>NC_090439.1:948664474-948975926 GCF_031143425.1 Pleurodeles waltl
TGTAGTGCCACTGGGAATCCATGCAGAGGTAGGTGACTGCGCACAGGGGTCAGGATGGAGGTCTTTTTGGGGGATTGTGTCCATGCAGGGTAGTTGGATGTGAGTGTTGGGTACTGTGTGGGGATGAGGTCCTGGTGGTAGTGAGAGGGGTGGTGTGATGAATGCATTATAGGTGGGGTGACTGTTAAGGTATTGTAGTTGACTTACCCGAGCCCAGTCCTCCAGTGAGTCTAGTGAGGCCCTCCGGGTGCAGGATAGCCAGGACCTTCTCCTCCCAGTCGGTGTAATCGGGGGGTGCAGGTGCAGGGACCTCCACCTGTCTTTTGTACGGCGATGTTGTGCCTGGATGCCATTGACCAAACCTTCCCACGCAGGTCCTTCCATCTCTTCCGGATGTCATCCCTTGTGCGTGGATGGTTTCCCACTGCATTGACCTTGCTGACAATCGTCTGCCATAGCTCCATCTTCCTGGCCACGGGTGTCTGCTGCACCTGTGCCGCAAATAGTTGTGGCTCGACCCTGAGTATTTTGTCCACCATGGTCCTTAGCTCCCTATCTGTGGCCTTCATGATGGCACATAAGTGTGTAATCAGTTGGACTGGGGAGGAAGATGTGAGAAGCAGGTCAAGCACCTCAAAACTTCAAGGTGTTTGGGGAAAGGTGGGATGCACCTGTCTGTAGGTGCTGCGCAGCCTGGTAGATAGAAAGACATCCAGGGGTTTACATGCAGATTGTGCTGGTTTATCTGCCAGCTGGTTTAAAGAACCATCAGGACAGGGGTTCATCATCACTCATAATTGCATGCGGTTGCACAGGTTGCAGACTCACCTATCCATTGATAAGTGAGGGCTGGGTTCGTGGCAAAGGGGATCTCCGCTAAATAGAAGCAGACGAGTCCTGCGATGAAGTCCATCCCATGCCCCAGTGGTGCAAGCCACAGTATGCAAATTTGTCCTTAGGCTCCTAAAAAGCAGAAACAATACTGTGCTTAGGAGACAGGGGGCCACAACCTCAGTTTCCACAGCTATATGTGGAACATGCAAGACAGGGTGGAACCACCAGTGTGTGAACTGCGCTTGTGCACTTTGATAATATAGTTGGAGATATCGAGTACCCATATCTCAGTGTTCAAATGGCAGCATCAGCACCTCCCATGACAGCCTGGGCTGTCTCTCATCCCATATGAGTGTGACTAGAATGGATTTGAGGCGGTTGAAGAAGGTTCTCGTTACTGGCACAGGTATGTTCACAAATAGGTATAGAAATTTAGGCAGTATCACATTTTGGTTATAGCCACCCTCCTGGCCAGCGAGAGAGGCAGCCTAGACCAGCGCAGATACAATAGTCCTCCAGCCATACAATAATCCTGCCATAGTTATTGTGCCAGATTTTGGTGGCATCCCTACTGATTCAGACCACTAGGTATCGGACCGCAGAGTCCTCCTAGGTCAGAGGGAAATTCAGTAACAAATCTATGAGTTTCAGGAGTCAAGGGAAGGAGTGCAGACCTGGACCAGTTAATCATGACTCCAGTTATGCCACCAAACCAGACAAACTCCTGCAGAACAGAAGCTAAATTGTGGGCAGGTGCATGAATGTAGATCATGACATCATATGTTTACAAGGAGGTGATGAGTCTCTTGGATGTAAACACCAGTCCTCACTTTGCTAGGTGTTACTGGAGTTGGGCTGCTAACGGCTCCATAGCTGTCATAAAAAGTATGAGGAATAGAGGACATCCCTGGTTTGTGCTTCTGCCAGTCGTAAAAGTGGGTGATACCAAGCCTTTTATCTGAACTCAGGCACTGTGGGGTGCATAAAGCAGAGTGACCCACTTCAAACTGCTTGGACTGATCTCAATGCATTGTAGGAGGAGAAATAGATAGGGCCCCTCAAAAGGATCGAAAGCCTTTGTGGCATCCAGAAAGGCAGCCACAACAGGCAGCTCAGGGGTCAGGGTTTGGAGCACTGCAAACAACCTATGCAAGTTATGTGTGGGAAACCTGCCAGGAACAAACCTGGGCTGCTCATGCCGCATGAAGAGGGAGGAGCATCAGTCGGGGATCAGCAAGGAGTTTTGCAAGTATTATATTGTCAACATTAGTCATCGACAGAGGTCAATAGGAGTTGTACCTGTCAGAGGGCTTTCTGGCTTAAGTTCTGTATCTAGGAGAGTCTCCTGATCCGTGGAAGATAATACTCCAGTGGCTCTGGCTTCCTCAAACATGGCCAGATGGTGTGGGGTCAGCAGCTCAGCATATTCTTTGTGCAACTGAACAGTGAGGCCATCCAGTCTTGGAGCCTTAATACTAGGCATACTCCGGATGACACAGACAACATCTTCTCCGTCAAATGAGATGTTGATTCATGCCATTGAGCCATAGTAATTGTAGAAAATAAAAGTATTCCTGTATAGGCTCCTGGGATGATGTTATGGAGGTCCATGTAGTATTGTGTGGCTATATGCATCACCGCCCTAGTGGAATAGCAGTGCTCTCTGTTAGCATCCAAAATGTCAGAGATGTAAGGAGTTCCATGCAATGCTCGAAGCAGGGACTCAGGATCTTTCCCAACTCTATTGCTCTCCCCGCAACCACTAACTGCAGCCTCTTTATGCAAGTAGCAAGTTTCTCTCTCAGCAGCTTCCTGGTATGCTGAAAGCTTGGTACATAATTGTCCCATGAGTTGTCGATCATTAGTGGCATTACCTACATTCTAGACAGGGTCAACCATTGGTCCCAAAACCTTTCCGTTCGTACAGTCTGCCAACGTGACCTTTTGTAAACCTGACTCTTCATGCTACAGCATTGACTGTTCATGGGGAGCCCCAGCATGAGGCTTTGGCCCGCCCGCTCAGGAGAACAGGATCTTCATGCAGCAATGATGACCATCTGTGATGCCAGACCTGCACTTGGTGCTATATATGCAACAGTCTGTGATTCTTTTATGTTCCTCGCTGTCCCTTCCACTGAGAGCAGGACTCTATTACGGTCTGCTTATGCCTTACCCTGAAACCAAATGTATCATGCAGGGCGGTACGCGCAGGGGGGGAGGCTAAACATAAAATTATATTTAAAAAAAATATAAACTTACCTGCACCGCCCATCCTTCTTCCTGACAGGAGCCACAGGCTCCCAGCCTGCCCTGCAGCCAATCCTGACCCTGCTCAGAGCAGCTTTAGGATTGGCTGGGAGCACCCAGCCAGCGTGGTCCCAGGCAGACTGGGAGCCTGTGCCTGCTCTCTCCAGAGAGCCCTGTGCACATGTGTTTGGCTGGCCAGAGACGTCCGGCCGAACACATGCGCTCTGTGGGCAGTGCAAAGTGCACTCCCTTCATCCCCGTCATCCCTAATGCCCCGCCCCTTTCCCAACAAAACAATAATAAACATAGCTTATTATTGTTTCTTTGTAAAAGATTTGCAGCAGCTGGTGGTGGTGGGGGATTGACGCTCCTCTATCAGAGCGGAGGAGCCGCTGCTGCTTTTCAGGATGTTTTTCATGAAGCAGGTGCGTTTGCTTGGGGATTGATTCTGACATCTCATGTTTACCTTTTTGTTTTCTGTGATGTTTAGGCAGAAAGGTGCACCACTTGAGTTTCCAGAGTATCCAGATTATCTTACTATCCTACTGTCTCATACCACGCTGTGCTTACTGGTTCATATTTTGTTGAATGTTCCAGACATGGGTTAATGTTTTTTTCAGTGAATGTGTTGTGGCTCAGAGTGAGATTTTGCTGGGTATTCAACTTAAAGATTCATTGAAACCCAAACTACTTAATGCTGAGAGTTGAAAAAAACTTAGACCCATATTTATGAAAAAGTGGCTCATCAGAGCTGATGTGCCACTTTTTCTGTACCCCCCCACCGCTATCTAACAATACCATGGTAGCACCATAGTTATAATATGGCACACCATGTTGATCATTAGCATAATAGTTTAAAAAAAATTCACGCTATTTTGGTTCTTTGCTACGCTAGCATTGAAAATGTTGACGTTAGTGTAGCAAAGTGCAAGGAGGCCCATAGGTTTCTACGGGTGAGTCATTTTAGTGCCTGCTCTGAGTAGGCGTTAAAAATCATGCCAAAAATGACACAGTGAAATCTGTTAAATTTGACTGTGCCATTTTTGTGGACCTCCTAGTGCCAGAATGCCCCCACCTTGTATACATTATGCCTGAGGCAGGCATAATGTGGTGAAAGGGGTACCAAAGTGGCACAATGCATGCGTTGTGCCACTTTGTAAATACAGCGTGAAGAAAAGGCTGCCTTAGCGCCAAACAAATGATGCTAGGACGGCACTAAGGTGGCACAAGGGGCTCTTAAATATGCCCCTTATTCTTTCTCAGTATGGAGGAATCCTTTAGCCAGCTCGTATTTGAAGATTTCAACAAGATCATGTGTCTACCTGTCGCGGTAGGGCTAGAGATAATTGATAGTGGCTCTTCTTGGTGGATAACCACAACCAGTTGACGTTTCTATGAAGTATGATAGGAGGCTGAGTGGAGTATGAAATGGATGGCGGCCTACGAATGGAAATCACGCCGGATGCTCGCAATGCAGGGTCCAAATATAATTTTGGTAATGTGGAGCCAATGATGTGAAACTGCACAATGCCTCATAGTTAGGGAGCTTCACAAAAGCATTACGAGACACCAAACGACCCTTTGGTAAATCGATATGGCTAATGTTGCCATTATGCTAGTGGAAGACTTTATTGACTCTGTGAACAGTAAAACGTTTTTATAACTGATGATGGTGCGATTTTTTGTTAGTTAGTATTTTTAAACACCCAATAATGGCTAACGTCTATAGGACAATTGATATGTTCTTTGGTGAATAGGAGGGCTAAATACCTAGTCAGACAAGGGACATATGGAGTGGTGGGCAAAATATGGACTTCATAATAGTAATATCTGACACCAGCCGCTCTGTCAGTATCAGTAAGCACAACTGTCGAGATTAACGTTCCAATAAAAATGCAATGGGCAATCAAAGAGGTTCCGTAAAAAAAATGTACCCCACAAATAGGTATTTATCCTTATAATGTGTCACTTGATTAGCTGAAGGGACAGCCCAGTCTCTGCCATTGATGCTCTTTATTTGGACGACAATATGCCATATCACGCATGTGTGTGAAGCAATTCTGGGTGAGAGGTAAAACAAGCAACAGCCGCAGACAATACTGTTTGGACTGTACATGCAGATGTCCTAAGGTATTCATCTAGTAACCTTACCTAGACTACCTAGACAAAAAGCTTGCAAACAACGCATCTTTGCACATAAAAATGATAAATAAGCTAAAGTAGAACAGACCCGGATGAAAGCATTGTTAACATCTTAAGTTATAGAGGAGTATTGATACAACAGTAAATGTGAGCACCGTGGGTGAAGATTGCAGTGCTATGGTGACCTAAGTGCCCAAAAGTGTCTATTCCCAGGCTCCAGGACCTCACAGGAACCACCATGTAGGTTTAAGACCTGGGGAGACGTGAAAGAGGAGAGGACGCCATTTACAGGCGCCTTCAGAGCGGAAGGGCAGCCTGACACTACCAGTATAGCAGAGAACCTAGCAAACACTGAGAGAACAGTTGGATGTGATCCAGAGGAAAGGAATTTCACACGGGGTTATGCAAACTCCTCTGTGGACTGGTGTGTGAAGCCTGACTAGGCTACACCATGTGCTGTCTGGTGCAATGGTAAATTGCCATTTCACTCATGAAATAAGCTGGTATTAAATATCACATAAAGGGAGCTGTAAATTATATACCTGTCCCTCCATCCAGAAAATGCCGCGATAGAGACTGCATTAAGCTCTTTTCTTGTCAGTCGTCTTTGAAGCAATGTTAATCTCGTTTTCAGTAAACAAAACATCAATAAAAACACAAAACATGCCCAAAAGCTCATAATAATGTAAAGTTTGAACAGTTTTATTGGGATATAAGCCGTTTACCCAGATCAGTGCGTGGCAGCTGTGTCTCCCTAATACATTTGAATTACAACTATCACCGTCCTTCACAGACCGAAGTCAAAGAGTGTGGGCAGACTCCAACAAAAACTAGAACAAATATACAGCCATTAGGGACGTACACTAATCTCTTTTTCTTCCTAACACTGGGGGCAGATTTAAGAAAAGCGGAGCTGAACCCATTGCAGCGCCACTTTCCTTGCACCCATAGCGCCCCCCCTACTGCCACCATATGTGCGCCGTAAGTTTTTGACACTATTGATGTACTGTTCAGGGTAAGCACCAAATATTTTGGCGCCAACTTTGAACAGTACATAAGGGGCCATTGTAACGAATATTGTGCCCCCTGTTAACGCCTGCTCTGAGCAGGCTTTAAAAGTAGCTACATTAATGACGCAGTGGAATCTCCTGGAATAAAACCAATCACTTAGATTCCACTGCACCATTTTTGCGGTCCCCTTAACAGAAGAACTCCCCTGCGATACTTTATGCATGGCGCATGCATAATGTGGGGCAAATGGGTACAAAGTGGCCCAATGCATGCATCGTGCCACTTGGTAAATATGGTGCGGTGATTTTTTAAGCCTCACGCCACATTAGCTTCAAACAAATGATGCTAATATGGCACTAGAGCTTCCTAAATCTGGGCCTAAATATATTAAACCTCTTATTTCTACAATTGCATTAGAAGCAGCTGGGTGATCCCCTAACATTCAAAGAAGAAAGGAATCTGTTCTTAATCCTTCCATTTCAAATAAACATACTGAACCTGAACTATGAGGTTGTCCAAAGATATTAGCAGCGGTGGCTCCTTTATAGGTGTTGACCCCTATAGTTGGTCTCCCTCATGCAAATTTAATGTGAATAAAATTACAGTTCAAATATTTTTTTCTGGCCGCTGGCACTGTGTATTTCTTTTTTTTAATTGGGCACAAGCCGCTGGAGCTGGGTTGCTTAGTGATGAGTGGGTGGGGCTTAATAATGCACTACAGGCTCACCTCGGCTCACACTTGCACTTCAAAGAGCACATGTCAGGTTAGCCGACTGCCTTTCTGAAATGAACCCGACATGCGCACTAGAGACCTATCACGGTCTGTGCTTAGTGAGGGGGGGAGGGCAGCCACAGCTCCCTGTATTCAGAATAAGCGGTGGGTTAACCTGCCTGATCCTATCCTGGTGCTGCTCTCACCAAAGGAGCAGCATCTGCAGCACTGATTGCATTAGAGGTTGTTCTGTTTTACCGCAGCTTCTATTGGTTACTTGTCACGATCAGCAGTGCAGTGATTTGGACACCTACAGGTAGTTCAACCACTTTCACTTTCATATAATTGTAGGCCCTAAGGAATGAACTTAACTTCTACTCCTACAAATAATACAAACATATATTAAGCTGGAACTGCACCCTCTGTGTCAAGCAAAAGAGCGTAGCATTTAATCTAAACAGCAAGCTATCCCTGTGCACTTTCTTTATCCGATATTCCCCGATTTTCTTAATCCCTCACTCCCTCATTGTTATGCAGAATGGTGCAGTCGTCTGTTTGCTAATTAGGGAGGAAATAATGTGTTTGTCTTCTTCGAAGCTCTTAAATGTCTGTCACAGTCATGATGTAATTCAAGGACAACTAAAATTTAATACCAAACTGTCTAAACCTCAGCAGCTATTTCAGAATGGTCTGAACGTAATTCCAGGGCAATACTACTATGGCAGATATTACAAGTGGATCACGCCTTCATGTACATCATTCTATAGATCCCAGAATAGAACAAGGTCTCCCAAGGAAGTACCTTCAAGATATCCCAATAAGCTTGTCAGCCCAAATTAGCCTAATGCAACAAAACCTATGTGGCCATTTTTCGGGGAGGGGGTCTCAAGGACTATCTCACAACCCACGTTACCTCAGCTGCCATCACTGACTGATCTAATTATATCGGAAAAACAGTACCTACCTGTAGGAGGTTGGCCTGTTTTTTAGTGGGTACCTTGGATACTTGCACCTTATACCAGGTCCAGTTATCCCTTATTAGTGAAATGTAGTAGTGTTCTAGCAGCTTAGGCTGATAGAGGTAGCTATAACAGAGCAGCTTAGGCTGAACTAGGAGACATGCAAAGCTCATGCAATACCACTTATAGTTACACAGTACTTATACACAAGTAAAGACAAGGTAGTTTATTTGGGTTTATCAAAAATATCTTAGAGGCAATACTCCTTCTGGAGGTAAGTATGATATACAATATATACACTTGACACCAAAATAAGGCAAGTAATTAGACATAGGATAGTGCAAACAATTGGATATGCTATAGAATGCAATGAGACAGAATAGGTCTAGGGGCAACACAAAGCATTTCCTAAGAAAGTAGAAAACAAATCACAACTTCCCCCCTAGACAAGTGTAGTGTGTGGAGAATTGCCTGAAGAGTAAGAATACAGTAAAGGTACGTATATTACCCCACCCCAGAGCCCAGAAAAGCAGGAGTGAAGTACTGCAAGTTTCCTTAGGATACACTACACCTTGTGACTGGAATTATTGCAAGAACCAACCAAGTCTGCAAACAACAAACAGTGGATTCCTGGACCTGAAGACCTTCAAAAGAAGGAGACCAAGTCCAAAAGTCAAAAGAAGTTCCAGGAAGGACAGGAGCCCCTGCCAACCCAGAAGAGGGTGCAAAAAAAGAGTCCCCGGTTGGACGAAGACTGCAGAAATGCACCCTAGGAAGATGCCGACGGGTTCCTGCATGATGCAAAGGATGTCCCACATCATGAACTTGGATACAGGTGAGTTTTGGTGCTGGATTCCTTCAACAAGCCTTGGTTCTAGAAAAGTCGCGTTCTGGGCTCAGGAAGGACCTGGGACCTCACTATGTGTGAGGAGGAAGAGGGGGCTCTCAGCACTTCAGAAAGCCCTCAGAGCACCAGGTAGCACCCATGGGTGTCCCAGGACATGGTGCACAAAGAAGGTGCAAAATGCAGTTGGTACAGCACTACAAAGGAAAATCCCACGTTGCCGGGTGAGTGTCGCAGGATAGAGTTCTGGGGACCTGAGCGAGACTGTGTATGAAGGAATTTTGCAAATAGTGTACAGAGGACTCAGGAGGTGAAGAAGACGCAGTGCACATGGGTACTGTCATTCTGGGGGAAGGCAAGGTCTTACCTCCTCCAAATTGAGACAGCAGGACAACTGGACAGTCTGTGTCGATGGGGTCTACCCTCTGTGTTCCAAGGAGCATGCTCGTCACCAGGAGAGGAGTCCAAGAGAACCTTTTGTCACCTTAGAAGGTGCCTGCGTGAGCAGGGGAGTGACTCCGTCAACCCACTGGGAGATTTCCTTGGTCTTTCTGGTGCAGGGTGAAGACAGGGAGTCCTCAGAGCGTGCACACCATGGAAACTGTTGCAGTTGCTGGCTGGAGCTGAAGTTGCAGAAGAAAAATATCCCTTGTGGATATTTTGTTGCTGTTACAGCAGTTCCTGGAGCAGGGTGCGGTTGATCCGAGGTCAGAGGATGAAGTAGTAGTTGCAGAGGATTCCTGCTGAAAACTTGCAAGTAGAATCTGAAGAGAACCCGCAGGAGAGACCCTAAATAGCCCTGAGAGGGGGATTGGATACCTTATCAGGAGGGGTCTCTGACGTCACCTGCTGGCACTGGCCACTCAGAGTCCTCCAGAGTGTCCCCACACCTTGCAAAGCAATATGGCGGAAGTCTGGGACACACTGGAGGAGCTCTGGGCACCAACCCTAGGGGGGTGATGGACAGGGGAGTGGTCACTCCCTTTTACTTTGTCCAGTTTTATGCCAGAGCAGGGACAAGGGACCCTTGAACTGGTGTAGACTGGCTTATGCCAGGAGGGCACAATCTGTGCCCTTCAAAGCATTTCCAGAGGCTGGGGGAGGCTACCCCTTCCCAGCCTGTAACACCCATTTCCAAAGGGAGAAGATGTAACACCCTGCTCCCAAAGGAAATGCTTTTTTCTGCCTTCCTGGGACTGAGCTGCTCAGACCCCAGGAGGGCAGAACCCTGTCTGAGAGGTGGTAGCCACATTGCAAAGCCTCAGAGAGCTGGTTTGGCAGTCCTGGGCCCCAGGATGCATGGAATTGGCTCCCCAATACCAGATTTGAAATGGGGGGACAATTCCATGATCCTAGACACCTTACATGGCCATATTTGGAGTTACCATTGTGAAGCTACATATAGGTATTGACCTATATGTAGTGCACGCGTATAATGGCGTCCCCGCACTCACAAAGTCCTGGGAAGTGGCTTGAACTATGTGGTGGCACCTTTGCTAGTGCAAGGGAGCCCTCACACTTAGTAACTTTGCACTTAACCTTCAGCAAGTGAAGGTTAGACATATAGGTGACTTATAAGTTACTTAAGTGCAGTGAAAATGGCTGTGAAATAATGTGTGCACAATTTCACGCAGACTGCAGTGGCAGTCCTGTGGAAGGGTTTGTCTGAGCTCCTTTTGGGTGGCAAAAGAAATGCTGCAGCCCATAAGGATCTCCTGGAACTCCAATGACTAGGTACCATATACTAGGGACTTATAGGGGGGGTCCAGTGTGCCAATTAAAATTGGTAAATGAAGTCACTAGCCTATAGTGACAAATTTAAAAGCAGAGAGAGCATAAGCACTGAGCTTCTCATTAGCAGAGCCCCAGTGACACATTCAAACACTATACACATCACACACATTAGGCCATAAACTATGAGCACTGGGGTCCTGACCAGCAGAATCCCAGTGAGACAGGCAAAAACATACTTACATACAGGTAAAAATGGGGGTAACATGGCAAGCAAGATGGTACTGTCCTACACAACCCCACCAAATGAGGGACAATAAGGTATACTTGCCCAGATGAGTCTTCATATGCGCCAACGTAGTTGTGCGTCAAAAATGTTACCGCCGGCTAACGCCATTCCAAGCGCCATGCGGGCGCCTTATTTATTGAATGACATTAGCCGGCGCTGCGGACTGGTGTGCGTCAAAAAAAATGACTCACACCAGGCAGCGCCGGCGTAGGGGAAAATGGAGGTTGGGCGTCAAAAAATGGGGCAAGTCAGGTCTGAGGCAAAATTCAGGCCTCAACCCGATTTTCGCCATTTTTTTTGACGCCCAACCCCCATTGAAATGACTCCTGTCTTAGCAAAGACAGGAGTCATGCCCCCTTGCCCAATGGCCATGCCCAGGGGACCTAAGTCCCCTGGGCATGGTCATTGGGCATAGTGGCATGTATGGGGGCCCAAATCAGGCCCCCATTGCCACAAAAAAAATACGGAAAAAAATACTTACCCCAACTTACCTCTACTTCCCTGGGATGGGTCCCTGCATCCTTGGGTGTCCTCCTGGGGTGGGCAAGGGTGGCAGGGGGTGTCCCTGGGGGCATGGGAGGGCACCTCTGGGCTCCTTCGGAGCCCACAGGTCCCTTAACGCCTGCCCTGACCCAGGCGTTAAAAAACGGCGCCCATCAGGCTGGGCGCCGTTTTTTAAGGCCTGCCCCCTCCTGTGCGTCAAAATGACATCACAGTATAAATATGGGGCACAGGCCTTAAAGTCATTTTTTGGAAGGGAACGCCTACCTTGCATATAATTAACGCAAGGCTGGTTACCCCTTCCAAAAAATGACGCACATGGTGGAACTTTGACGCCCGCGGGGTCGGACGTCAAAATATAAATATGGGGCAGGGTTTGCGCCGATTGTGCATCAAAAATTTTGACGCACATTCGGCGCAAACAGAGTATAAATATGCCCCTTAGTGTTTTCACTTTTCATTTGTTTAAGCCATAATAGAGGATTGTGGTATGTTTGAACAATGAAGTGAGTCCCAAACAAGTACTGTCTCACCTTCTTCAAGGCCCAGACCACAGCAAAGGCCTCCCTCTCTATGGTAGACCAATACTTTTCTCTAAGGGTCAACCTCCTGCTAATGAAAGCAACAGCTTGATCCTGGCCCTCTGTGTTAAGTTGTGATAGTACAGGCCCTACACCTAATCCAGAAGCATTTAATTAATGTTTTGGAGTAGTTAGGTCTCTTCAAGACAGGTGCAGAGCACATTGCCTGCTTAAGCTCCTCAAAAGCTTTTTGACAGCTAGCTGTCCACAATACCCTTTTAGGCATTTTCTTACTGGTGAGATCATTAAGAGGGGCAACAATGGAGCCATAGGTCTTAATGAACCTCCTGTAATACCCAGTGAGACCAAAGAAGGCTCTGTCCTGGGACTGTGTAGTATGGGGAGCCCGGTCCACAATGGTCTGAATCTTCCCCTGTAGTGGTTCAATCTGTTTTCCACCTACCAGGTTGCCCAGATAAACCACTTTCCCCAGCCCTATCTGGCACTTTGAAGCCTTGATAGTGAGGCCTGCCTTTTGCAGGGCCTCCAAAACCTTCCAGAGGTGGACTAGGTCGTCATACCAGGTGGAGCTAAATACAGCAATATCATCTAAGTAGGCTGCACTGAAAGCTTCCAAACCTTGGAGGACTGTATTCACCAGCCTCTGAAAAGTAGCAGGTGCATTTTTCAAACCAAAGGGCATAACAGTGAATTGATAATACCCTCCTACGGTTGAAAATGCAGTTTTTGGTTTAGCATCCTCTGCCAATTTGATCTGCCAATGCCCTGCAGTCAAATCAAAAGTGCTTAGATACTTGGCAGATGCCAGTGTATCTATCAGCTCATCTGTCCTGGGTATAGGGTGAGCAGCTGTTTTGGTTACAGTATTAAGACCCCTATAGTCCACACAAAACCACATTGCTCTCTTTCTATCTTTGCTATGCGGTTTGGGGACAAGCACCACTGGTGTCAGGAATCCCCAAGGTGCCTCCTGCGTTATCTGTCAGCATCTCCAGGGATTAGGGTTAAATCATATCTCTGTTCTTGGTTAAACCTTCATGTTTCTAAGTAAACATAATGTGATGTGTTACACAATTGGTTTTATCAATGCTTGTTTTACCAATGATTGTATGCTAATGTGAGAAGGTGTATACATATGCTTCTAATTGGGTGTGGTGACTCATCCACATGTGGAAACTCAATTGCTTTCCTGATTGGCTATAAATAGCAGAGTGAAGCATGCCTCCCTGCTTGGCTTTGTTTTGCTTCCTGATCTCAGCATCTGATTTGACAGTCCAGCTCCTGCTGTCATCCTCATATTAAGGACTTTTGAGGCAATTCTTTTCTTCGTTCCTGTACCAGCTGACACCAGGCATTCCTCCAGAACTCCGGAAAAGACTGCAGCTAAGTGACGAGTATTCTTCAGGGATATTGTTCTGTGAGTACTGCGCTTTCCTAGAACAGCTGGAGTATTTCAGACCTCGTATTTTGGCAGAGTGCTTATCTTGAAGAGACAAATGCATTTCTGAACATTCTACATTATTATTGAAGTTACTTGCCTAAATGTGCTTCAGGAAATCTGCTTGAGCTCAAGTGACAGTGCAATTTTAAAAGAGCATTTACGTGACTTTTCTTTCTCTAATAGCAAAACTCTTGGATTTAAATTGTGTCATTCATGCCTGTGTTTCAGGTTTGAGGAATTTGCTTTTGAAGGGTTTTTCACACACACAGTGAAACCAAACCAAACTGTGCCACCCTAACTTTTTAAACCCAGAGTGGACAGTTGTATTTCTTGGATTGTTTTCATTCTTTTTAGTTTAACCCTATGCATGCAGGAAAGTTATAGGTGATATAATTATTGCCCTTGTTTGTCTTTCTTGTGCATGATAAGTGCAACCACAGTTCTAATTGTAATGTGCCACAGTGAATCTCTGTGAAGCCAGCCCTAGTGTTGCAGTACTTATTGTTATGTTACTCAGTTTGGGTTTTTGGTAATGCAGTGTTAGTAATTGTGCCAACAGGTATTATTATCCAAGAAAAGTGCTGGAACATCACGGTGTTCTTCTACCGCTCACATGCCCATATCAGATAGAGAGATTCAGTTTCAAGGAAGTTGAGTGCACTAACTCTACTATCACTCTGTCAACAACGACCTGACCCCTCCGTAGATACATGGTGCCTGGCTGGATCGGCAAGACGTGGCAGTGTTTTGTCTCCTTCTCTTCCATCCCCCCTTTCCTTTTGGGACACCTGCTGGGGTTTCTGTGTCCACCAGGAAGTGCCAAGAGGTGTTCCAGGAGGTCAGGCATACTATCACCCCTGCAGACATCCTGCTTTTCAGGTGAGTGGCCCCGTCTCGACATAAAGCCCAGCGCAACATACAGGGCTGCCTGGGTGATGGATTCCACAATGGGTCCTTTCAAATGTTTAGCACAGGCTTTACCAGCTGATCAGGATGCTCCATCTTTATTAGATTTAACTAGGGCCCTAGCAGGATTACAGAAGGAAGTTCTTTCCTTAAAGCAAGAGAACCTGGAGTTGCACACTGAACTACAGTGGTATAAACCACAAGACACACCATGGGGAGGAGTCAAACTAAAACAAAGATCTCCAGTACTACAGGCCCCTGGGTTTGACCCGTCTAATCATGTTCCTAGACCCGATTCAGGCCAAACGACTTCCACCACACAACGCATGCAGGTAATGGTCACAACACCGAACCCTGTGCCCTTAGGTCCTCCAGAAAGGTTTTTTGGAGATAGTGCCAAGTTCAACATTTTTCTTAACCACTACCAGCTACAGTTTTTGTGTCTGGCAGCTGCATTCTCCAAGGATGCTGCAAAGGTAGCTTTTATTATCTCTTATTTGGGAGGCAATGTAGCTAATTGGTCTATTCCGCTGGTGGAGCACAATGCCCAATACTGTATGATTTCAACCGGTTCAAGGAAGCCTTGCGGAAACTGTTAGCCAAACACCTCTTCATGCAAGTCAGTGACAATGAATTGCTGAATTTGCACCAGGAAACAAGGATCTACTGTCCTATATCACCTCTTTCAATCGGCTGGTGGCAGAGACTGAGAGGCCCGAGGAGAAGAGGACCTCCCTCTTCTATTGTGGTCTTCGGGACAAATTGTGGAACCTCCGATAGAGTGTTCTGAGTTCATTGACCTGGTGGTACGATTGGATCACCGCTTAAGTGAACGTAAGGGAGAAAAAATTCTAGGGTGACACACGCTTAGTGGTGCTCGAAACTGAGAAAAAGGAGTCCACCATTCCCACTCATGATACACCTGAGCTCATGCAAATTGGCAGTGTGCGGGGCCCACTATATAAGGAAGAGAAAGAACGTAGGAACATTTTTTAACTGTTTATACTGCGGTAAGGCAGGGCATTTTGCTCAGGAATGTCCTAACAAGCCTACTACTCCAAAGAAGCCATCAGAGCTGTAACAGGGCCTGTATTCTCCCTTCCTGACCAGGCGGAAAACTAACTGGCTCAATAACTTCTGAGATCATTTTATTGAGCGCTTCTTTCAATATGGTCTCACATCTTCTGGCTAATATCACTAGTCCAGTACCTCGACATTTAACTCTTATTGTGACGTTTGTGTTGTCCCCTCAGGTTCGTAAGGTCATTCCCATATTGCTTGACTCTGGGGCTACCGGAAACTTTTTAGACTTGGGCTTGGCTAAAACCCTAAATATTACAACTGTCAGAAAAGACGTCCCTGAACCAGTCAGAGCCGTGGATGGCTCAGAATTGTCCTAGGGTTTATCGTTTATCAAACTATACCCTTGTCCATGCTTTGTGCAATCAACCATACAGAACAAATTCAGTTTTACCTCATAGATACCCCAGTATTTGGAGTCATTTTGGGGATACCCTGGCTTCAGTTACAATCCCAAAATGGACTGGACAGCAAGGACAGTGACATTAGACTCTAAACATTGCTGGCACTCCTGTTACCAAGACAAACTATTACTAGTGACACCCTTGCATTGTGGGCCCTCACATAGTGCGGTTATCAAGCCGGACGACACACTGGCCGTTCCTGCGACATTCCTGCACTGTATAAAGACTTCCATGAAGTCTTTAGTGAACAGAAGGCCACCCAGCTGCCGCCACATAGGTCATACGATTGTCATATAGATTTGATTCCAGGGGCAACGCTACCATGTAGTAGGGTGTGTGCTCTTTCTGAGCCTGAGAATCTATACCTGCGTGACTACCTGGATGATCTATTGGCTAAGGGTTTCATTCATCATTCAACATCACCAGTATCTTCATCTTTGTTCTTCGTGCCCAAGAAGAATCACGAGTTGCTCGCCTGTATCGATTATCGTGCAGTGAACAAAGTGACCATAAAAAATCGGTATCCACTTCCGTTGATCCCAGTAATTTTAGATCAGGTACGTCAGTCGACCCTTTATACTAAACTCGACCTCCGGGGCGCCTACCACTTGATCCGAGTGATGAAGAGGGATGAGTGAAAGACGGTGTTCCGAACTAAATTCGGACTCTTCGAGTACACAGTGATGCCCTTTGGGTTGTGTAACGCTCCTGCAGCTTTTCAATTTTTCATCAATGAAGTTCTGCAGGAGTATCTGGATATCTGTGTAGTGGTATACATAGACAACATTTTGATCTATTTGTCTTCCACTGATCAATCAAATAATTTCTTAAGCGCACTGATAAACATGTAGGGCATGTAACAGCAGTCTTACAATGGCTCCGTGAGCATCATCTCTTCGCCAAGCTGGAAAAATGTGTTTTTCACGCTACAACTGTAGAATTCCTGGGATATGTGATTACTCCCCATGGAATTTTCCATGGATATGTCTAAGGTACAGGCCATCCTCGATTGGGTAGTCCCAAGATCCATCAAGGAATTGCAACAGTTTTTGGGCTTTGCAATTTTTTATCGGAGATTTATACCCCACTTTTCTACCATGGTATCTCCCATAACTCATCTCCTACGAAAGGGGGTTAAGTTCCTCTGGGATGCAGAAGCTTAGAAAGCCTTCCAACATCTTAAAAACACATTCACTGAAGCACCCTTTCTCCATCATCCCGACCCGGCTCAGCCATTTTTCGTGGAAGCAGACGCTTCCCAAATGGCAGTGGGTGGTGTCTTGTCCCAACGAGATCCTGAGTCTGAGCATTTCCATACAGTAGCTTACTTCTCAAAGAAATTGCTACCCGCAGAGCAAAATTACACAGTGGCGGAGCGGGAACTTCTGGCCATCAAGCTTGCCTTCCAGGAATGGTCTCACCACCTACTAGGAGCTAGGCACACCGTAACTATTTACACAGATCACCGTAATTTACAGTTTTTTGAAGCAACCAAGGCCCTGACACCTCGTCAATTAAGCTGTCTTCTATTCTTTTATGAGTTTGACTTTGTAATCACCTAAAGATCCGGTGCTACACAAGAAAAGGCAGACACGTTGTCTAGGATTGGTTTCTCCTCCGATGTTGCGCTAGAACAGGTAAGAAGCATTATAACCCCAGAAAAAATCGTGGCTGTGTGCACTTCCCAAGAGTTCCTTGAGAAAATACGGGTAGCCCAACACAAGGTTCCCTGTTCAACTGATGTGTATGAAAAAGAGGGTTTACTATACCATGCTGATCAGTTGTATGTCCCTACCAAAGAATTACGGGATACAGTGTTACATTGGGGACATGATTCTGTCCTCGCAGGTCACCCGGGTGAGAAAAAGATGTTAGATCTTTGTCAAAGATGGTTTTGGTGGCCCACATTTGTGCAGGATGTCAGAAGCTACGTCCAGACTTGTTCCAACTGTGTTCGGGCTAAAACCCCACATACTCCAGCAACAGGATTGTTACTTCCTATACCAATTCCCGTGGCCCCATGGCATACTATAAGTATGGATTTTTTGTTTCTGATCTCCCTGCTTCCAATGGACACACTGTCATATGGGTGGTTGTAGATTACCTAACCAAAATGGCTCTTTTTGTTCCATTAAAATGCCTGCCTGGGGCTTCCAAGCTCTCTGATTTGTTTGTCCAACACATTGTACGGCTTCAAGGGTTGCCCACCACAATTGTTTCCGATCGTGACCCCCAATTTATATCACGGTTTCGGCATAGCTTCTGTTCCTCTGTCGGTATGGACGTCAGCTTGTCATCTGCATATCATCCACAAACGGATAGGCAGACGGAACGTGCCAACCAATCGCTGGAGCAAATCCTGAGATGTTACATTGACACATGGTCTACTGAGTGGGATAAGGCTTTACCTCTTGTTGAATTTGTATATAACAACAGTGTCCATATGGCTACAGGAGTATCCCCATTTTATTGTTTGTTTGGTCTGCACCCAAGAGTGCTACCTATAACTGTGTCCCAAATATCCACAAGAGTCCCATCAGTACAGAAAGACCATAAAGAGTTAGAGGAGGTTCAAAAACAAGTACAACACCATTTAAAACTCTACCAAGCCCAAGTAAAAAACCAAGCAGGCAAAAGAAGGAGACCTGCTCCCTCTTATCAGATAGGAGATCAGGTGTGGCTCTGTTCATCTTGCAGGATCCAGAAAATGTAATCCCCGATTTCTAGGCCCCTTTCCTATTGCCAAAAGCATCAATCCTGTGGTAGTAGAACTGACATTGCCAGATGATTTCAAGGTACACCCTGTGTTTCATGTGTTGTTACCCCGTCCCTATTCCCCTGATACCTGCAATGCCCCACCACCTCCCCCGGTAAAAGTACACGGGCAATGGGAATTTGAAGTGGCTAACATTCTTGACTCCAGGCGCGTCCGTGGTGTTCTACACTATTTATTGGCTTGGAAAGGCTATAGGCCTGAGGACAATTCCTGGGAACCTGCGTCCACAGTTCATGCTCCACGTCTTACTAAAAAATTCCATCTCCTGCACCCTTCCAAGCCCCGCCCCTTGAGAGGGTCCTTGGTGGGGAGGACTGTGCTGGAACTGCACCCTCTCTGTCCTAGCAAAAGAACGCAGCATTTAACCTAAACAGCATGCTATCCCTGTGCACTTTCTTTATCCGATATTCCCCAATATTCTTAATCCCTCACTCCCTCATTGTTATGCAGAATGGTGCAGTCGTCTGTTTGCTAATTAGGGAGGAAAGAATGTGTTTGTCTTCTTCGAAGCTCTTAAATGTCTGTCACAGTCATGATGTAATTCAAGGACAACTAAAATGTAATACCAAACTGCCATAACCTCAGTAGCTATTTCAGAATGGTCTGAACGTAATTCCAGGGCAATACTACTATGGCAGATACTACAAGTGGATCACGCCTTCATGTGCATCATTCTATAGATCCCAGAATAGAACAAAGTCTCCCAAGGAAGTACCTTCAAGATATCCCAATAAGCTTGTCAGCCCAAATTAGCCTAATGCAGCAAACCCTATGTGGCCATTTTTCAGGGAGGTGGGGCTCAAGGACCATCTCACAACCCACGTTACCTCAGCTGCCATCACTGACTGATCTAATTATATCGGAAAAACAGTACCTACCTGTAGGAGGTTGGCCTGGTTTGTAGTGGGTACCTTTGGTACTTACACCTTATACCAGGTCCAGTTAGCCCTTACTAGTGAAATGTAGTAGTGTTCTAGCAGCTTAGGCTGATAGAGGTAGCTATAACAGAGCAGCTTAGGCTGAACTAGGAGACATGCAAAGCTCATGCAATACCACTTATAGTTACACAGTACTTATACACAAGTAAAGACAATACTCAGTGTCACAAAAAATAAAGGTAGTTTATTTGGGTGACGCAGTACCAGAAATATCTTAGAGGCAATACTCCTTCTGGAGGTAAGTATTATATACAATATATACACTAGACACCAAAATAAGGCAAGTAATTAGACATAGGATAGTGCAAACAATTGGAAATGCTATAGAATGCAATGAGACAGAATAGGTCTAGGGGCAACACAAAGCATTTCCTAAGAAAGTAGAAAACAAATCACAGCTTCCCCCCTAGACAAGTGTAGTGTGTGGAGAATCGCCTGGAGAGTAAGAATACAGTAAAGGTACGTAAATTACCCCACCCCAGAGCCCAGAAAAGCAGGAGTAAAGAACTGCAAGTTTCCTTAGGATACACTACACCTTGTGATTGGAATTATTGCAAGAACCAACCAAGTCTGAAAACAACAAACAGTGGATTCCTGGACCTGAAGACCTTCAAAAGAAGGAGACCAAGTCCAAAAGTCGAAAGAAGTTCCAGGAAGGAAAGGAGCCCCTGCCAACCCAGAAGAGGGTGCAAAACAAGAGTCCCTGGTTGGACGAAGACTGCAGAAATGCACCCTAGGAAGATGCCGGTGGGTTCCTGCATGATGCAAAGGATGTCCCACGTCATGAAGTTGGATGCAGGTGGCTTTTGGTGCTGGATTCCTCCAACAAGCCTTGGTTCTAGCAAAGTCAAGTTCTGGACTCAGGAAGGACCTGGGGCCTCACTATGTGTGAGGAGGAAGAGGGGGCTCTCAGCACTTCAGAAAGCCCTCAGAGCACCAGATAGCACCCATGCGTGTCCCAGGACATGGTGGACAAAGGAGGTGCAAAATGCGGTTGGTACAGCACTACAAAGGAAAATCACACGCTGCTGGGTGAGTGTCACAGGATGGAGTGCTGGGGACCTGGGCGAGGCTGTGTATGAAGGAATTTTGCAAAAAGTGTACAGAGGTCTCTGGAGGTGAAGAAGACGTGGTGCACATGGGTACTGTCATTCTGGGGGAAGGCAAGGTCTTACCTCCTCCAAATTGGGACAGCAGGACAACTGGACAGTCTATGTCGATGGGGTCTACCTCTGTGTTCCAAGGAGCATGCTCGTCACCAGGAGAGGAGTCCAAGAGAAACTTTCGTCAACTTAGAAGGTGCCTGCATAAGCAGGGGAGTGACTCTGTCAACCCACTGGGAGATTTCCTTGGTCTTTCTGGTGCAGGGTGAAGACAGGGAGTCCTCAGAGCGTGCACACCATGGAAACTGTTGCAGTTGCTGGCTGGAGCTGAAGTTGCACAAGAAAAATGTCCCTTGTGGATACTTTGTTGCTGTTACAGCGGTTCCTGGAGCAGGCTGCGGTTGATCCGAGGTCAGAGGATGAAGTAGTAGTTGCAGAGGATTCCTGCTGGAAACTTGCAAGTAGAATCTGAAGAGAACCCACAGGAGAGACTCTAAATAGCCCTGAGAGGGGGATTGGATACCTTACCAGGTATGGACCTATCAGGAGGGGTATCTGACGTCACCTGCTGGCACTGGCCACTCAGAGTCCTTCATAGAGTCCCCACACCTTGCAAAGCAATATGGCAGAAGTCTGAGACACACTGGAGGAGCTCTGGGCACCACCCATAGGGTGGTGATGGAGAGGGGAGTGGTCACTCCCTTTTCCTTTGTCCAATTTCATGCCGGAGCAGGGACAAGGGGTCCTTGAACTGGTGTAGACTGGCTTATGCAAGGAGGGCACAATCTGTGCCCTTCAAAGCATTTCCAGAGGCTGGGGAGGCTACACCTCCCCAGCCTGTAACACCTATTTCCAAAGGGAGCGGGTGTAACATCCTGCTCCCAAAGGAAATGCTTTTTTCTGCCTTCCTGGGACTGAGCTGCTCAGACCCCAGGATGGCAGAACCCTGTCTGAGATGTGGCAGCAGCTGTAGCTGCATCGCAAGCCTGAGAGACGTGGTTTGGCAGTACTGGGGTTCCATGCTAGAGCCCCCAGGATGCATGGAATTGGCTCCCCAATACCAGATTTGGAATGGGGGGAACAATTCCATGATCCTAGACACCTTACATGGCCATATTTGGAAGTACCATTGTGAAGCTACATGTAGGTATTGACCTGGGAAATGGCCTGAACTATGTGGGGGCACCGTTGTTTGTGCAAGGGTGCCCTCACACTTAGTAACTTTGCACTTCACCTTCAGCAAGACATTATGGGTGGCAAAAGAAATGCTGCAGCCATAAGGATCCCCTGGAACCCTAATGCACTGGGTACCTCGGTACCATATACTAGGGACTTATAAGGGGGGATCCAGTGTGCCAACTGAAATTGGTAAATGAAGTCACTAGCCTATAGTGACAAATTTAAAAGCAGAGAGAGCATAAGCACTGAGGTTCTGATTAGCAGATTCTCAGTGCCACATTCAAACACTATACACATCACGCACATTAGGCCATAAACTATGACCACTGGGGTCCTGACCAGCAGAATCCCAGTGAGACAGGCAAAAACATACTGACATACAGGTAAAAATGGGGGTAACATGGCAAGCAAGATGGTACTTTCCGACACAAACCCCCCGAAACGAGGGACAATAAGGCTAACCTTGCCCAGATGAGTCTTCATTGTCTAAGTGGAACTATCTGGAGAGTCCATCTGCATTGGAGTGGGTAATCCCAAGTCTATGTTCCACTGTAAAGTCCATACCCTGTAGGGAAATGGACTACCTCAACAATTTAGGCCCATATTTATACTTTTTTAGCGCCGCATTTGCGTCGCTTTTTGATGCAAAAATGGTGTAAACTTACAAAATAATTTTTGTTTTTCAAGTTTGTGCCACTTTTGCATGAAAAAATGAAGCTAATGCAGCTCTAAAAAAAGTATAAATATGGGGTTTAGTGTTTTCACTTTTCATTTGTTTAAGCCATAATAGAGGATTGTGGTCTGTTTGAACAATGAAGTGAGTCCCAAACAAGTACTGTCTCAGCTTCTTAAAGGCCCAGACCACAGCAAAGGCCTTCCTCTCTATGGCAGACCAATACTTTTCTCTAAGGGTCAACCTCCTGCTAATGAAAGTAACAGCTTGATCCTGGCCCTCTGTGTCAAGTTGTGATAGTACAGGCCCTACCCTAATTCAGAAGCATCTGTTTGGACAATTAATTTTTGGGAGTGGTTTGGGCTCTTCAAGACAGGTGCAGAGCACATTGCCTGCTTAAGCTCCTCAAAAGCTTTTTGACAGCTAGCTGTCTACAATACCTTTTTAGGCATTTTCTTACTGGTGAGGTCATTAAGAGGGACAACAATGGAGCCATAGCTCTTAATGACCCTCCTGTAATAGCCAGTGAGACCTAAGAAGGCTCTGTCCTGTGTCTGTGTAGTACGGGGAGCCCAGTCCACAATGGTCTGAATCTTCCCCTGTAATGGTTCAATCTGTTCTCCACCTACCAGGTGGCCCAGATAAACCACTTTCCCCTGCCCTATCTGGCACTTTGAAGCCTTGATAGTGAGGCCTGCCTTTTGCAGAGCCTCCAAAACTTTCCAGAGGTGGACCATGTGGTCATCCCAGATGGAGCTAAATACAGCAATATCATCTACGTATGCTGCACTGAAAGCTTCCAAACCTTGGAGGACTGTATTCACCAGCCTCTGAAAAGTAGCAGGTGCATTTCTCAAACCAAAGGACATACATAACAGTGAATTGATAATGCCCCCCTATGGTTGAAAATGCAGTTTTTGGTTTAGCATCCTCTGCCAATTTGATCTGCCAATACCCTGCAGTCAAATCAAAGGTGCTTAGATACTTGGCAGATACCAGTGTATCTATCAGCTCATCTGCCCTGGGTATAGGGTGAGCAGTTGTTTTGGTTACAGTATTAAGACCCCTATAGTCCACACAAAAACACATTTCTCTCTTTCTATCTTTGCTCTGCGGTTTGGGACAAACACCACTGGTGTCAGGAATCCCCAAGGTGCCTCCTGCATTATCTGCCAGCATCCCCAGGGATTAGGGCTAAATCATATCTCTGTTCTTGGTTAAACCTTCATGTTTCTAAGTAAACATAGGGGGTCGTTCTGACTCCCGCCGGCCGCGGTAACCGCAGGGCCGGGGGGAGCCGCCGAATGACCGCACCGCGGTCATATGACCGCGGCGGCCATTCTGAGTTTCCCGCTGGGCTGGCGGGCGACCGCCAGAAGGCCGCCCGCCAGCCCAGCGGGAAACCCCCTTCCATGAGGATGCCAGCTCCGAATGGAGCCGGCGGAGTGGAAGGGGTGCGATGGGTACAGTTGCACCCGTCGCGATTTTCAGTGTCTGCTTGGCAGACACTGAAAATCTTGGTGGGGCCCTGTTAGGGGGCCCCTGCAGTGCCCATGCCATTCGCATGGGCACTGCAGTGGCCCCCAGGGTCCCCACAACACTCATTACCGCCAGCCAGGTTCTGGCGGTCAAAACCGCCAGAGCCAGGCTGGCGGTAAGGGGGTCGGAATCCCCATGGCGGCGCTGCTTGCAGCGCCGCCATGGAGGATTCCCTTGGGCAGCGGGAAACTGGCGGGACACCGCCGGTTTCCCGTTTCTGACCGCGGCAGAGTGCTTATCTTTAAGAGTCAAATGTATTTCTGAACATTCTACATTATTATTGTAGTTACTTGCCTAAATGTGCTTCATGAAATGTGCTTGAGCTCAAGTACTACAAAAAGTGACAAAGCAATTTTAAAAGAGCATTTACATGACTTTTCTTTCTCTAATAGCATAAATCTTGGATTTAAATTGTGTCATTCCTCCCTGTGTTTCAGGTTTGAGGAATTTGCTTTTGAAGGGTTTTTCACACACACAGTGAAACCAGACCTAACTGTGCCACCCTAACTGATTAAACCCAGAGTGGACATTTGTATTTCTTGGATTGTTTTTGTTCCTTTTAGTTTAACCCTATGCATGCAGGAAAGTTATATGTGATATAATTAATGTCCTTGTTTGTCTTTCTTGTGCATGATAAGTGCAACCACAGTTCTAATTGTAGTATGCAACAGTGAATCTGTGTGACGCCAGCCCTAGTGTCGCAGTACTTATTGTTATGGTACTCAGTTTGGGTTTTTGGTAATGCAGTGTTAGTAATTGTGCCAACAATTATTATTATCCAAGAGAAGTGCTGGAGCATCCCGATGTTATTCTACCGCTCACATGCCCATATCAGAGAGAGAGAGATTCAGTTTCAAGGAAGTTGAGTGCACTAACTCTACCATCACTCTGTCAACAACGACCTGCCCCCCGAAGATACAGGGTGCCTGGCTGGACTGGCAAGCCGGGGCAGTGTTTTGTCTCTTTCTCTTCCATTCCCCCTTTCCTTTTGGACCACCTGCCGGGGTTTCTATGTCCACCACAGAGTGCCGAGAGGTGTTCCAGGAGGTCGGGGCATACCATCGCCCCTGCAGACATCCTGCTTTTCAAGTGGGTGGCCCCGTCTCGACCACTGGGCTGGCGCAGTGGCTATCAGAAGCCTCAATACCTCCTAGATCCAACATTTTCTGAACTTCTGTTATTATGCAATCTCTGATATGGACAGGTTGCCTGTAAATTTTACTTTTGACACTTAAACTGTCTCCAGTGTCAATTTTATGTTCACACCAAGGAGTTGTACCAGGTGTGAGTGAGAAGAGTTCAGAAAACTGTCCAAGGAGATTTTTACAGTCTTCCTTCTGCTCAGCAGTAAGTCAGTCTGCAAGAACCACTCCCTCCACTAAGCCATCAGCATCATTTTTGGAGAAGAGGTCAGGTAGAGGGCCTCTCTCTTCCTCAAGCACTCATTTGTAGCCATGAGCAGGGTTAAATCAGCCCTGTCATAGTAAGGTTTCAGGTGGTTGACATGAACCCCCCCAAGGGGGGCATCTGGCAGTGCCCACGTCAGCCAGATAGGTGACCTCACCTTTCTTTTCTAGAAGGAGATGGGGTCCACTCCATTAGTCCTATAGTGCTCTTGGGGCCACAGGCTCCAATACCCACACCTTCTGTCCTGGGTGGTAGTCTCACAGGACAGCCTTCTGGTCATGCCATCCCTTTTGGAGCTCTTGGCTGGGCTGAAGGTTTTTAGTGGCCTTTTCTCATGTACTCAGCCATTCTACTTCTTAGGTCAATTATATAGTCCACAATGTCTTGCTTTGGAGGTTTTAAAAGTTGTTCTGGACCCTCCTTAACAAGAGCAAGGGGACCCCTAACAGGGTGACCAAATAGGAGTTCAAATGGGGTGTAGCCCACTCCTTTTTGGGGTACCTCCATGTAGGTGAAAAGGAGACATGGCAAGATGACATCCCATCTCCTTCTGAGTTTTTCAGAGAGTCCCATGATCATGCCTTTGAGAGTTTTATTACACCTCTCAACCAATCCATTAGTTTGGGGATGATAAGGGGTGGTGAACGTGTAGGTAACACCACATTCCTTCCACATTGCTTTGAGGAATGCAGACATGAAGTTACTACCTCTGTCTGACACCACTTCCTTAGGTAAACCCACCCTGGAAAGGATTCCCAGGTGGGCCTTTGCCACTGCAGGTGCTGTAGTGGTCCTTAAGGGGATAGCTTCTGGATACCTTGTGGCATGGTCCACCACCACAAGGATGAATCTATTGCCAGAAGCTGTTGCAGGATCAAGGGGGCCAACAATATCAACCCCTACCCTTTCAAGGGGCACCCCAACCACTGGCAGTGGAATTAAGGGGGCATTTGGGGTGCCACAGGTCTTGCCACTGGCTTGGCAGGTGACACAGGAGCGACAAAACTCCTTTGTGTCTTCTGACATATGGGGCCAGTGAAAATGTGGAACAAGTCTGTCCCATGTTTTAATCTGGCTTAAATGCCCAGCCAAGGGAATGTCATGAGCAAGAGTTAGGAGGAATTCCCTGTACTGAAGGGGGATGACCAGTCTCCTGGTGGCACCAGGTTTAGGGTCCCTTGCTTCAGTATAGAGGAGATTATTCTCCCAGTAAACTCTGTGGCTGTCATTGACATCCCCATTCTGCTGTTTGACAGCTTGTTGTCTGAGACCCTCCAATGTGGGACAGGTTTGCTGTGCCACACTTAGCTCTTCCCTGGCAGACCCCCGGCACCCAAAAGCTCAGCTTTATAAGCTTCCAGCTCCTTCCAGACTGTCCAGTGGTCCAACTGTCCAAATTTGGAGGAGGTAAGTCCTTGCATCCCCTCCCCAGACAGTAATCCTGTGTACTGCCTGAACTGCAGCTGGTAGGGCTTCTGTACACTTTTGAAAGGATTCCTTCATGCACAGCCTAGCCCAGGTCCCAAGCACTCTGTCCTGTATTGCTCAACTCGTTGAGTTGACCACCGGCTTCGTGGGACCCTCTTTTGTAGTGTTGAGACAACCGAAATGCTCAGTTTTCTTGAACCCATTTTCAAGTACTTCTTTGGGTGCTGCTTTCTTGTGCATGGGCTCTCTGTATTGCTGAGGGCCCCCTCTGTCTCCTCTTCCAAGTGGCGACCTCCTGGTCTTTCCTGGGCCCGGGCAGCACTCTTTTAATTCAACCGCAACCTTTGCAGCTAGCAAGGCTTGTTTGTGGTCTTTCTCCAAAGAAACAATGCTGTATCCTCCTCTTCTGCACAAAGGAGAAGTTACTAGCACCTTCCGTTGTTGCAGAATCTTCAGCTTCTTCCATCCAAAGGGAGCCATTTTGCATCTTCATCCGGGGTTTAGTAGGCTCCTGCCCCCTCCGGACACTTGCTCGACTCTTGGACTTGGTCCCCTTCCTTTACAGGTCTTCAGGTCCAGGAATCCATCTTCAGTGCTTTTCAATCTGTTGTGGTCTTTGCAGAATCTCCTATCAGGACTTTAGTGTGTTTCTGGGGAAGTAGTACCACTTTACTCCTACTTTTCAGGGTCTTGGGGAGGGGTATCTTGGACACCCTTAGTGTTTTCTTACACTCCCAGTGACCCTCTGCACACTACACTAGGCCAGGGGTCCCTAAGTGGTTCGCATTCCACTTTCTTAGCATAGGGTTTGTGTTGCCCCTAGGCCTATTGCATCCTATTGTATTCTACAGTGTTTGCACTATTTTTCTAACTGTTTACTTACCTGATTTTGGTTTGTGTGTAGATTTTGTGTATTTTACTTACCTCCTAAGGGAGTATATCCTCTGAGATATTTTTGGCACATTGTCACTAAAATAAAGTACCTTTATTTTTAGTAACTCTGAGTATTGTGTTTCTTGTGATATAGTACCTATATGATATAAGTGGTCTAGTAGGAGCTTTGCATGTCTCCTAGTTCAGCAGCCTAAGCTGCTCTGCTATAGCTACCTCTATCAGCCTAAGCTGCTAGAACACTACTAATCTACTAACAAGAGACAACTGGACCTGGCACAAGGTACCCACTATAAGCCAGGCCAGCCTACTACATGGTTGAGCTATTGGTCACTCATAAAGGCCTCACATTGAGATGGGCAGCTATCAGGATACCAGGGCACATTTAGAGTAGAAGATAAGCCAAGCCACTCACTCCAACCATGGACCCAGCTAAAGTATTTTCACAGCTGATAAGCTGATCCTTCTTCAGAGATCCCCTTCTTTGTCTTTAATTTGTTGAGACTACAGAGGCCTGATGATCTGACCATTGCTTTGCATTCTTTTAAAGATGCTAGTAACTTAAAGAAAACAAGCATCAAATGGAGGCTCGCATCAACACCATGTTGTAGTAAAACATGCAACTATCAGATTTCATGTTTGGCCTTCCCGTGAATACCGGGTTCAAATATTCTCTCCCCCCCCTCATATTCATCTGAAACATGGAGATGGATAGTCCTGTGATTAAATTGCTCGTATATTCCCGCAGGGATTTTTCAAGCTGGCTGCTGCAACTAAAGCCTTTTTTTCTATAGGAAGTCCTTGATGGGTACCCCTCACTCTTCCTGATAGGACATGGATAACCTAAATATAGTCATAATTTTTGTGGGTACGTGTATACAAAATCGATAGAAACCTAAGCCAAGTTATGGGGTCAGAACAATTACATCATGTTAATACAGAGACCAGGCTAGCGTGGCTCCATTATATACAGTATAAAATACAATTTGCACTCATGCCATGAGGGCTTCAAGGCAATACTAAAGGGAGACTTAGTTAATGCTATAAGGAGGTTTTTATACATACTAATATAGTTTATTTTGACATGTAGTCGATGCTGCTTGACCTGCTGCAAAGCACGCCTGTGGGAACAGCCCTAATTGCCATGTTTTATAGTAAGTCATGTGTGTGATATAAATAAGTACTAAAGCTGATATTTTTTTATGTATGCCACTCAGTAAGTAACTACACATTTCTGCTGTGACTTTACCTATTTCAATAACCAAATAATCCAACTGAAGTTAGTTAAGTAGTTATTGTTTTGAACAGTCAGAACTCAGATGTTAACTTGCCTCCTCCTGATCATAGCCAAAAGATGCCAGAAATTCAAAATGTGAAAAAGCAACCAGCCAGGTGGAATAGAAAACAAGGAACACTTCTTTAAAGTTAATAAAAATAAAAATACGTATGAGACAATGGAATGCTCCTTGTCACTCCAACAAATACCCAATACATCTTGGAAGAAATAAGCAAATAGTATAATTAAAATAGCAAATTTGCTGGTGTACTGGTTGCTGATGTTCTTATGAAACAAATGTAAAAAATATGGGTATTTTCTAGCTCTTCAGTCCCTGGCTTTCTTTGAGGAGGTTTTGGACATGAGTATTCCCCATCACTTCCAAGGAGGCACTGGTAGGGACATTGTTGAAGCCCGAGAAAAATAAATTTCTCTATGAGTCCTTTTATTCGCTATCTGCTTGCAATATAAACAAACCAATGGCAAGCGGTTTTCGAATCGATGGGTATCTTATCTGCATTCAATATTTTAAGGGAGCCAGGCTAGAGGGGCTTCGTCTTTACCTATTTACCATTGTTGTGAGACCATTGCTTTGTAAATTACGGAAGCATCATACACAAATGGGAATTACATCCATCACTACAAATCTTTTGGTGTTGATGTATGCTGGTATCATATCTTGTTTTTTTATTAACTACCTACGCACCGGTGTTTCCCCAGTTATCGGTGAGATCATAAGATTAGATGTCTGACACACAGATTAACTGAGAAAGGCTTTTTTCATAACCATGTTTATTGATTTTGAGAATACACCGCCAATTCACACCTTTATAATAGTCGTCTTTTCTTTGTTTTTTTTTTCTTGCCATCGACCTGCCTGGCATGAATGATCCGTGATGTATGTAGCCATCCTTCCGACCTCCAACTCGGTCATCATATATAGTTAGGTGAGTAGCCCCAGCATTGTACCCATACTTTGACATTTTCCCGGGTTCTATAAATATGTACATCGAGCTAGCTTGGCACACCAGTCCCTGGCGGAAGTCCATTTCGAAATGCCGAGGGCTTCAGTGGTGTTCCGCTCGCATCGGGAGAGGCCCAAATAGTCCAAAATGCATTGTCCCCATACTTTGACATGTTTCCCCGGACTCTATAAATATGTTCCTCGAGCTTGGCACACCAGTCCCTGACGGAAGTCCAGTTCGAAATGCTGAGGGCTTCAGTTGTGTTTCGCTAGCGAGCTCTGCTTTTTTTGGCCAAAAGTGTGCCCATGCCCACATCGGATGATGTACAGATCGTCCAAAATGCCGAACCAAGCCACCCTAGGGGTGAGTTCCGTGTGTTTCTCTAAGATCTCAGTAATTATCGTTTCAATGTGTTTCCGATACATCGTTATTACGGAGCATGTCCAAATCATGTGGAAGAAGTCTGACCCTGGGCAGTAGCACCGGGGACAGGTGGATGTGTCTCGTTTGCCAGCCTTCCATTTATCGAAAATAATTTTTATTAGGCGTTTGCATTGTAAAACATAGTCATACAGTAGGTTCAAGAAGCAACTGAGTACAACGACAAGTAAGACAAAGAGACACGGAGTAGGATGACCACCTGGCATTGAGGCAAATTCTGGACAGGACTGTAAAAAATTCAGGACAAAGGGTCAAAATTCAGGACAAAAATTCAGGACAAAGTGTCAAAATTCAGGACAAAAATTCAAGAACAAACGTCAGTTTTACAGACACACGCAAGAGAGGCCATGCTTCACTACGTTGTCAGTGCATTTATGTACTCTTTTTTAACATAGCACTATTTATTCACTGTGGACCATTTGTGATTGCCTCCTGGTGTGCTACATTCAGGTGTCACATTACGTCCTTGTTCAGTAGTAAATTAATGCACTTCAAGGCAAGGCCATCACCCCTACCCAAATCTACCCGATCTTTCCTGAAGAGAAAGTAACAGCAACATTTTGATTATGTTTCGGAACATTTCAAAACCCCTGGCAAACAGTTTGGGAAACATTAAGGTAATTAACCTTATGCTAGTTTAAACAAATTGAACAAAAACATCTGGCTTACCCCAACCACCCATGGACTTTCCACCTATTTTTTTTTAAAGAGGCAGGGCAGATGATGTGGGTGACAGTCTCACACCTAATGACAGGATGTGATGTACCCATAACTTGTCTGTAGTCTCACTGCACTAGAGTGTATGTTTGGGACTCTACATTTATCTCAGAAATGGGAGACCGGACTACCAATCAAAGATAATAAAAGAGTAGGATGAAATTGAGATCAAATGGGAGATCCACGGCAAGTAATTCAAAGGGTTGTTGCTAACAACTGGATAAATAAAGAAGAGAAGAACAAGGTGGGAAAATTCTTAAAATCAGACAAGATGGGTCCACTAAGACTATTTGAAGGTATTGGGTACCTGGGGAGTTGTCTGCACACAGAGCGAAACAGAAGGGGCACTGTCAAGTGGTTGAACAATCAACACCCATCCACCTTGGCAAACGCTTCTGGTGCAATGGTTCGCTGTTAGTGCTTGTGAAGGGTGAGCAGGGGCCAGACCCCTTGCAAGTTTGTGCAAGGCAATTGCCCGCTTAGTCCATGTCTTTATATGGTTTTGAAATTGAGCAAAAGCCAAACTAGAGATCTGGGTTATCCCTAAGTATCAAGTACACATAGAATCTTCAAAATATTTGGGATGTAAATTGCACAAACAAAATTTACAAATTTTTAAATTTAATTAGTGTTTCTTTAACATATGGCACTGTTTTCGCCTTCATACACAATTAGATCTCAGATTGAAATGGGAACCAGTTACCTTTTGATACCTAGTGATTAATATCTACCATTCTTACACTGATTTCCAGGATGAAAATCTCTGCAGAGCGGACGATCCCTCCAAGCCCAGTTTGCTTTTTGGTCTTCTCTTCTGCTTTCTGTAGAGGCCATGTGGCACTAGCGAAGATGGTGTGCTACCCCAATGATAGTATTATTTTGCAAACCTTCCCCTGCTCGTCCTTCATTCCTTCTTCAGACAGGCCACACATCTGATTTGGTCGCTGCGGCGCCATCGGGAGCTCTTTCCACTCTAAAGCTAACTGTGACTGCGGGTGGATTAGATCTTATGGACTTAGAATGCTTTTATTCAGCTGCAGATGTCCAATGGGTGGCTCACAGGCTTTCTGCCCACATCCCTGCATGAGATGGGGTTTACCAGTAAAGACATTTAAGGAAGGCTTAATGCACTGCTCATCGTTTCCTACTGACCATTCTATGGATCACCATCCAGAAGCTCAGTACCATATGAAATGGTGGCAAACTGATAGAATCCTGCAACATGGAAACCACTCCAGGTCTTCTTGTCATACTACCTGGGTGATTGATGTAGCCAAACCTCTGCAAGATATGGACTAAAATACTGGACTTTCCCCACAAAGTATCCCACAGCTGTCACTTTAAGTAAATTCATAGTGCTTCCTTGTGAATGCATTCTGTCCGTTGCTTGCCATTGGCCTTGTGGTTTGTAACTCACAATTTGTTGCTTTCAATTTGCTGGCTTTATTTGTTTTAGGCTATGCAGCTTGAATTCGTCCCTTCCCTTGCCAAAACCTTATTTACAGTATCCAGCTGAGTGCTCCCTTTCTGTAAACAGGCCTGTAAATCTTGTTCTTATCTTATCATATTTGCTGTGCATTCAAAGAACAAAGTCAAATGTCAGGCTCTGTCTTCGGTGGGAACTTAGTGTTTACTTTCCTTTCTCTGACTTCAAAGTGAGAGGATTTATGCAACAATCTTGCTGGATACTGGGCTTAGGAAAGAGTTTTTTCTATCACATGACAACATTTAAATAGACTGCAGAATATATCAGAATTGCACCCTACTCTGTATCACTCCACTTTACGCCACTCCAAGCCACTCCAAGTCTTCTCCATTCGGAACCACTCCACATTATGCCACTGCTCTCTATGCTACTTCACACTATGCCTCTCTACTCTACTCTGTACTACTCTACTCTAAGCCACCGCACTTTGCGCCTCTCTACACCACTGCGCTCTGCTCGTCTGCACGCCATACCACTCCAGTCTAGGCAACACCAATCTAATCCGCACAACTCCACTCTCTGCCACTCTGCAACGCTGCACTGTACGCCCTGCACTCTAAGCTAATACACTCTATGCGAATGCACTTTACTCTGTAACACTCAACTCTATGCCCCTGCACTGTACATCAATACACTGTACATCATTCTAATCTACTCTGCACCTCTGCACTCTATGCCATGGCACTCTACACTACTTTACTCTATGCCATCACACTCTATGCCACTTTATGCAACTCCACTCTAACCTGCACTTCTCCACTTTAAGCCACCTCACTCTACTGTGACATAATCTACTTTATGCCACTGCACTCTGTGCCACTGCATTCTATGCCACTGCACTCTACCCTGCACCTCTCCACTCTATGCAACTGCACTCTACTCTGAAACAATCTATTCTACGCCACTGTACTCTATACCACTCTGACCACTGCACTCTAGTTCAATGCACTCTACACCACTGCAAGCTGACACTCTGCAACACTGCTCTGGCCGCCACTATACTCTACACCACTCTGCCCTGTACTACTGCATTTTGCACCAATATACTCTATTCCACTGCATTCTATGCCACTCTACTCTGCCCAATGCCACTCTATGCAACTGCACTCTACACCAGTGCACTCTAAACAACTGCACTGCCCTTTACTCTGCACCATTGTACTCTATGCCACTGTTCTCTGTACCACTCTACACCACTGCACTGATACTGTACTCTGCAACTCTGCACTCTACACCACTCTACTCTATGCCACTGCACTCTAGGCACTATACTCTACTCTACACCACTCTACAATACTCCACTCTGCACCACTCTACACCACTACACTCTATGCCACATGAGTCTACTCTGCACTCTATGACACTGCACCACTCTGCATTACTGCACTCTCTGCTACTCTATTGTATGCCACTCTACTCCACTGCACTCTATGTAACTCTACCCCATGCCACTCTATGCCACTGCACTCTGCACCAATGCACTCTAAACAACTGCACTGTACGCCACTGCCCTCTACTCTGTACCACTGTACTCTACGCCACTGCTCTGTGCCACTCCACATCACTGCACTGACACTCTACTCTGCAGTGTTGCATACTCCACCACCGTACTATACACCAATGTGCTATGTACTACTGCATTCTATGCCACTTCACTCTATGCCACTCTACTCTGCATCACTCCACTCTACAGCACTTTGCCCTACTCTGCACCACTCTACACTACACCACTGCACTCCCTGCAATGTGAGTCTACTCTGCAATCTATGCCACTGCACCACTCTACACTACTGCTCTCTCTGCTACTCTATTGTATGCCACTCTACTCCACTGCACTCTATGCCACTCTACTCTGTCCCATGCCACTCCATGCCACTGCACTCTAAACCACGGCACTCTACGCTAACGCACTCTAAACAACTGCACTGTACCCCACCGCACTGTACTTTGCACCACTGGGCTCTACGCCACTGCTCCTATGCTACTCTACTCCACTCCACACCACTATGCCACTAGCTTTAAGCCATGCTGAACAGCAGCTACTCTGGTGTATAACATGGCTAATGGCTAAAACACATTAGCAAAGCCAATAACTCTTTCGTAGATGAAACCTATTGGCTTTGCCAATGTTTGTTAGTACTATGAGGTACCGAGGTACCTGAAAGAACTGTGAAAAATACAATTACATCATAATTAAGGCTGCTACAAAATGCGCAAATACATTTCGGTTGAATAAAAAAAAAAAAAGTGCTTCTCAAATTCAAATTTGAATAATATACAGTTTATACCTAGTGATAAAAAAATGTATAACACTCCATTAAAACCACACACTCCAAAGCTCACCTTGGAACACCATTATAATACCTCTCTGAAAGAAATATCTTTGCCACCAGAAAACTTCAAGTGACTCCTTTTAGTAAAGTCAATGTAGGTTTTCAAGCCCCTTTGTATTTGCAGATTTACCAGTTGCCCACATTTGCATGTCTTTAGGGAAGGAGACCCCCTGGCAAGAAGGCCTTTTCTTATCTGTCTGCCCCTCTCTCCCTCAGAGCACAGGAGACCCCCTGCCTTCCAGCCCAGCTGGGGAAACTCCTCTGCCCGTAATTTCGCCCTGCCTCCGTTGCCCTTTAGGTGAAAGGCTAAAATTACGGACAAATGCCGTCCGTTAAAGCTTTCATCACGGACAACGGACAGCAGGGCGAAATTACGGACAGTCCGTGAAATTTACGGATGGGTGGTCACCCTAACACGGAGGCCTAATGGACAGGCCTATGGGTACAAATAACAGCATAGTTACCAGGGGTATTAGATAAAGGAAGAGGGCAAAATGCGCAAACCACATAACTAGAACTAGGAGAAGGGGTGGGTACAGAGGCACAGTGTCGGGTATTAACTAACTGTTCGAAGGGCAAAGAGGGGGTGTGGGCACGGCCCAGGAGAGCGGTTTGACAGGGCAAGGGGGTAGACCCGTCGAGTGTGAGTACAGTGTGGGCTGGTACCAGAGAAGGAGGATTGGAGGCAGTGCGCAGGAAGGCGGAGAAAGCGGGTGCCTAGATTAGGAAATAGTGTCGGTGGTGTTTGCCAGCCACCCATAGCCGTCAAATGTGAGAGATAAGGTATGTGCAGATTGTTAAATTGAATCTTCCTCAGGCTATTAGGGGCTCTCCGGTTTGCAAAACGGTGGCAACTTTAATTGAGTTCGTACGCCTGGCGCGCTTAGATCTGTTTGCAACGTAATTGGTTTGATGACAAGGGAAATTCTATAGATTGTTTGAATTTGTAAACAGGCATCCAACAGGGCTGTGTTCTTGCTGCTTTTTTGTTTGTTTGTTTTTTTGTTTGTTTTTTATTATAAATAACAATAATTCTCATCAGTCTAGGCAGAGTACTTCGTTTGTCAAAGCATAAATCTATTCCAACTCTGCTCTGTGCGGACAGCTTTGCTGTGCTGCCACGCAAGTCTACTGGTCTGAAAAGGCTAGTTCAATGTTTAGTCTCCTTTATAAATGCTCTAAATTTAGACACTAATGGGCATGTTTATACTGTTTAGTGCAAAACTGCACTAATACAGTTTTACATCAAAAAGCTTTGCACCGGCTTGCACCATTCTTGAGCTCTAGCCAGGCACCATATTTATGGAATGGTGCAAGCTGGTGCAAAGGGTAGGCTAGTGTAAAAAAAATTACGTTAGCCGGGTGGGGGTGGGAGTATGAGAGAACAGGGTTTTGCGACAAAAAATTACGTTAGGCAGGTTAGAGTAAAAAAAATGCATCTAACCAGCCTAGTGCCATTTCCTGACGCAAAACCATCCATACCACAAAACTCCTGTCTTAGAAAAGACAGGAGTCATGCCCACCACCCCAATGGCCATTGCACCCAGCGCCATATAAGGGGGCCCATTTCAGGGGCCCCAATAGCACTTAAAACAAAAAAATACTTACCTGTACTTACCTATATTTACCTCGGCTGGAGTCCCCCATCCTCCGCTATCCCTCTGGTGTGGGTGGGTGTGTCCCTGGGACCTGGGGAGGGCATCTGTGGGCTTATTGCATGGTGTTCCACCATGGAAATAGGCCCACAGGTCCCCTAACGCTTGCCCTGACCCAGGTGTTAAATATTGGCGCAAAGCAAGGTTTGCCCCATTGTTTGACCCCTCCTCCCCGTGCGTGGTTTTAGCATGGGGGGGATAAATATGACGCTAAGGCCATAGAGTCATTTTTTGCATGGGAATGCCTACCTTGCATCTCATTGATGCAAGGTAGGTTTCCACATCCAAAAAATGACTTTAACTCCATAACTTTGGCACTAGACGGTTCTAGTGCCAAAGTATAAATATGGAGCTGGTTTTGCACCGAATTTGCGTAGAAAAAAAATGATGCACATTTGGAGCAAAACAAGTATAAATATGCCCCTCAGGCCCATATTTATACTTTTTTAGTGCAGCATTTGCACAATTTTTTTACACAAAAGCGGCACAAACTTTCAGAATATAATTATATTTTGGAAGTTTGCACTGCTTTTGTGTAAAAAATATTTTTGCACTACAACACAATAAATAACCCACATTAATAAAATGCTAAACAACACTAAAAAGAAGCAGAATACCAAACCACGCTGTACATGCAAGTGAATCGCCAACTTACAAGGCATCCCAAAAAATAGCTTACATAAACCTCAGTATAAAACATGCATTTTTCACATCGTCATAACATGCAACACCAAGTTTATCAATCAATCAATCAAAAAAAATTATAGAGCGCGCTACTCACCTGTGAGGGTCTCAAGACGCTACTGGGGGTGGGGTGAGGGTGAGGTTAATGTTCGAACAGCCATGTTTTGTGTTTTTTTCTGAAGAGTAGGAGGTCTTTGGTTTGGCGGAGGTTGGTGGAAAGGGAGTTCCAGGTTGTGGGGGCGAGGTAGGAGAAGGCCCTGCCTCCTGTGGTGGTTCGATGCATGCGGGGGACTGCAGCTAGTGCGAGGTCGGCTGATCGGAGGTTGCGGGTGGGAGTGTGGAAGTTCACTCTTTCGTTGAGGTAGGTCAGGCCGGTGTTGTGGAGGGATTTGTGTGCGTGGATGAGGATCTTGAAAGTGATTCTCTTGTCTATGGGGAGCCAGTGAAGAGATTTGAGGTGTGGTGAGATTCGTTTGTGGTGGGGAGGCCAAGGACGAGGCGTGCGGCTGTGTTCTGGATTCTCTGGAGTTTGCGTTTGAGTTTGAGTGTGGTGCCGGCGTAGAGGACGTTACCGTAGTCAAGTCTGCTGCTGATGAGTGCATGGGTGACTGTCTTCCTGGTCTCTGGGGGAATCCATTTGAAGGATTTTTTTTAGAGTGCGGAGTGTGTGTAAGCAGGAGGAGGTTAGTGCATTGATTTGTTGTGTCATGGAGAGGGAGGGGTCCAGGATGATGCCGAGGTTGCGTGCGTGGTTTGCGGGGTGGGTGCGGGGCCTAGGGCGGTGGGCCACCAGGAAGCGTCCCATATGGTTTTGTTGGGGCCGAAGATGATGATCTCGGTTTTGTTGGAGTTAAGCTTGAGGTGGTTAGTTGTCATCCAGTTGGCGGTGTTGAGGAGAGCAGCGTGTAGGTTGGTTTTGGCGGTGGTGGGGTTGTGGGTGAGGGAGAGGATGAGTTGGGTGTCATCTGCGTAGGAGAGAATAGTGATTCTGTGTGGTCGGAGGATGTTGGCTAGGGGGATCATGTAAATGTTGAAGAGTGTGGGGCTGAGGGAGGACCCTTGGGGGACCCCGCAGATGATCTTGGTAGCGGTGGAGTGGAAAGGTGGAAGGCGGACTCTCTGGGTCCGGTCGGTGAGGAAGGAGGTGAGCCAGTCTAAGGCTTTGTGGCGAATTCCTATGTTGTGGAGGCGTATGCGGAGTGTAAGGTGGCAGACAGTGTCAAAGGCTGCGGAGAGGTCTAGGAGGATGAGTGCGACTCTTGCCTTTGTCGACTTTGGTCCTGATGTCGTCGGTGCATGCGATGAGGGCGGTTTCCGTGCTGTAGTTCTTGCGGAACCCGGATTGTGAGGGGTCAAGAGTGTTGTTTTCTTTGAGGAAGTGGGATAGGTGGGCGTTGACTAGTTTCTCAGCAACCTTGGCGGGGAAAGGGAGGAGGGAGATGCGGCGATAGTTGGAGAGGATCTCCGGGTCGGCTTTGTTTTTTTTTAGGAGAGCAGTGATTTCCGCGTGCTTCCAGGGGTCTGGTTAGGTGGCGGAGTCGAAAGAGGGGTTGATTATGTTGCGGAGTATGCAGGCGATGGTTGGGCTGGCTTTGTTGTAGATACGATGTGGACAAGGGTCGGAGGGGGATCCGGAGTTGATGGAGTTCATGGTTTTTTCGGTTTCTTCGTGTGTGGTGGGGGCCCAGGTGGTGAGTGTGGTGGGGGAGTCGTGAGTGGGGGTTGAGTTGGGTGAGTGAGGGGTGTGTGGTGGGTGTGTGTGGTATGAAGCTGTTGTGGATGTCCAGGATTTTGTGGTGGAAGTGGTTGGAGAGGGCGTCACATAGGGGCTGTGTGTGCGTGGGGTCTATGTTGCTGGCTTTGGGTTTGGCTAGCTCTTTAATGATGTGAAGAGTTCTTTGCTGTTTTGAGAGTTGTTGTCAAGGCGTGTCTTGTAGTGATCTCTTTTGGCGGTGCGTATGAGTTGGTGATGGGTGCGGATGGTGGCCTTGAGGGTGGAGAAGTTGGTTGTAGAGGGTTCCTGTCGCCATATTTTCTCTGATGGCGGCATTTGCGCTTGGAGTCTTGGAGTTCAGGGGTGAACCATGGGACGTTCTTGATGTTGCGGGTGGCGATGTGTTTTCTGAGGGGGGCTAGTGTGTCTGCGCAGGTAGTGATCCATTTAGAGAAGTTGTGTGCTCCTGTGTTGAGGTCATTGGTGTGGGGGGAGGTTGTGAGCCAGTTGGGAGTTCAGGCGTTCTGTGGGGATCTTGTCCCACAATCAGTAGGGTGTGGTGTGTTGATGGTGGTGTGTGGGGGGTTTGTTAAAGGTGAAGTGGACGCAGTGGTGGTCAGTCCAGAGGAGTTCGGTGGTGTGGGTGTAGGCTATGTGTTGGCTTGAGGTGAAAATTGCGTCAAGCGTGTGTCCTGCTGAGTGGGTGGGTGCGGTGACAGTTGTTTGAGTCCGAGGTTGGTGAGGTTGTCTATGAGGGAGGTAGAGTTGTGGTCTTGAAGGTTCTCCAAGTGAAAGTTGAAATCACCGAGGAGGATGTAGTCTGTGGAGGTGAGGGCGTGCGAGCTGATGGTGTCGGAGATGGTGTCGCAGAAGGCGAGGCGTGGTCCTGGTGGTCTGTAGATTAGTGTACCTCTGAGGGTGGAGTTGCTGTTAATGTGGATTAGGAAGTGCATGTGTTCTGTGTTGTCGATAGTGTCTTGGGAGCTGGTGGTGACTTTATGGTGTCCCTGTGTAGGATGGCGATGCCACCACCTGGCCTGTTGAGGCGGTCTTTGCGTTGGAGTTTGTATCCCTTGGGGGTGGCAATGGCTATGTCGGGTTCCGAGGAGGGGTTGGTCCAGGTTTCCGTGAGGAAGGCGATGTCAGGTGAGTGTGATGTGATGAGGTCCCAGACTTCTATGGCATGTTTGTGAAGGGAGCGGTGTTGAGGAGCAGGAAGTTGAGGTGGTTGTGGTGGGTGGTGTTGTGCATGAGGGTGTTGTTGCGGGGTGTGTTCTGGTTGTGGGGTGGTGTGCTGCGGGGCTGGTTGGTTGGAGTGGGGGCAGAGCAGGTGTGTATTGCGTTGGGGGTGTTGTGTTTGTTGTCGGTGGGGTCGCTATGGTTGGTATGTGGTGTGAGGGATGAGGAGCAGGAGAAATGACAGATGTGGCAGGTGAAGGGGCCATGAGTGTGTGTAGGGCTGGAAAGGGTGCAGGTGGGGCGAGGGCCTGGGTTGAGTGAGTGGAGGGTGAGTCGATTTGTCTGAGGGGGCTAGGGGGACTGGCGCTGGGCACGATCTTGGCGCGGACGGGCACAGAAGGGCTTGCCATAAATGGGGAGGAGGGAGGGAGTGGCACCTGGGAGGAGGGAGGTCTGGGTGAATGGGAAGGCTGGGGGGGTGGGGCCGCAGGGATTAGCAGCGGCGGAAAAAAAAAATGGAAAGTGGACGGTGAGGAGGTGGTATCAAACATGTTAGAATCATACCCCAAGGCTTTTGCAAGCATTGGTTGTATGATTCCATGCACTCTGATGGCTCCTTGTTTCCCAGTTGTGCATCCTCTAAAGACAGTCCGTCTTCAGCCTACATCAGAAGAGCAAAGGAATCTCCCTTGGGGAAAAGGAGTGACTACCCTGCTTCTGCAGGCACCAACTGCAATGATGACCAGCTGCATGGATCCCCTCTCCTGCTGAGTTGCATGGATCCTGCATCATGGGTGGTAGACTGAAGAGGTCCCAATGGTCCTCTCTTCCAGCTGCTGTCCCACTTTGGTGGGGGTAAGAGCTTGCATTCTCACCCAGTACAGTACCCCCATGCACCACATCTTTTGCAGCTGCCCAGGCTTATTTGCATTCTTCCTCCAAGTTCTTCCTGCTTCTTGTAGCTGTGGCCTTCAGCACTATATCCTGCAATGGACAGCTTCCTGAGTGGTTCTCCAGTTGCGTGGGAGCATTTGTTTTAGTACTGCATGGGCCTCTTTTGCAACTTTCTTGTCCTCATGCTGTGGGACTCCTGTGTGTGCTGCTTAATCTTCTGTGGGCTCTCTGAGTTGCTGAGGGCCCCCTCCAGCTCCCCCTCCTGGGTAGAGTCCACCTGGTCCTTCCTGGTCCCAGGCACCACCATTTTCCACTAACTGTGATCTTTGCATTTGCTAAGGCTTGTTGGCATGCTCCAAAGATGCAAACCAGACTGCGATCCTCCATCCGGCGTGGGACATCACTTGCACCCTCCAGGAACCCGACTTCATCTTCTTGGGTGCAGTGCTGACTATTCTTCTTCACCGGTGGTTCTCCTTTTGCACCTTCATCCAGATAAGCAGGGGCTCCTGCTCTTCCTTGACTCTTCTGTGCTTCTTGGACTTGGTCCCCTTCTTCCCCAGGTCTTTTTGTAAAGAAATCCACTGTTGGTGTCTTGAAGTCTCTGCTGGGTTTTACTCAATTCTTCTACTCATTTTCGTGAGTGTTCTGGGAAAGTTACTGTGATTTACTCCTGCTTTCCTGTCACAGGGATGGGTTGTGGTACTTACCTTTGGGCTTTCTAGTACTCCCCTCTACACACTACACATGCCTAGGTGGACGACCGACTTTTGCATTACACTTTCTTAGTGCGTGATTTGTGCTTCCCCTAGGCACATTTCTAACTATTGTGATTTTCACTAATTGCACAGTTTTTTAACAGTTTTTATGCCTATTTCTGCATACTAGTGTATATAATTTGTGTATTACTTACCTCCTAATAGATTATAGTCTCTGTGGTATTTTTTGGTATTTCTGTCACCAAAATAAAGTACTTTTATTTTTGTAACACTGAGTGATTTCTTTCATGTGTTTGAGTACTGTGTGACTACAGTGGTATTGCATGAGCTTTTCATGTCTCCTAGATAAGCCTTGGTTGCTCATCCACAGCTACCTCTAGAGAGCCTGGCTTCTAGACACTGCCTACACTACACTACTAAGGGATAACTGGACCTGGCATAAGGTGTAAATACTATAGGTACCCACCACACACCAGTTTAGCCTCCTACAAGCACTAAACTAGCCATGTACAATACTAAGACCTGGGGGTATATTTATTCAGATTTGACATAAGTGCAAATTGATGTAAAATCTTTATGTACCTATTTACTTTCCAGCGCAAAACTTGTTTTGCGGCGGAAAGTTCCCTAAAAGTAACGCAAAGCAGTGCAAAGCACTACTTTGCATTACTCAGCGCCAAGGAGGAGTTACATGGGTGGTACATGAGCATTCCCATGCAACCACCCATGCCTTTTGATGCAAAACCCTACCTACAAACAATAGTAGACAGGGTTTTCCACCATAAGTTAACATCATGTAAAAGCAGGTGTTAAAAGAGAGAAATGTTTTAATTTCTCTTTTCTTTTCCAACTTTGCATGTGTGCTGCACTGTGCATAGTATTTTGTATTGGAAGGGTACCCTTCCAGTACAAAACCTATGTTAGACTCACACACACACCCTTGCACAGTGGTTCAAAGGTGTGTGCGTGGTGTATGGCAGCAGGTTTCTGCCCTGATGCTAGGGAGAGGGGAGGAGAGTGCCATATTCTGTAAATATGGCGTTCTCCTGCTCTCCTCTTCTCAGGCAGTGCAGCACAGATTTTCTGGCTGCTGCGCTGCATGAGAATCTAGTAAATCTGTGCCTTAATCTACAGAGAAGGGTTCTCTCCTACAGCTGTGTGAGTGAGAAGATAAAGGGAATTCCGGTGGTGGCTCAGCTGCCTCTCTTATCCTGTTTGAATACTATAAGAAGGGATTCTTTACTCCCAATTTGTCATACTTTGATACATGATTTGGACGAGAAAATAAAGGCCAATCCAGTTTTACAAAAATAGATTTAATGTATGAAAATCATGGGCATTTCATACTCCTCCTGGGATTTAGGCAGTCTTCAATGACTAATTTATTCGAGACTGTAAAGCACACAATGTCATGGAGGAATCATTTGCATACAAATATTTCAGCGATATTAAATACTATTAATGTTGTAATGAACCATAAATTAAATTCCATAAATGAATAAATCTTCAAACAGCGTTTAATTTGTTTCTGGGAAAATGAAGAATTTTTCTATATTCACTAATAATATATATATCAAAATAGCAAAGCAACAAAGAGAGGTTTTGTGTTTTTATACAAATGCACTGGTGACCCCTCTTGTCCACAATCCCTTTACATTCACAGGACAGAAAAAGAGCACCAACCCTCCTGACTCTCCAACCACAAAAGGTTTGAGTCCTATAAAGGGACTCCAGCAGCTCATGCGAAGAATTGTATCATGGAGCGACGTTTCGGTCTCCCAAGGCTCAAACCGTCCTTGAGACCATCCTCAGGAAAATGCGTCAAAGTGGATTAAATCACAATAATTGTTGCACTACCACACAATAAATAATCCACATTATAAAACACTAAACAACACTAAAAGGCAGCAGAATAACATGCCACGCTGTACATGCAACTGAATCGCCCACTTACAAGACACCCCAAAAAAATAGCCTACATAAACCTCAGTGTAAAAGATGTATATTTCGCATTGTCATAACATGCAACACCAAATTTATATTTATATACACTATGGAAGTAACAAATCTTTAAAGGACTACATCAACACATATGACTTTGGAAAGATGGAAACAAATGGGATAAACAGAATAAATGAAGAGTACTTTGTGTGGTGAATGTCTCATGACGATAGAGAACATACCTATGTGGGTGTCCTAGGGAGAGAAATACTAAAATAAACCACTAATACGGTCGAAGCTGCCTATTGATAACTAAATGGAGTGGTGATTTGGAGATCACCACAATATAATTTTGGTTGGATCTGTAGGCGTGCGTTTGACACATTTGGTTGATTTACTAATCTTCTCCTTCACAGTGGTTTAGAAGCAACTGAATAGGGTTGCTCTAATGGAACCCAGGTGTCCTTGTGTTTGGCAATAAAATATATGAATCTACAAATAACTTTAGAGTGAATATACCCAATCAGTGAGCTTTTGTGGCCTTTTACTTATTTTGCAATTGAGATTTCTTGGCTTTGGAAAGGCAATTGCAATAAATCAAGGAAGAACGGGCAGTAAAAAGAATACAATGTGCTGAACTTACCTTTAGTAGGCCAAATGGATCACATACGGCCACAATGCCTCGAGGAGAAGAAGTGCCATCTTTAAAGGAAAACATTAAACAACTTTACACACAGTTGGAACGACTGATGAAAAAAGAGATTTCAAAAAGTTGGGAAATCATTACCTTAGAAAAAGATATACAAATGGAAAGAGTACCAAGGGGGTTACAAATTTTCACGCTTCCAAATCTTCTAGATACTAGTCTGGAGATGTTAAAGGAATGGGGAGCAAACATCATGCAATGTTCGAAACATATGATGGAAATTATCATCAAATATGCACAAAAGGATATTTTGAACCTAAGAGATAATATTAAAGACCTGGAGCTGAAATTACAGGCATTTGATCAGGACGAAGAACAGGAAAAGCTAAAAAATAACCACTTAATACGACTCTGGATAAGTATGAAAACCAAATAGAAGAGCGAAAGAAGAATATGTTCTTGAAAGATGAAAGGGATTATGCAACAGGCCGCATTTTGACTTTCGCTAAAAGGTTTGATATCTTGAAACAACAGGTACATATAGGTGCAATCAATTTGAGGAGGTGGAAGGTACAGGAAATAGTGGATCTGAGACAGACCAGAGTGAAGGGGAATACCCAAGTACGAGTGTAAAAAAGACCACTTTTTTAGACAAAATGAAATTGGTGTATCTGGACCAGAAAACACCAAGGACCAGAGGAAGAGGCAGAGGTCGAGGAGGAGTAAAAACAAAAGCAACAAAAGATACCGAAAAACGAGAAGGAGTACAAGAAAGAGGAAAAGAGCATACGCTACGCAGCATGAGGAAATGAAGGAAGGAAAGGAAGAAAATTTGATTGTAAATTTGTCAAGTTACCAATTAACGAACACAGAGAAAAGTGTGCTACAGAAAGGACTAAGGGCCATATGTACGAACACTTTTTCTCATATACACAGAATGGGTAAAAACCTTTGCTACATCTGGCCCTAAGTTTCTGTCCAGAAAAACATTATGATTGTGTACAAACAAAGATTGATCTATACAAATTTGTGCGTGAATTAAAATTGGCCAAATACTTCACAAAAATGAATAATATCAACTCATCAGGACAAATGGAAGAGAATGGTGAATGGAATGTGACAATGGAATCAATGGAAGAGAGTTGGAAATCAAATATGATAATTGAGCAAAAATTTGATTTGTACAGTCTGGATCTGGTATAAGTATAAGTCAAAACACCATTTTGGGAACTTCCCAGAGTTCTCCTTTGTTTTTTGCATAGTTTATGCATCACTCTAACCCTGAAAGGGCCTTGTTTTGACTTATACTGGGTGTTCCCTTATGTCTGGACAAAGCTAAACCCTTCTGAAGAGCTCAAATGAGAGCAAAACACATGTCAGGGGTTGCGTCACTCATTCCAGGTTGGTTTGGACAGCATTTGACCAGTCCAAAGCTGTAATACTGTGCCTGGAGTGGTAAATGGCTTTTGTCATTTTACAGCTCGGCGAGGATGACACTGTGTCAATCCTATGCTTAAAACTTTTGCTGTACAAATGGCAAAAGACTTTGGGCCTGATTACAACTTTGGAGGAGGGTGTTAATCCGTCCCAAATGTGACGGATATACCACCTGCCATATTACGAGTCTATTATATCCTATGAAACTCGTAATACGGTGGGCAGGATATCCGTCACATTTGGGACGGATTAACACCCTCCTCCAAAGTTGTAATCAGGCCCTTTGTCACTATCTAGCTCAGCGTAGAAAGCACTGTGCTGATCCTATGCTTAAACACTTTGCTAGATAAGCAGACATTTGAGGTGAGCAAATCTAGAGTGTCGCTGGTGTTGCAGGATGCTCCTTACTAGAGCTGCTCTCCACCTAAATTTGGGAACTTCCCAGAGTTCTCCTTTGTTTTTTTGCATAATTTATGCGTCACTCTAACCCTAAAGGGCCTTGTTTTGATGTGTGTATATATATATATCTACATATCAATATAGATATATATATATATATATATATAGATATATACATATCCATATACATATACGTAAAAACATACATACCCACATGTATATACACATACATAAAATAAAATATAATCACCCACCAGTGCTCCACTGTTGGAAAATGGGTTATTGGTAGGGCAGGTAGGTACCTACACCTAGCAACAAGCCACAAACCTTCACATAGGTACAGTTAGGTCTCAGTAAATTAATCCCAGCTCTACCCTTGGTAGCTTGGCATCGAGCGTCAAGGCTTAACTTAGGAGACAAAGTGTAAAGCATTCAAATATCACAAAACAGTAATTAAATAAAACACAGGAAACAGTTTAAAAATCCAAAACCAATTTATAAAAATAGCTTATATTTTTAATCTTTAAAATGACACAAAAACGATTAAAATCGGTTCAGGGGAACCGGAGATATGAATTTTTAAAGTATTATTATTTTCTAGCGCTTAGAAACAAAAAGCGCCAATCGGGTCATCTGGTTGCACCAGGACCGGGGCAAAGTCAAACTTTCAGGCCGACCGCGATGGAGCCCTGCTCGGCTACAAGTCGCGGGAGGCCTCGGTTAAAAAGTTACCTTCTGACTTAGTCTCTTTTTTCATGTTTTTCTTCCCCGGGACGAACCTGCCAGTTGGATCCGACATCCTGGAGCCCTTGTCCGGATACGCGAAGTCGGTTTCCTCGGTGGTGATTTTTACCTTCGGACTTAGTCGTTTTTTCGAGATGAAAATCCTTCGACCGGGGTAAACCTGGATCTTGATCCGACGTCCGTGGAGCCCTTCTCGGATACGATGGCTGGAAGGTCCCGGTCAACTTTTTACGTTCGGACTTAGTCTCTTTTTTGGATGTTTTTCTTTACCGGGATGAACCGCGAAGTCAGGCCGGGTCGCGGTTGAGGCAAGCCGGCTAGAATTTCCGCGTCGGGTCGGTCACTTTATGGAGCTTTTTTTCAAAAATTCTCCAATCTTTTCCAAACTTCTGGGGCTTCACCCAGATGTTCTTTTAAGGTTCTTTTGGGGTCCACAGCTCACCCCAAGGGTCCAGAAGTTCTGTGATGGTCCTTGGGGGGTGCGGACTTCAACTCCCAGAATGCACCTGGCGCAAACTCCTTTTTGGCCACTGGACAGTGGTCAGCTGGTCACTTTTTCAGGAGTTGGTGCAGGGGACTCTGGATAGCAATTTTTCACCTGTAGCAAACAGGGAGTCCCTCCTTGAACCAGTGGAAGCCAGGCAAAGTCCTTCTTGTGGTGAAGCCCAAGTGTGCAGCTGGTGCAGTCTTTCTGAGTGCAGGGTCCAGGTGCAGGCCAGGGGTCCAGCAGGGCAGTCCTTCTTCTCCTTGTAGTTCCTTCTTCTTGAAATTTGGTGGGGATCTGAGGCGTGGGTGCAGGTCTGCCAGTTTTATCCTTGCTCCTGGGTGAAAAGCAGGGGGGGCCTGGTTCTCCAATCAGGGACAGGGTCGTCCCCCTGTGATGACCACTTCCTGGGAAGTGTGGCAAAAATCCATCCCAGAAGGCAACAGTCTCTAAAAATCCAAAATGGATGAATCTGATTTTTGGAGGAGAGATCTGGCTGAGCCCACCCACTGGTGTGGCTAAAAATCATAAACACACCCCTCTCCTGCCCTCTCCTAATCTAATCAAGGGGCACCTAGCTGTCTGGGGTTGCAGGATGTGGGGGTGTTGCTGGGTGCTCCAGATGTCCTTCTCTGCCTTTGAAGACCAGTTTGGCAGCCCCCCCCCTTCCTGCCTCACCATCTGCTGAGGGGAGATTCTCTCCCCCAAGCACATTCCTTTGTGTGAAGCCAGGCCACTTCACACCTCATTAAAGTAGCCTGGCAGAAGCTGCTGCAGGCTGGCCAATCAGAGCACAGCAGCAAAAACAATGCAGAGCTAAAATTGGCAACTTTTTAGGTAAAGTCTAAACTTTTTACCTGAACTGGTTATATTAAATCCAACAACTGGAAGTTGTGGGATTTATTATAACAATCAATTTGATACCAAATTCTTGGTATGTAACATTTAAGGAGACTTTACAATTTAAAATAAAGTCTGCCCATTCTAGCCTATGAAGGCCATTTACTTCAATGAGGGAAAAACGAATTTGGCTGTTTTTACCTCACCAGGGCTTATAAATCTATTTTTATAAAGTCCCTGCTTATAGTTACATGGCACCCAGCCCTAGGGGAACATAGGGCACACCTTAGGGGTGACTTATATGTAAAAATAAGGTAGTTTAAGACTTTGGAAGTACCTTTAATTCCAAAGTCGAATTTGCATATAACTTTAATTTAAAAGCAGCCAGCAAGGCAGGCTTGCTTTTAAAATGACACTGGGCACCTCAGCAATGCACCTAGGTGTGCACCACCTATGCTGTGGTCCCTAAACCTACATGCCCTACCATATACTAGGGACTTATAGGTAGGTTAACTTAGCCAATTATAATTAGCCTAATTTGCATATCCATTTTACACAGAGCACTGGCCCTGGGACTGGTAAGCAGTACCCAGGGCACAGCCAAGAGTCAGTAACCACCAGTACCTATCCAGAAAGAGTGGGGGTGATCAGGCAAAAAAAAGGACTTTCCTACATCCACAAACAACTTACTAAAGTTAAATACCTCCAAGCAAAGTGAACCAACTAATACCCGAAACCAATTCCAGGAATAAAGCAACACGGCATATTAATACGTGCTTCAACATCAACTTCCTAGAACAGCACTGCTTAATCCTTTTCATCCGGCACATACAACTAAACAAAAATATATCAAGTCAAGAGTAAAGTGCTGACATCCGATCTACAGAAGTAGGACTCCCACAGGACCATGCTTACCACTAGTAAGTTACTCCAGTATAAAGGAAAGACAACGTAATCTACATGAAGACAAATTAAATGCCAATCTATTAACCATATTCCCACGGACACACTCAACTTCAATTCGCTAAGGAACATAAATGCATTAGACACAAATATTACTTACTTCACCACAGAAACGTCAACTCCCACCAAGCTCGAATCAATCATAAAGCTCAGGCGCGCAAACAAACAGTCCCTTTTGACCAAATGCCTGTAGGGCATGGCCCCCTAGAAATCACATGACCTATCCCCACAACTGTGGGGGCCATCTTGGAACAGAATATCTTTCATCAAACCTATTGGATTCCTGATCAGTCCAAAATGTTATACAAAAAATTTGCAACAATATGATGCATTCAAACTTCAAAGTGAATCCATATCTTATTAAACACAGGTATACAGTCATAACTACCTTGGTGGTCAAATAGTCCCTTTTAACCAAATGCTTAGAAGGCCTTACCCCTTAAAAATCACATGATCAGTCCAAACAACTGTGGCGGCCATCTTGAAACTGATTATCTTTCAACAGATCTTAATCAGGATAGACCATCTAACAAATTCCTATTAGGTCCAAAACATTCCATACAATGAATGGCCAACAATATAAAACACAAATCAAATCCGTAACAGCCAGAGGCCATCCAAACATCAAAGTAAATGTGGATCCTATTACAAATAGCTATGCAGTCATACCTACCTCAGTGATCAAATAGTCCAAGTCCTAATACTGAGACATTTGTAAAGGGCCCTATAAAAGATCGCATACCCAGAGCACATAAATACTGAATCTCATTCAAAAAAGCAAACTACCAATAAGTGAATTACCAGTAAATAAAGCTAGAGTCACCACACTCAACCTACAGCCAAAAGGTATCCAACCAAGGAAGAAGAAGAACTGCAGCACATACCTACAATCATATACCATCAAGAAACCAGTCAAACACTATAGAGTTGCCAACAACTGCCATCCCACCTGTTGATTTAATCCTTCCTTCACAGTATTGGCCATCCAAATCCATCTATTTTCACGCATTGGAAGCAGACGATCCACATCATGTATGCACTTAGGGCAATTCACAACTTCTAACACAAAGCATTTCATTGCATTTGGTGCGTGAGACATTTTCAAATCGTTTTCAACAAGGGGAGCATTCTGTACTTAGCATCAAATGTGCAACTGATGTTGTGTAATATGTTTCCGTACCTCCTGGGTAGTTGTTCCAATGTAAAATAATTTACATGGGCATTCAGTACAATACACAACATTTTTAGAACCACAATTACAATGGTTTTTGATAGTCCAGTTAACATCATTCATCTTGTGTATTTTCACTATTTCAGTTGTGCCACATGAATTGCAATTACCACATGGGTAATGCCTAATAACAGGTTCCAAACCCCATAATTGGTGCAGTGAAACTGGTTCAGGATCATTGTAGGCTTGGACCAGCGGATCCCTTAAATTCTTGCCTCTTTTAAAAGCAAATAAGGGTCTCTCCTGATAAATATGACCTGTACTCAAAAAGTGCAAATGTTTGAGGATAATTTGTTTGATCATATTAGACCCTGCAGCAAAGGTTGTTATACATGTGAGTTTAGACTGAACCTGTTTCTCCTTCACTTGTAATAGGGCCTCACAGTCATAATACCATACTCTTTTCAATAATCTTTTGACCAATCGGTTGGGATACCCTCTATTAACCAATTTAGAACACAATACTTTTGTGTCATTGAAATACTCATCTTTTTTGGTACAGGTGTGTCTAATACGTAAAAACTGCCCAAATGGGAGATTATCTCTCAAATTACAAGGGTGATGGCTAGTGTATTTGAGAAGAGTATGTTGTCTGGTAGCAAAGTATGTTATGCTTGTTTTAAAGAAACCAGACCATAGTTTTGCAATTTAATGTTTTTTTAGCCACTATCAAATTATTGTTTTCTGTTTTTATGTATGTGCTAAAGATAACTGTTTTACATGTTTCGCTGTTATCATTATGTATGTTGTGAGTGTTTGTTTTTGTAGGATTAATCTCTCTTGACCTAATATATTTTACTGCCACTTTGACTAGCTTAAGAATAGATCTATTTCTCTGGATACAGCCTTCTTTTCCTTCTTTGTGCTACATGCTAACCATTTAACTTTAGCCAGTAAGCTGGTGTGTAATCAATGGGAGGTACTCACACTGGTGTGAGAGAACAGGGGTTACTTATAAACAATAATAATATTTCTTTGTGGCTCAGTCTCTTTTCAGAGAGGTGTTTTATTTAACTGACCACCTTATTTGCCTCGCCTGGCGGTTGAGAAGGATGCAGTAGATAAGCGGGTCACTCCAAACTGCGCTTGATTGAGGACGACTTTCTGATGTCACTAATCAGGCTTGGTATAATGTATCAAATAGGATGAACTATACACACATCCTACCCTTACTTGATATCCTCTTGCTCCCACTGCAAATACCATTCTGAATCAGCCTACAGCATTTAGTTGTGAATGCTCCACAAATGCCCAGTTCAGCACAATGCTGTGCGATCAGCTTGTAACTACCATAAATTAAATCGAGGCTCTGTTTGAGAAATGGCTCATAGTGGGTAATACTCTGATTTTGTGGATAAGCGCTAAATGCAGAGAAGCCAATGGCAAATACCTTTCCACCACATTATACCTATGGCTTGACTCAGGGTTGATTAACAATGACAAACTCTTTGATTACTGAAAAAGATGCAAATTACCATTTGGAGGATTATATGCCAGTGAAGACTCTGTCCTCAGCATCGACCAGAAGTACCTTTGCTATAAAAATAGTTTTCCTGTCAACAAGAGGATTATCCAGAGAGAATCCAGAAAAAACGGAGTTATCACTTCCAGTAAAAATTGGAAACATTTTCTTATGACCTAATTTTAAATCAGGCTACAGTGTTATTTCAATGTTACTTTTCTGCATCGGAGTTTGTACAACACTGAAAGATGTAACTTTTTTGTGCATTTTGCTGCTCTTACAACAGGTCAATTTGCAAGGCCATGAGTTGTGCGGTACCCCCTTCTCTCTAATTGTTTGTTGACCTCTCTGCGGGAAATCGCTTGGAAGCATCTTGCTGTTGCTCCAAATTATTTTCATTCACCTTGTGAAATGAAGCTGCTTATTTCCTGTGTTCTTCTACTTCTGGAAGAAGGCACTAATGATTTCTAAACACGTTCATGATTGATCACTTACCTAACTTTATTAGTTTCAGAAATCTTGTAAGTGCAGTAAATTAGAACCAGTTGGAAGCAAATAGCTAGAATTAGTTTTAGGCAAAAGTGAGACGTGTCTTTCCCTTATTTCATAAGATGAGAAAGAGGGGTTGAATGGTAGTGAAATAAATAGTTTGCCTCTTCTGATTCTGTTCCCACGTGTAACGAGTTTGCTATGTCAACGGAAGAGTATTGTACTATAAGGGATAAGGAAACAAACATTGTAAGGACAAGCATCTCTCCCTCAACAGACATCAATATGTCGAGTCCTTACTATGCCTTATTGGCGATGGACTCTGGTCATTATTGGCAGCATTAATGCCTATTTATTGGATGGAATCTATCTTGTTTTGTGTTTTGTGTTTTTTACCTCCCCGTGTTGTGCGTCAGAATAACCCAGAGCCTTCTGGAATTGTTCCATTATAATAAAATATTTGCTCATTCAAAGTATTTAAAATTCAAACAAAAAAATGTGAATTTAAGGATTTTTTTTTAAAAAATGTATTGATTAAGATCTCTACTAAGGTCAACAATTAATGTATAAAATTGTACAAAATGCGTCAGTATTAGTAACTACATCAGTGCAACCGCAAATAAATTAAAGAATTGTAGCAAACAAACTTTTGGAGGAAAATAATTAAATAATTAAAACATCCAAAGTAGATACATTAAATTAAAAATACAGAGGAAAAATGACATGATACGAGGTTAAAGAATTGAAGGACAGATACTTAGATCTTGGATCCCACCTTTACACAGATCACAGAGACTGATAGCATCTTTCGAAGAAGACCAGTGTCATTGATAAGCAGTCAAAGGCAGAATACGTAACCTGAGTGCTAAAATAACTCACCTGGGGCCATGATGAAAAGAAAACGAAAGGTACTTTTGTGGTGACATACACTCTATTTTATTTATTAAGGATAAATATGTCCTTATCTTAATAATTGCTATGCTTTATGAAACTGAATTTTTGGAATTTTTTAGAAGTGCTTAGGTTGCCCAGGAGTCTGAATGAGTAAATAATCCAATTTACTGTTTCGTTTTTCCAGGACAAACCTACGATTCGAAGTAAAAGTAAGATTCTGATCAAAATTAATAAAATACTACTGTTTGAACAGCTCTCTAACTGTATCTTCCGGTGGATGTAACAAACTGTAGGCCCACTGTATAATGCAACCAATAGCAAAAGCAACAGAACTAATTAATTGAAGCTCTAGATGCAATGCCTGAACTGGAATTGCCTGGCAAACTGTTACAATTTTTCAAAGGTCTTTCCCTTCATGTTGGTGAAGTAAGGATCATTTCTCCTTACTTCCCCTGTATGGATTTGAGGGATATACACTACATTAGGACAAATTCATATTTACATTTGTGATAAATTCCAAAGTTCCAAAATTTAGGGGAACCTGGTTTGATAGGGGAAAAAAGATGGCAGCAGGCTGAGGTTGCCTCGCTATGCACTTTGCCTTCTCTCCTCCACTTAATGCTTAGCAGTTTAAAACAAATGTGAAAACCGAATGAATAAATAAACAGAGTGTACACATGTTAGAAATTGGGTCTCTATTTGGTAGAGGTATGCACCGTGTTCAAGTAGGGGCCACAATCCTAATCAGGGTAAGTCAGATAAACAACCTAAATTAACCTCTGCTAACCCTCTGGTAGCTTGGCACAGAGCAGTCAGGCTTAACTTAGAGGTAATGGGTAAAGTATTTGTGCAACACTTAAATTACAGTAACACCATGAAAAACAACACAACAAAAAGACTCCACACCAGTTTAGAATAATAATGAATATATTTATGATTAAAACAAGACCAAAACAACAAAAATCCAATAAGTAGAGCTCAAGATATACGTTTTTAAAGAATAAACTCCAATATAGTGCTTAGAAGTCAATAACGTTAAAAGGTTACTTGAGCTCACGCTAGACCGCAGTAAATCCAAAGTTTGGGCTGGCCATGATGGAGGGCAAGCTGTCTACAGGACCCACACAGGGCCCCCTAAAAAGTACCTTGGTTGGAGGGTTGTGATGCGAAGGCCGTGCATTGGTTCTTATCTTCACAGTCTGGGGGATGCATCATTATTGAGCCACGCAGTCAACAATTCAAGATTCTTCAGGTACGGCATCAAACTCTTTTGATGAAGGTGATACCTTACCATCAAGCCACGTAGCCAGTGATGCAAAGGCAATGCGCCGGGGCTGGTGGTGAAGCGCCAATCCTGAGTGGTCAGTGATGCAAATTCCTCAAACTCAGTGGCAAGAGACGATGCATAAGGGTTGAGGATGGATGAGGCTGTTACAAAAGGCGCTATGGCATCGATGCATTGATTTTTGCAGGAAAACAGCTTCAGAGTCTCATTTCAAGTCCCAGGACTGGATTGGTAACTTTTGGCAGGACCAGACAAACAGTCCAGCAGCTTGATCAGGGATGTAGGAAGTATTTGATGGCCCTGAGACCTCAGAACAGAATGCAAGCCAGCAACACCTTGGAGTCAATTAAGTTCTTTAGAGGAGGTAGAGAGGAAAGTCCAGTCCTTCTCATTTCCCAGAAAGAAGCAGCAGGCAGGAGGACAACAATGCCAAGCAGTCTAGCAGAATGGCAGTACTTCCTGGCAGCACAGTAGCAGTCCTTCTACTTGGCAAAATGCCCTCAGATCCAGAAGTCCACTGATTTCATGGGGGTTTCAGTCCAGAACTTATACCCAGTTAAGCCTTTGAGTTGGGGGAGACTTTAAAGAGAGGCCTTTTAAGTGCACAAATGCCCTTCTTTCCTTGGCTCCAGACACTCAATAAGGGGTTATGCAGCTCTTTGTGTGGACGCACAGCCCTATTCAGATGTAAGTTACAGCTCCTCCCTTTCATCTAGCGCAGTAAGGCCCATCAACCTGATGATGGGCCATCAGGATGGAAATGTCACACTTCAGTTCCCTTAGTGTGTGACTGTCTTTAGTCACACACATGCATACAGACATGTATTTGAAGGGCACAGAATGGTTAAAGTAAAAAAATGCCAACTTTTTAAAAGCGGCATTTTCAGACTTACAATTTAAAATCTAACTTCACCATAAGCTGTGATTTTAAATCCGGAGTCCAGAGTCAAATTCCAAATTTCTATCTTTTCCCAGTTGGAAATGTACTCAAAAGATGTTTTCAAGATTATCCCAATGTTAGCGTATGAGAGAGAAAGGCTTTGCAGAAGTGAAAAATGTATTTATTAGTTGTTCAGTTCCAGGATATGTTTAACTTAAAAATGCATATTCAACTTTTTAAATACACTGCACACTGTGCTTGGGGCTAGCTAGGGCCTACATTAAGAGTGACTTACATGTAATAAAAAGGAAGGTTTGGGCCTGGCAAGTGGGTTTAAAACTGTATACACAGGCTCTGGAGTGGCAGGCCTGAGACAGGTTAAGGGGCTATTGTGGTGGGTGACACAATCAGTGTTGCAGACCCACTCATAGCATTCAATTTACAGGCCCTGGGCACATATAGTGCACTTTACTGGGAGCTTACAAGTAAATTAAATATGTCAATTATACTTAAGCCAATATTGCTCTGTTTATAGTACAGAGTACCTGCACTTTAACACTGGTTAACAGTGGCAAAGTGCACAGAATCCTAAAGCCTGCAAAACTGGAGGTCAGAAGGCAAAAAGTCAGTAGAAACAACACCAAGGATGGCAGGTCTACCAGCAGATATGTGTAGTACTAGCTGGCTTGCCAAATGCTGCCATCTAACAAAATGTATTTTGTCCAGAAACTTCTGTTGGCTAAAACACTGCTCACCTGGTCTGCATGAGCAGTTGGAATGGCTCTTGCTAGGGATGTTGCCACTTGTGGCAGTCGCCTATGGACCATCCTTGTTGGGTGTTGTAGCACAACTGGAGGGAGTGGTAACAGTGCCCCTGGAGTGCTGCAGCTCCATACTGGACATTCTGCTCTAACTATCAGGTTCTCAGTTGGCACTGTGGCTGCTTCGTAAGGCAATTCCGCTGCCAATGCAGTGGCTTCACCTTCAACTTTCTCTATCTCTGTAAAGGTCATGACCACCATCAGTGATGATAAAATTGGCAGACTTTCTTTGCTGCTCCTGCGCTCTCTGCCTGAGCTGTGGTCTCTCCCTGGGAAGACACTGTTATAGTTGCAAGGTACAGGTTCAGATAACAATGTTACCATAGTGAGAAGGAATGTATAGGATGATGCAGCTTCTGCCTCAGAGGTAAAATCTGCGTTGAATGACTCAGCCCATTGCCTGATAATGAAAGACAATTGCTCGGGCGATGGCTGGACAGTTATTACTGAGGCTCTAGTGACTAAGGGGGTCATTATGACCCTGGCGGTCTCCTGACCGCCAGGGCAAAGGTGGTGGTTTTCACTGGCAACAGGCTGGTGGTGAAGACTGCCACATTATGAGTGTGGCGGGTTGGTCTCTGCCTACCAGCCACATCTCCACTCATACCGCCATGGTGGTCAGAGCTGCTGGGCCGGAGATGTGCATCTCCGACCTGGCAGTCCACAGAAGACTGCCAGCGGTACTAGGAGCTGCCTTTCTACCAGGGTTTCCACGGCGATAGCACCGCCATGAAAACCCTGACGGAAAGGCTACTGGTGACAGAGAATTTCTTCCCTGTAACCAGTAGACGACTCCCCCCAGCAAGCACTAAATCCCCCACCCCATCCAGACACAGTGCCCCCACCCACCTCTAGACACTGTGCCCCCCTCCCCGCATACATGCACACGCACACAGACACCCACACGCACACACTCATTCACCTAAACTTACATACATGCATTCACTCACATGCATCCATACTCGAATTCACCTCAGCACTCATACATGCATTCAGCCATGCATACTCACACCCATCGAAACACACATACTCACATGCATACAAACATGCATTCACCACAAAACTCATACTGGCATACACACACATACACACTTACATGCATACACACACTCACTATTACATTCAGACACATAGAACGACACATACAAACATTCATGCACACACGCAGACAACACACACTCACACACACACACACACACAACACCCCTCCCCCTCCCCCCTATTGGACGATCAACTTACCTGGATCGGGGAGGTGGTTGTCTGGCAGGAAACGGGCGCTTCCACCTCCGGCAGCGCCCTGCCAAATGGACACCGCCCACTGTATTATGTGCAATAATATGGCCTGGCGGTGTCCTTCTGGCGGGGTGCTGCCAGAGGTGGAAGCACCCATACGCCTACACCTGCCAGCATGACTACTGCTGGATTTCTGCCAAAAGTGTGGCACAAATACAGCAGTACCTGTGATATGGTGGGCGGAAGACCGCCAGTACTGGCGGTCTTGAGGCAACCGGGGCTTTGGCAGTCTTCAAGGAAGACTGCCAAAGTCATAATGACCACCAACATTCTCACCATTTCTGCCTCGTCTTTCTGGTTTAGATGGCTCTGGGGTAGGGATGAAGATCACACCTTCAGCTAAGGGAGTTATAAGGCTTTGGCAATCCAGCAAGTGGGTGCTGCTTCAGCCTCACAGTGTCCAAATCCAATGGAGATTAGAGACTCAAATGAATCAGATGATACCTTGAAGACAGCCACACAGCAGCAAAGGGTGGTTAAAATCCGTAGGAAGCAGAAGTTGGCCTCTGTTAATAGAGCTACTCAAAAGGATGCTCACAAATCCTTTTGAGTAGCTCAATCCCTGAGTGCACTCGGGATCGAAGGGATAGTCTGCATCGAAGGAAAGATGTAGTTTCTATTCTGAGTGAGACTGCTTTGTAAAGGCTGGGCAGCAAGAGTCTGGGTTAATGGGGTGTAATCCAGTTTCTTTGTACTGCCTTAGGGCACCAGACAAAGATGCCTATTCTCACCATTATTGTTTGCCATAGCCTTGGAATGGATAGCAGCTTGGGTCCGCATGAATGCACAGATAAGGGGTCTTGGATGGAAGACATCATCTCCTTATATGCAGACAACGTCTTTTTATATCATGCAGACCTGCCAAACCTTTTGTCTCATATCAGGACTCTGAATCAATTGGCACAAGTCAGTGGTGTTCCCTATGGGTAGAAATGGCCCACACCAAAAGTGTGACTACTTGCTTTGATGGGCAACTGAGGGATTTCAGTACCTGGGTATTTTTGTAACTCCAGATCATGACCTGTTTATTGAAAATATTCTGCCATGGGCCCTTGAGGCCTACTGCCATGATGTAGAGCTGTGGAGGAAACTCTCCCTGTCGCTGATGAACTGAGTGGCCCTTTATAAAATGATTAATCTACCTGCATTTTCATATGTGTTGCAGAACACTCCCTTCCTGATCTCAGATCATTCTTTCAGGTGGTAGCCAGAAACCTAAGAGTGCTGCTGTAGGATGATAGGGTCATCAGAATCACCTTGCCACTACTGACTAGACACCAAAAAGACAGAGGCAATTTTTTTCTGAGTCTCCGCCTTTATTACTGGGCCACCCACCTACTGGGCCTTTTCAACCCAGCAGGGGTCATCTTTCCAGCAGACAGGATAGCCATGGCCCCTGAGCACTACCTGTGGAAAGTCTATGGTGGGAGGAGGATGCCTATGCTGCCCTACCCAACAGAAACCATGGTGACTTTGTGAAAGTGAGCTACACGGAAGTTGAGGTGGTGGGGGAGGTTAATGCTGGAAACCCTCCTGTGGGACTCAAAGCTCATGACTGGTCAGCGGACAGTTGAGGTCAACTGGAAGCAGGACTTACTGAGTATCTCTAAGCTAGGAGATATCTGGAAAGGTTCCATTCGCGGAATTGCAGAGAGAATACAAACTGATGGGCAGCTAGATCCTATGGTATTAACAGATGACTCACATCCTGGAGAAGGGTGGGGCCCTGTAAGCCATCATCTAGGAGGAATCCCCACTGGAGTACTGTGTCCCCTGATAAGTCACATGGTATCCCAAATTGATTTGACCCTACTAAGCAATAGTCTTCCATCACTGGATCCCCGCTGGGAAAAATAAAACAGGGACCTGGGAAGGCTTGAGGATGATGATTTGAGTCAGGCATTGAGGTACCCAAGAGAGGTAGCAACTAGAGCAGGGTTCTGACTGATCAAGCTAAAAATCAATCAATCAACAAATCAGGTATTTGTAAAGCGCACTACTCACCCGTGAGGGTCTCAAGGCACAAGATCATGGACAGGGCATACTAAATACAGAAATTACTGTTCCAATTGGGATGGGTGACCCGCGATCTCTGTTTGTGATACTTGTGGACAACGAGCACCCTGATCCACACAGTATAGGAATGTCCAGAGTTTCAGGCGTACCAAGAGCAGATCAGTAAGCCATTGTCAGAGACACTGTGCTACAGGGTGCAGCTCACTCCCCAGCTGATTTCCCTGGGCATTTCGGGGAATAGTCTTTGGATCAACACACTGAGATCTCATTAAACATTGGGGTACAAGGACGTTGCTGATTAGCTGTGAGTGGGAGGAAGGTATAGACTGGTGCATGAGAGCAGAACAGCTGCTTTCCTGGAAAAAATGGGGCCAGACTCATAAACCAGATATGGGCACCTATGTTTTGATGTACTGGGGGTGCTGGGGGTGAAATATGAATTGAGAATTATGTAATATGTTATATGAAATATGAAATGTGATACATGTCAGATGAAGAATGGAATGTCGGCTTGAATTGAAAAACAAAATGCTTTATTAAAAAGCAATCACAGACACGTTTGTCTACTGACCGCAGCAAGCCACGCTTCCTATGGTTGTCTTTCCTAAAAGGTCACAAATTGCAATCTACTTCATTCAAATTCATGAAGTAGGTTGATTTGCAATCTACTAGAAATCACTAAGTTAAAAATAAAATGTTCATACATAAGCATTTGGAAAAAATTGCTATTTGGCCCAAAGTTCTGTGGGCTTATTTTTTACACCAGTGTGCTTTTCGACAAGGACTGTTCAAAATATGCTGCATTGAAACCAATTTTTTTTTACATGATGCTTGAGTCTCTAAAATTTGTGTGTACCGAGTAGAAGTAAGGTCTTCAAAAGCGGCACTTGCTGAATGTAATTGACTCACCTGGAAGAGATTTTAAAGCTATGTGTCATGAGCATGAAATTCTGTTGACTTCATTTGACCAAGCACACTTTGCTGTAAGGATAGTTGTGCCTCTAACTGAATGAGCCACCATCTACCATGATTAGAAAATAAATTGAGAGAAATGTAAGCTTCTCCCAAGAGCTTACAAATTCTTCGGTGGAGAAATAGTACAGTATTTCTTTAAATGGGTTACAAAGGAGGTGTTCAAAATATGCTGCATTGAAAGCAATCTTGCTTGCAGCACTGATTTTTCTAATTTTTTACATGATGCTTGAGTCTCCAAAATTTGTGTGTACTGAGTAAATGTAAGATCTTCAAAAGCTACACTTGCTAAAAGTAAGTGACTCATCTGGAAGAGATTTAAAGCCATGCGTCATGAGCATGATATTCCGTTGACTACATTCGACCAAGCAAACTTTGTTGTAAGGATATATATGCTTCTAACTGAACATGCCTCCATCTTTCCCTACTGTAAAATAAATTGAGAGAAATGTAAGCTTTTTCCCAAAAGCTTACACCTTCAGTGGAGAAATAGTAGAGAATCTCTTTAAATGGGTTACAAAGGAGGTCGGATTTTTGGGTATATTCAAAACATAATAGACCTGATTTCCAAACTGTGCCAGAAATTATGCCAATAATTAGATAATTGAATAAAATACTGACCTTCTAAATCTATTACCACATGACTCCAGAATATTTCCCCACTGGATCTCTGAAAAAAGTATAGTTTATTAAATGTTACCATTTTTTTTATTCAATTGAAATTATTTTTGAGTTTGCATGCCTTGTGGTTAGTGCCGAAAATAAGGGTATGAGCCCTTTTGATTCTTCTAATTTGAATAGATATAACATTGGTGGAGAACTCTGAGGACCTTTTCTTGATATTTTTTCAAATCTGAGAGAAATATTATAACTGAATATACTCTCAATTTCTCCACTGTGCATAGATTACAGTTCTGCATTGTGGATAGATGCCTTGATTCCAAACCAGTGACCTTTTCTGTAGATGTCTCCAAAATGGTGTATCCTTATTTTCCCACACCCTTCCATTTGAAATGTTGCCTATTGCCAAAAGATATATTGTTAATTTAGTTGAAGATTACTTTTACCAAAAAAATCTGATTAAGTTAAAATACAGATAATCTAATCTAAGCCCCTGTTTGTAATGACACCCTTAGGAAGCAGTTCTCCAGAGAAATACTTGTTAAGTTTAAGCAACCAAGTTATTTGGTTCAATGAAAAAATATTGTGAAACACAAAATCAACTGAACAAAATATTATAAAAATAACATTGGATACAAACATATTGCCATCTGCCACCCCATATTTAACCAAGACGAATAAACATGTTGATTGCAAAAGTATTGCTGTCAAAAATCTCCAAATGTAACAATATCAAACACACACATATCAAAACATTGAATATAGTCTACATGTTATAAATATATACACAATAGCAAAACAAATTGAAACGCAAAATTAACCATAAGAGTATCATAAAAAATTGGAAAAAATAATATATGAAATCATAAGCTTCTTTTTTATATTTTAAAATATAAAAAACAATAAATAAAACCAATACACAATAATAATGATAATATGTTAAAACACCACACACACGCAGTGATTCAGCTATATAGCTGTGCCTATTCACCATACATGTACAATTAAAAACAAACACATTTAAAAACACTAACATTATTGCAAGAAAACAAATTTTACAACACACATATAATATATGTAGACAACAATAAATAATATGTGTCAATGAACACACTAGGAGACAATATAGATTTAATGTTAGATCTATTAGTTGTGAGAAACTACCCCGCACAGCTGGGATCACAGCAGCTGACCAAATGGGATCACAGGAGGAGTGACGGTTCAATGGTCCTTCACAGAATCCTGCCTTCACACCAGCATTTCACAAGGAATGTTGTGAGGTAAGCATAGTCCAGAACACTACATTAGTTCTTCTCTTCAAACAAAACCATACAACAGATGACAGCTATGTAACAAGGAAAAATGAAGAACATCATATAACACTACAGTATATCAATATAAAATAGATAAATCCCCCCTTATGTCTTTGCACAAATAAAAGCTTAACCCAAATGTTAGAAATGGGGTCTTTGGTTGACAGTCAGGTTACCCCCTGTTCAGCAAGGATCATCACTCTAGTCAGGGTAAAAGAGAATCACCCTCAGCTAACCCCTGCTTACCCCCTTGGTAGCTTGGCAGAGCAGTAGGCTTAACTTCAGAGTGCTAGGTGTAAAGTATTTGTACCAACGCAGACAGTAACTTAATGAAAGACACTACAAAATGACACAACAGCAGTTTAGAACAATGGGAAATATTTATCTAAACAAAACAAGACCAAAACGACAAAAATCCGATATACACAACTCAAGTTATGAATTTTTAAAGATTAAACTCAAAAATAGCGTTTAGAAACAAAAATGCTTCGATGAGATATTAACACGGCGTCGTGATGGAGTCGTTCCCAACAAGCCGACACCAGCGGCACCGGACACGGAGTCGTGTAGACCCCCAAGTACAGTACCTTTGGTGAAGAGTGAAAACAAGCCGATGCCCGAAGTTGGGGATCGCGGCGTCTGTGCGAAACGTTGAATCCGCGCACTTCGAGCGGCGTCGGTCACGATGTGGTGCGGCGACTTCCACGGAGTCGCGGACTTCAGCAGGGCTGCAGCGGCGTCGGGCCTACGAAGAGCGTCGCGTTCCAGCGAAGGTTACGGCGTCGGGTGCAGGCGGCGTCACCGGATTCAGCAGCGGCGTCGGTCCGGAGTCGTCCGAAGTCAATTTCCTTGGATTTACACCAGCTTTCCTTTCAAGGGCCCAGGGACTAGATAGGACACCACTTGTCAGAGCAGGAGTCTCTCCAGAGACTCCGGGTGCTGACAGAGAGAAGTCTTTGCTGTCCCTGAGACTTCAAACAACAGGAGGCAAGCTCTAACTCAAGCCCTTGGAGATTTCTTCACAAGATGGAAGGCACACAAAGTCCAGTCTTTGCCCTCTTACTCTGGCAGAAGCAGCACTGCAGGAAAGCTCCACAAAGCACAGTCACAGGCAGGGCAGCACTTCTTCCTCAGCTATCAGCTCTTCTCCAGGCAGAGGTTCCTCTTGGTTCCAGAAGTGTTTCTCAAGTCTGTAGATTTGGGTGCCCTTCTTATACCCATTTTAGTCTTTGAAGTCACCTTTCTTCAAAGGGAACTCACACCTACTTGTGAAATCCTGCCTTGCCCAGGCAAGGCCTCAGACACACACCAGGGGGTTGGAGTCTGCATTGTCAGAGGCAGGCACAGTCCTTTCAGATGAGAGTGACCACTCCACCCCTCCCTCCTAGCAGAGATGGCTAATCAGGAAATGCAGGTTACACCCCAGCTCCCTTTGTGTCACTGTCTAGTGTGAGGTGAAAAACAACCCAACTGTCAAACTGACCCAGACAGGGAATCCACAAACAAGGCAGAGTCACAGAATGGTTTAAGCAAGAAAATGCTCACTTTCTAAAAGTGGCATTTTCAAACGCACAATCTCAAAATCAACTTTACTAAAAGATGTATTTTTAAATTGTGAGTTCAGGTACCCCAAACTCCACATGTCCATCTACTCTCTAGGGGAATCTACGCTTTAATCATATTTAAAAGTAGCCCCCATATTATCCTATGAGAGAGACAGGCCTTGCAACAGTGAATAACGAACTTGGCAGTATTTCACTGTCAGGACATATAAACCACATTACTATATGTCCTACCTTATCCATACACTGCACCCTGCCCTTGGGGCTACCTAGGGCCTACCTTAGGGGTGCCTTACATGTAAGAAAAGGGAAGGTTTAGGCCTGGCAAGTGGGTACACTTGCCAAGTCGAATTTACAGTGTAAAAATACACACACAGACGCTGCAGTGGCAGGTCTGGGACATGATTACAGAGCTACTTATGTGGGTGGCACAACCAGTGCTGCAGGCCCACTAGTAGCATTTGATTTACAGGCCCTGGCACCCCCAGTGCACCTAACTAGGGACTTACTAGTAAATCAAATATGCCAATCATGGATAAACCAATCACATACAATTTTACACAGAGAGCATATGCACTTTAGCACTGGTTAGCAGTGGTAAAGTGCTCAGAGTTCAAAAGCCAACAGCGACAGGTCAGAAAAAATAGGAGGCAGGAGGCAAAAAGATTCGGGATGACCCTGCATAAGCAAAAGTCCAACACAACCCCCTACCAGCCTAAAGCCAGGGGAGAACAATCAATACCTTGATGTACTTCCCTGATTGGGGCGATAGAACAAGGACCCAGGCCCACAACAGCAGGGGCATGTTCCAGTTCTACGCCTTCCTGACTCCAGTTGGATCCCTCTGTCCATACTCTCAGGGCCCACTAAGCTAACCCATGGGTAACCCTTCTCCACATCTGCAGACACCATCTGTGCAGCACCTAACTTTACTTTGCTCACAGATGTATCCCAATGGCCAGATAGCACCACCAGGGCCAACACAGTGGTGTTGCCCACTCCACCCCCAGGGTGTGACTCTCGTCCCCCCCCCAGGGGCAACTCTGTCCACCAGGACAGCAAGCCACAGTGGCCCCAGACAACTGTCAGGGATGAGAGCCTGACCTCAGGCCTCTCCAAGCACTGTGACTGTGGAGAGTGGGGGGCAGTAGCCCCAGGTGCCTGGCACCCCTTGACCACTCTCTCTTCCACCAGGTCAGGGATGACAACCTGACCCTGGTCCTCCCCTCTGGGGCTCTGTACCCTCCCTGCAGAAGCGCCACCCCAAGAGTCAAAAACTGTCAGGGTGCTTGTAGAAGCAGTCCTGCACAATTCTTCCACTAGTGCAGGGATGTTAACCTGCAACTGGTCCTCCAACCTGGGGTCTGTACCTTCAGGTTGGACTAGGGCCAGGGGTGAGGCTTCCCTCCCCCTGCCCTCCCTTCTGGGGTCCTGCACCCCCAACTAGTAGTGGCCCCCTCAGAAGACAACATGGGATGGGCACTGTTAGCAGTAGCCCCTTCCTCCAGGTCAGGGGGGACACCCTGAACCTGGTCTTCCAGTCCAGGGTCTGTACCCTCAGACTGGACCACTGCCTGGCAACCCAGGACTTTCGGGGGGGCATACCTACCCCCCACCAGGTCAGAGTTTACCCTCTGAACCTGGTCATCCAACCCAGAGTCACCACCCTGCAGTTGAACCATTGCCTGGCACACCAGGAGTTCTAGGGGGGCACACTTACCCCCCTTAAGGGCCACACCATCCCCAAGGGCCACACAAGAGTCTGTCTGGCGCAGGTCTCCTGACCTCTGCCCATCTGACAGAGTCTGGATTCCCCCCAACCCAGAAATGGTCTCACAAAGGTCATTCATGGGGGGCTCTGCTCTCAGAGCTGACCCCTGACCCTCCAGGTTCTCCACTGGGGTCCGCAACCCCCTTTCAACCCTCTGTCTGGACTTCTGCACCCCCTCACTAGAAGTGGTACTGCCAGACACCTGAACTGGTGGTACGCTGGCTACAGCCACCCCCCCCAAGTTCTCCTGACACTGTGGGGTCTCCCTCAACAGATGGCCCCATGTTACAGGATAGGCTCCCCTCCTGGTGTTCCCTCATGGAACCCTCCAGGACCTGGGACCGGATCTCGGGCACCTTGGGCCTCAACCCATCCTCATTCCCTCTCCTCTGAGACTGGACATGGGGTCCCTCACCCATCCCACTACACTGGGACCTACCTGGGACACTACAATCCTTCCCTACCTCACCTGGTTGGGAACTACCTAGACCACTCCTCTCAGGAGCACCCCCAAATGCCTCTTCAGACTCTCTGGTACTCACCCAGAAGTCTGCCTCCATTGTAAGCTCCCTGGGGTCAGAGAACTCACACTCCACCTGGTGTTGGCGTAGCTCTGGAAAATAAGGACTAGAGATATGCTCTCCAGCAATTACATCACTCAGCCCCTTACATGAATTAACAAAAGTACCCTTCACCCAACCATCCAGTGACTCTGCTTTGAAAAAGCACCCCACATCACCCTCCTGAGACTGGTGAGACAGTACCTGACTGTCCCTGACACTCAACCCACACTCTTCTGGGATGTCTTCACACTCCATAACCAGGACTTCTACCTGGGGGGAACCCCTCTCCCTGTCACTCTCACCTAGAGTCAGTAGAGTGTCCCTCCCACCAGTAGGAAGATGACTCCCCATGCCAGTTTCCCAATCCACCTCAGGGACCCTGTGCATCACTTGAACTACCTCATACCCCTGAACCTCCTGGCGTGTGTTAACTCCCTCCTTCAATTAGGGCACCACATCTCTGGGCATGTGCACTTCTTCAGCAGCACTGGATATACAATTGTTGCATGCCACCATTCCAGCTGGACTCAGCCCTTATGACTTCCAGCTCCTTCATTTTGAGCTCATAAGCCCAAATCCTCTTTTTGATCTCTAAGTCCCTCCTCCTTTCTTCCAACTCCTTCTCCCTTTGCATCCTCAACTCCTTGAACTTCAACCGGCGAGCCCTCTCTGCCTGTCTGTCCTGTAACTCTTCAGGAGTCAGACACTTGGGTGGCACCCTGCTACCCCTCCTGGGGACCCTCCCCCCAGGCGTAACAGGTACCTCCACTACACCACTGTGTATCCTCTGCACTTCCCCACCCACATTCTCCTCCTCTGTGTGTCCTCCAGCCTCCTTGATTGTCACCCAGGCCCTCTGTGCCTTTTGCAACTCCCCCTCCCTGGTGGAGCTCTCAGTGGGACAGTCAAGATCTTTAAGGAACTGTTTCAATTGAGCAACTGAGTACTCCTTCAACTGAGTACTATTTCAAACACAGCTCCAGCTGTTGCATCTCCAGATTGAGACATGATGGTCACAAGTGCAAAGTTCCAAAGGCAGAAAATAAGTTCCCAATAAAGTAAAAAGAATCCGTCAAGGGATCAGCAAAATCATGGAAGTAGAACAAAAAGGTGTCCTTAAGAGAAAAAGCAACAGATCACCAAACAAGTAGTATGTGGTCACGTAGTGGTCTGAACTCAAACAGTAGTGTACACTTAAACATTGTCTGTCAAGTACAAATACAAGTCCAAATCCCAACCGCTGATCACCAATGTTAGAAATGGGGTCTTTGGTTGACAGTCAGGTTACCCCCTGTTCAAGCAAGGACCCTCACTCTAGTCAGGGTAAAAGAGAATCACCCTCAGCTAACCCCTGCTTACCCCCTTGGTAGCTTGGCAGAGCAGTAGGCTTAACTTCAGAGTGCTAGTTGTAAAGTATTTGTACCAACGCACACAGTAACTTAATGAAAGACACTACAAAATTACACAAAACCAGTTTAGAAAAATAGGAAATATTTATCTAAACAAAACAAGACCAAAATGACAAAAATCCGACATACACAAGTCAAGTTATTAATTTTTAAAGATTAAACTAAAAAATAGCGTTTAGAAACAAAAATGCTTCGATGAGATGTTAACACAGCGTCGTGACGGAGTCGTTCCCAACAAGCCGACACCAGCGGCGCCGGACACGGAGTCGTGTAGACCCCCAAGTACAGTACCTTTTGTGAAGAGTGAAAACAAGCCGATGTGCGAAGTTGGGGATCGCGGTGTCTGTGCGAAACGTTGAATCCGCGCACTTCGAGCGGCGTCGGTCACGACGTGGTGCGGCGACTTCCACGGAGTCGCGGACTTCAGCAGGGCTGCAGCGGTGTCAGGCCTGCGAAGAGCGTCGCGTTCCAGCGAAGGTTACGGCGTCGGGTGCAGGCGGCGTCACCGGATTCAGCAGCGCCGTCGGTCCGCAGTCGTCCGAAGTCAATTTCCTTGGATTTCCACCAGCTTTCCTTTCAAGGGCCCAGGGACTGGATAGGGCACCACTTATCAGAGCAGGAGTCTCTCCAGAGACTCCAGGTGCTGGCAGAGAGAAGTCTTTGCTGTCCCTGAGACTTCAAACAACAGGAGGCAAGCTCTAACTCAAGCCCTTGGAGATTTCTTCACAAGATGGAAGGCACACAAAGTCCAGTCTTTGCCCTCTTACTCTGGCAGAAGCAGCACTGCAGGAAAGCTCCACAAAGCACAGTCACAGGCAGGGCAGCACTTCTTCCTCAGCTATCAGCTCTTCTCCAGGCAGAGAATCCTCTTGGTTCCAGAAGTGTTTCTCAAGTCTGTAGATTTGGGTGCCCTTCTTATACCCATTTTAGTCTTTGAAGTCACCTTTCTTCAAAGGGGACTCACACCTACTTGTGAAATCCTGCCTTGCCCAGGCAAGGCCTCAGACACACACCAGGGGGTTGGAGTCTGCATTGTCAGAGGCAGGCACAGTCCTTTCAGATGAGAGTGACCACTCCACCCCTCCCTCCTAGCAGAGATGGCTAACTAGGAAATGCAGGTTACACCCCAGCTCCCTTTGTGTCACTGTCTAGTGTGAGGTGAAAAACAACCCAACTGTCAAACTGACCCAGACAGGGAATCCACAAACAAGGCAGAGTCACAGAATGGTTTAAGCAAGAAAATGCTCACTTTCTAAAAGTGGCATTTTCAAACGTACAATCTCAAAATCAACTTTACTAAAAGATGTATTTTTAAATTGTGAGTTCAGGTACCCCAAACTCCACATGTCCATCTACTCTCTGGGGGAATCTACGCTTTAATCATATTTAAAGGTAGCCCCCATATTATCCTATGAGAGAGACAGGCCTTCCAACAGTGAAAAACGAACTTGGCAGTATTTCACTGTCAGGACATATAAACCACATTACTATATGTCCTACCTTATCCATACACAGCACCCTGCCCTTGGGGCTACCGAGGGCCTACCTTAGGGGTGCCTTACATGTAAGAAAAGGGAAGATTTAGGCCTGGCAAGTGGGTACTGACTTTTAGCCATGGTCCTGCAGAGAGTTCAATAGTGACCAATGGTGGCATGATTGTTTTCAATACTTTATCACCGGTAAAACACACAACACACTCTTTGACTAAAATGTAAATTTCTTCATAGAACTGTAGCCACCGGATTGTGGACTGCACCTTACACTTCTAAACCCTGAATGCCCTGCATTCTCTTGTTTCAGAATTAAAGGTCTAATACAGATTGGGGGAACAAGTTTGTGTAATCGCACTTTGTTCAAGTATCTTCTCTTTAGGCCAACCTACCATGCTAAACTTGGACACTTCGCTCAACATTGGATCATCACATGCAGCAGATTTCTATTCAAGTTCATAAGAGGGGCCCACCATACCAAATTCAACAGAGGCTGCCAAACACCTTTTACCCTCTATGTCATATGTGCTTGTTTCAATGGGAAAGTGAAAAATGTAATCTGCTCGTCCATTCCTCCCTCCTGGGGTGTTTTCAATATCAAATTGGAACTGTAGCAAACAAGCTGAAAATCTAGCAATTCTAGATGTGTTGTTTCTGACATTGTTTCCACTAAGAATGAATAGTGGCTTGTGTCTGATGTACACAAGTAGGTGCAAATTGTTTCTACAGCCCACCAGTATGTCAGCAGTTCTTTTTTGGTCACAGAATAGTGGTGTTCAGGATCACGAAGAACCCTGAAGGCAAAGCCAATGGTATTTTCTACTGAACCTGTTCTTTGAGTTAGAACAGCCCCAAGGCCAACATTACTAGCATCGACTGTCAACACACACTTAAGTGTAGGATCAAATGGTATGAGCATTTTAACTTTCATTAATTGAGACTTGATCCATTCAAAAGCAGACACACACTCTTCACTCCAACAAAACTCTGTGTCTTTCCTTTGGGGATTTGAAATGGGGCTGGCTATGGAATTAAAATCCTTGATAAATTGTGCATAATACTCAAACAACCCTAAAAAATGGGAAATATTCTTTACTACGCCATAGGAACCCTGCTGTTCCTTAACAACGCAGTCTTGACAGCGAGTGCGTCTTTACCACCCATTCCTGAACCATGCAGTTCTTTACAATGACTTGTTTTAGGGAATGCGTTGTTGCGCTGGTATTTTATTTTAAGTCCAACACCTTTCCCACTGTTGCGCAGACTGGAGTTGGAATAGTACATTATACTATTCCGTAGTCCAGCGCTCCTTAAAGCAAGTCATTGTAAAGATCTGCATGGTTCAGGAAGGTGTGGTAAAGACGCATTCATTATTTATTTAAACTAAGTTGTAAAAGCATGCATTAAAAAGGCCTTCGTGGTTCAGTCCGACAACCCAAAAAAACCTCTAAGACCACTTTTGTCTATGGGTAGTGGAGCTTGTACTATAGCGTTGACCAGCCCTGGTTTAGGGCTGATGTTAGAGCTAGAAATCATATGGCCTAAGTACTCAACACTCTCTTTCACAAACTCACATTTCTCCCTTTTTAACACTACTATCTGTTGTTAGATGACTGAAACTTGTTTTAGTGTGTTATTATGTGAGTGGTGATCCTGGGCATATATCAACATGTCCTCCTGAAATATGGCAACATTCTTGATATCTTTGAGAAGTTTCACCATGACTCTCTGGAATACCAAAGGTGCCTATGCCAAGCCAAATGGCAACCGTCAGTATTGATAGGTGCCCCATGGTAACACAAATGCAGTGTTATGGTGGGATTCTGGCTCTAGATCTATCTGGGGTATGCTGAAGGTAAGTCTAGTTTGGTGAAAAACCTAGCATCAGCAACCAAAGCCAACAACTTGTTGATCTTTGGAAGAGGATGAGAGTCAATCCAAATCTATTTGTTTAGAGCACAAAGGTCAACACATACACTCAACTCTCCATTCCTCTTCCTTATAACTATAAAGGGAGAAACCCAGATTAAAGACTTGACCTGTTCAATAATGTCCTACTTTTTTAACATTTTCAACCCCTTTCTAGATCGTCACATACACTAAAAGGCACACCTCTCAGCTTATATTTTATGGATAGAGTACCCTCCGTATATGTTTATCCTGTTTTTAAACATTTTGATCAATCCCAGTTCACCTAACAAAACTCTGGGGTACAGAAAATACAAATCCTGAACTATATTAGAGTCTCTTATGACCATAACTTGTTCTCGAGTTCCTGGTCTTAACACCATACCAAACAAACTTGGTGAAACCATCCGAGGATGTTTAAGCCCTTGGCAGCTACATGAACTTGGCCCTGTATGCATAGCCCTTTTAAACTCATAATATCCTCAAACAATCCCACTTGAACAATTTTTCATCCCACATAGGACACAGGCTGGTGTTCAGGAGGTAATAGAGATTTGTTTCCCCAGGTACCATGGAACACTTTTTTAGCGATCATAGTAATATACTGTATGTGCTTAAATCAACAAGCAAATGTAATACTATTTCTCCTACGATAGTATCAACATAGTAGTCTCCACAGTCTGAAGGATCCCCACTTTTTACTTCATCTTGACCAATAGATAACCCCATATCCTGCATTAAAACTACAAGATCTTCATGCAAATCTTACTATTCACCAGACACTGCTATTACTTTGACGTTTGCACAAGTGGAGCTTTGACATACCTTGGCAAATGCCCAATTATGTTGCACAATTTACAGGTACATTTGTTGCAGGACAAGGTCTCCTCCCTCTTTTGTGACTTGTGTTCCCACATCTAAAACATACATTGAGCTGATTAAACAATGAATTAGATTGACTATTTCCCATCAATGGTGCCCCTTTCCTTGGGAAAGACTTATCTTACTTATACCTTACTGGGTTAACTTGTTCATTAGACTGATCTTTAAGTTCTTTCTCTGACTTAAAAGTAGTCTTTATACTTTTAGCAATTCTAATGCTTTCAATAAGTGATGGATTAACTAAGGACAACACATCCTGGCATATGGTTTTATCTCTACACTGACATACGATCTGATCCCTGATAAGTTGATCACTGAAATCTTCAAATTCACATTCAGACATCAGTTTTCTCACAGCACAAATTTATTTGTCTACGGCTTCAATGGCTTTCTGTGTCTTTTTGAAAAATGTGTGTCTTGAAACCACCAAACTAGAAGGAACATCAAATCTGTTCACTAATTTATTGACAACATTTTGAAACTCATCTAGTTCTTCATCTTCTTAGACTGTGAACTCAGTTAGATGGTTAAATGTGGATCTACCTTCAAAACCTTAAGAATGAAGTAGTAAGCATTGCTTCCTCTCAGGTCTGAATCTGGTTGCACCAATGCCACCTAAATGAGTTCCAAAGGCATCAAGGTATTGTTTCCATTAAATTGGTGGTTCCTAAGGAGTATCTAAAAATGGTGGTGGTAGAGACACAGATTGCATGTTTGGTCACTAATGAATTGCCATATGAAGAATAACATACAGGATAAGGCATAATGATAATGTGGACCACCTGAAAAATTCAGAGAGGAACATCAATCTACTAAAACATCCCGTAGAGCTTATAGGCAATAAGAAACATTCATTCTCCTAAGTTCCCTAATAATAGGGTGTGCACGTCACCATGTGCCAATGGTGTGCATTAACCTGTTCAAATGCACTTCAAACATGTGAAAGCGGCAAGGTGTGCCATCGTGTAGGAATAGTGTGCACATTACCATGTATCAAAACTGTGCACTAACTGGTGGAAAAGAAAAACTATTGAATATGACTGGTAGCAGTACAGTGCACTTCCAAACCCGTGGCTGGGGCGGCGTTCTATGTGAGAGCATTGGGTCCCCAGGGTTGCGGCCTGCCCTCCCGACTGGAACTGAGGAGCGATCTGCAACTGTCAGAGGCCCGGGCAGAAACGGAGCGGAAGCAGCTCCCGGATCGGTGGCGCAGCACACGGGGCGGGAAGGGGGACCGCCGTGCCCTCCTGGAAACGTGTAGACTGAAGCCTCTGGAGGGGCACCCCGACGGCCGGCGCTCCGGTGGGAGAGGTAACGTCCCCCGGGGACACTTGGGCACGAGCAGGGGGAGCCCAGGAAGACGGAGAGAGCGTTGGATGCGACACCGGGGAGGATTAGCGTCAGCCTGGGTCCAGAGCTGATCAACATACGGCTGTAGCGGGCGTAGCGAAGTGATCGAAGAAGTAGGTGGCCCCTAAGTAGGGTGAAGAACTGATTGGGGCCTAGCCGGAGATCATAGAATTTAGGTTGGAATCCCCAACCTTTAGAACAAGTCGGAAGACGCAAAAGGACACCAAAGAGCTGGGGAAAAAGAACACTAAAATTGCCAATAACAAATAACAAGGCGAAGCTGGAACGGAGGAGTGCCCTCTGAGGTGGGCAGAGAAGCTCGTAACCCTGGCAGCCTACAACAACAAAGGGGTGGTGTCCCCCCTCTGGTGAGTGGTGCCTGGACCCCGAGTAGCTGATCTGCTGAATGGGGGGGCCCACGGCATAGACAGAAGAGCGCTGGGTGGAACGGATGGACTGCCTTGGGGGGCCAAATAGCAGAAAGTAGCAGAGCAATGACCCAGGAGCCCAACATGAGGGCCTGGAGGAGGAATCTATAGACACGGAATGAACAAGTAAGGGGGCCAGTAGGCGCCCGAGGACAGAGGACGCCCGTGTCTTAATAACATAGAGCCTTCCGCCCCTGAGGAACCCACAGCGGGCCAGCTGTGATCAGAGGCCTAAGGGAAAGAACGCCGAATGAGTGAGGGGAGTCCATAGGAGCATTGTTGTGATCATAACGGGCCTAATAGGGGTATAGCCTCCGTTACAACAAGCTGAGCCCTACATTATCTTCAGCGGTGGGGCTCCTAGTGCATCCAATGTCCCCCAAGAATCGACACAAGGCCAGAACTATGGACAGCTCAATAACCACCGAGCGTAGAGAGGGGGACTTACGGGACACCCCGCAATCTAATTTACAGGACACTCTGGACAAAATATTAGTGGCCATCGAGGACACTAAGACAACACTACAGCACAACTTCAATTAGGTCGCAGTCGAATTTGGGCTCTTGAGAGCGGACCATCATAAATTGGCGGGCAGAGTCAAAGAGACGGAGACCACGAAAGCCGAAATAGCACCAAAGCAAAAAGACCTACAGGCCGAGGTGGCATGCCTCACGGGCAGAGTAGCACGCCTAGAGCAAAGGACAGAGGATGCAGAAGGGAGAAACCGGAGGAATAACGTCCGAGTGGTGGGCCTCCCGGAGGAAGCAGAAGGAACAAACATGGTGGACTTCTTGAGAATTGGCTGAGTACGGTAGTGGCACCGGGTCGCCTAACCCCTTTCTATACATTGGAACGAGCCCACCGAGTCCCATCGAGGCCTTTTGCTCCGGGACGACCTCCCCGAGTGGTGATTGCTAGATTGCTACACTATAGAGACAGAGATATACTTCTGCAAAGAGCAAGAGAAGCGGGCCTGTTCAAGGTAGCGAACGGTGAGGTGACATTGTTCCCGACTTCACGCTGGAGGTTCAAAACAAACGTGCCTCATATATGGCAGTCAAGAGGGCCCTAAGAGAGGAAGGGATTCAGTACTCCATGCTTTACCCGGCCAGACTGAAAGTGATACTGGACGGCAAAACCACATTCTTCCAGTCTCCTGAAGAAGCATGGGAGTGGTTGGAGACCCATGGGACTCGAACAGAGCAAAGAGCGAACGGAGGAACAACTGAAAGCGGGTCGCACCAGGGCCCTGGAAGGCGACGAGCGTGGGGGCGCGCCCGTCTAGCGCCATCCCAGAAACAAAAGGAGAAGGGAAGGAAGGCAGCGCTGGAGGCTGCAGCCCGTGTTGCCGGAGAGATGTCCCCCCTGGAGTGCTCTGGAGGTGAAACGGAAGACACAGTGATGTCCTCGGCCGGGGGCTCGACCTGCTCGGAGGTGGCTCCCAGGGTGACCCAACGGACAGCAGATGAACTATAATAACCAAACTACGAAAGAGTCCTGAGGCAAGGTGTAACGGACGAGCATGAGGCCCCTCTGAATATGGCCTACCCCCAAACTGGAATCTCGCTTGTTCATTCAGAATGGCGAGAATTGCTGGTAAAAGTTTGATCATGAAGCACTGTTGCTCAATTTTATGGGCTACCTACTGTTTGAAAGGCACCCTGGGGAGGGGGAGTTGGGGAAAGCAATTTTTGGTTGAGTTGGCACTGTTGGGAACATGGTTTAAGCATCTTAGAGGTTTGATAGAACGCAAGATGGGGTCGTCGACTGAGGTAATCTCGGGGAGTTACCATTGGAATAATATACTAACATGGCAGAATACAACTTACTGACGTGGAACATCAGGGGGATGGGCACGCCGGCCAAAAGGCATAGAATATTATCATACCTAAAGAGGAGAGGCATACAAATTGCAATGCTTCAAGAAACTCACTTAGCAACTGGAGAAGCGGGAAAACTAAGACGTAGATGGAGATGGCAGGTGTTCGCCACAGAATATTCCGCATACGCAAGGGGAGCAATGATTTGGGTACGAGCTGGGGTCCCCCTTGAAGTAGACTCATCCAATATAGACCGCGAGGGAAGGTTTGTAATCTTGGAAGGGAAGTTACACGGTACCCCAATAACTCTGAGCTGTATATATGCTCCCAACCAGGATCAGGTCCCATTTATGACACGATTATCGAGTCATATTACCCGTCAAGAGAGGGGAGAGCTTCTGGTTGGAGGTGATTTCAATAGCATATTGGATGTAGAATTGGATAGATCCACACCTCCATTGCAGGGAGCAGTGAGAAGGAAGATAGCTAGGAAAATTAGTGAGTGGTTGGATTCTTGGGGTCTAGTAGATGTATGGCGAGAACAACATATAAATGACAAAGTATACTTGTTTTACTCCGATCTCCATCGGGTTCACACTAGAATTGATAGAGTGGTTTGCACTGCAGCACTAGCGAGTGGAATGGTTCACTCGCAATATTTAGGACGCACTCTGTCCGATCAAAACCCCCTATTACTGACATGGAGGGCGACTGAGGATAGACCCCCTATCCCATCTTGGAGACTGGCCCCTACAGCACTGGAGGACCAAGAATACAGAGAAGATCTGAGACAGCACCTAAAAGACCATATTAGCTCCAACAAGGGATCTGCCTCTTCTCGGGCTATGAAATGGGAAACACTTAAGGTGGTGACAAGGGGCTACTGCTTGGGTCAATCGATCGGGGTGAGATGTACACTTGAAAGGGAACTGATTAACCTAGAAAAGAAAATACATGAGGGGGAATTGAGACAGAAAGGAGACACAAAACAGGACGAGGAATACACTCAGGCAAAAAGAGATCATTCCCAAACCGAGGAACGACTCAAATGCCACAACCTGCAAAAATACCTAGCCTCGTTGCAGTCAGAGGAGGGCAGATCAGGGAAAATGCTAGCTTGGCTGGTGAGACCTGGGGGGGGGGCGGAGAGCCCATAACGAATGTACTAGATAGGGAAGGAGAACGCAGAATCAGGCCAGGCCCTATAAACGACGCATTTAAGGGATATTATCCCCAATTGTATGGGAAGCCTGTAGAAATCAGGGCAGAGGAATTTGACGGCTATCTACAGAAGATCCCATTGAAGACATTAGCGACCGAAGAAAAAGAAAGCCTGGGGGGACCAGTGACCCTAGAAGAGGTCAGGGAGGCAATAGCACAACTAGCCACTGGGAAGACTCCGGGAATGGACGGCCTCCCTATGGATTTCTATAAAAAATATGAGACACAGATTGCCCCCCTACTGGTGGACATGTACACGGAAGCAATACAGTGTGGGATGCTTCCGAGCTCCCTAAGAGAAGCCTTGGTGATCCCACTCCCCAAAACAAAATCTAAAGAGGCATCAGTGACTGACTTCCACCCACTGTCTATGCTAAATGGTGACTTTAAGATACTCAGTAAGATTCTAGCCAACCGCTTGTTCGCCAACATACCCACTCTCATACACGAAGACCAAAACGGTTTTGTCCCGAATCGTAGTACCTCTCTAAACTTGAGACAACTCTTTACTATTCTACACATGACCAAGGAAATGAGGCCCACAACTGGAGTGTTGTTAGCGGTGGACTTTGAAAAGGCTTTCGACTCAGTTAGATGGGACTATTTGAGGGCAGTGATGCTGCGAATGGGAATGGGTGAGAGTTGGGTAAAGTGCGTAGATCTATTGTATGCATCGCCATTGGCGAGGGTAAAGACAGGCAAGACAATATCCGATACCTACCCGGTATATATAGGGGAACCAGAGAGGGATGCCCCCTGTCCCCACTATTATTTGCATTAGCCCTTGAACCACTGGTGTCCCAGATGCGGAAGGATGGCGTGGGTTTGGGAGTGGACTGGGGTCACACAGAGCATATCATATCGCTATACGCAGATGATGTACTTATTTACCTTAGAGACAGGGAAATTGGCGTCCCGTGGGCTCTCAGGACTCTGGAAGATTTTGGGGAGTTCTCTGGTCTCCATCTCAATCGAGGCAAAACGTATATGTTCCCTGTAACTCCGGAATACGAACGCCCAGCGGCTTGCCCGGAGGATGTGAACTGGGGCCCAAGAACCTTCAAATATCTGGGTGTTCGGGTGTTCCACGACATGGTGGACCTCCGGGAGGGAAATCTCAGTGGAGCACTCCGCTCATTGCGAGCTTCTGTGGGGTTTTGCCGATCCCTGAAACTTCCGATTATGGCCAGAACAGCGTTGTCGAAAATGATCATGCTCCCCGCCTCCTTTACTTCTTCATTAATTTGCCCCTGCAGATCCCTGCAGCGTGGTTTCCCGTGCTGAATGCCCTACTTAGGGAACTGATATGGGACGAAGGTCGGAGACACACATTGCTATCAACGTTATGCAGACCACCCCAAATGGGTGGTCTGGGTGCCCCAGACTTCGAAGCCTATTATTTGGCATCCCAATTACAATGGGCTGCTGCTTGGATCGCTGGTAAGGGGCAGTTGGACAGGTGCACCGCTCACGAAGCAATAGACACTAGCTGGATCATTGCACGTATGATAAACAGGAAACGCTCCCCTCAGTCAGACAGTTTGATGACAAGAGTAGCGATGTCGTGCTGGAAGAGATGTGCAAAGAAGGTCGGAGTTGGTTCACTGTACTCTCCGGCAGTGCCATTATCGGTCCTTAAGCTCGAGTCTAGGGGATGTAATCCGGGGAGCTCAGGACTGGGTGCATGGAGGAGGGCGGGGGTGGAGACAATCGGAGACCTGTTCCAAGAGGGGGTGCTGAGATCCTTTACTGACCTTGTGAATGGAGGAGTTCCTCGGGTACAGTTCCTACTATTCAGTAATCTGGAACATACCCTGAAAAAACATTGGGACACGATCAACGCAGAGCCCACTACCCATAAGATGCTACATCTCCTGGTAACAGCTGGCGAGGAGGCACACTTAATTACTTAACTATGTCGGATCCAAATTGAGGACGGTCTGGACCTGCTGCGCCAGCTGAGAGAGAGATGGGAAAGGACGTTAGATAGGGAACTCACGGACACAGAGTGGAGTAATGCACTAGCCTATCCTCAGAGGGTCTCCCGCAGCACACGACTGCGATACATCCAACATAATTACTTACATAGGACGTACCTCACACCACACCGGCTGACGCTAATGTATGGCGGAAACCCGAGGACATGCCTGAGGTGTGAAGTGCCGGACGCTGACTATGACCATATGGTATGGGACTGTTTGGAGATACAGTCAGGCTGGGGGGCGGTAATGGATGATCTATCAAGGTTGTTTGAGCATGCACTGCCCCCGACCCCAGCAAGATGTCTACTGGGCACTGGGAGAGGACCACTAAAGGGGAAAGTGGGAGGACGTTTTCTGGACCTAGCCCTAGTCCTCTATAGGAGATTGATCTCCAAAAGGTGGAAGGCCTCTGGATCTCCCCCCCCTGTCTGAACGGAGACGAGATGTGGCAAAATGGTCCAGGGTTGAGTTGCAGGTTCTGAGAGGCGAAGAGGCGAAAGGTTTGCGTCAAAACCCAATAGCATCAGAATGGAAGGACATTCTATCGAACTGGGAAGACATGATGAGGGGACCGGGAACATCCACGGAAGAATCAGCTGGAATAGAGGTCTAAATTGACAAAAGGGAGGGAGGAATATATCATACCAACAGAGAGTTGCTGCATGAGAACCTGCAGGACTGAGGGCGAAATCAGTTTAGCAACGACAACCGGTCTCAACTAAGAGCATCTGGGATTAGACAATCTGGATGTGGAAGGCTGCCCTTTAAAAGTGAAATGAAGGTAGTAAGAGTATAGTGTGGTCACACTTACCGGGAGGACCCTAGTACGATGCACCACAGCAAATATAGTCACTTAACCTATACAGTGCCAACAAAGTTAAAGTTTTGTATTTAATTCTTGTACAGCACATGTTAAGACTGTTGAGTGGTCATAAAACTAAATAGTAGTAGAACACCCACATAATGGAGTAAAAAATGACAAATGGAAATGGTTCAATTACCCTGAAGCAGCTCGAGCTAGAATCACGTACCAAATGAATAACGAGTAATTAAAGCTTAAAACTGAGAAATCAATTATGCTACTAACATTGATAAAAGAAGGTCAAGTATGTACTAAACTATGTCATAACTTGTTTTGTATTTGTAAAACAGCAATTGGTCAATAAAAATATATATTAAAAAAAACAAAAACTATGCCAATAAACATGCGCATGCTGTAATAGTACTTGTGGCTGCTACCCGCAAGCACTCAGAGTATAGGCCTCCTCCTCACATTTAGCTGAAAAGGCAGTGGCACAACAACAAGACAAATAGTTTATCTGGTCCGGGAAAGACATGTGCGTTCCTGCCTCAAGGCCTGTCCACATTGAACAATATCTCCACCCCTCTCATCTGCTATGAGCATGTCCTCACCTTATGTGCATTTCACCTTTATCTGCTCCGTAGATGCTTGTTATTCAGTGGCGCTTATGAGATGGATGTTCAGCTCTTCACCGGCAGTGATCGACTGCACCACAGGATTACAGCTGGCAACCGTAGTGAAAAACAACTAGGAACCATAGGTTCTGTGGGGTAGGTTTTGTAAACACTTGTCACCACAAATGATCTTGTAACAAACACGTTGGGAGAAAACACAGATTTCATGTTAGATTTATTAGTTGTGAGAAGCAACCTCTGGCAGTTGGGAACACATCAGCTGACCCAAAAGGGATCACCGGCTGAGTGACAGTTTTGGCACCCTTCGCAGAATCCTAACTCCAAAACAGTGTTCCACAAGGAACATCGTGAGGTAAGCGTGGCATCATTAGCTAGTGTGGACTCTAGAACACTACATAATAATAATATCACATAATAAATGCACATATTTAAAGGTATTCAAAAACACTATCTAAAGTCCACCAATAACAGCCGGAAGAAAAGCCAGAAGCAATACTTCAAGAAAATAACAAGGCACCTTCACAAGTAAATTTAAAAAGTAGATGAAATACAATGTAATCAGAAATAATGCTAAAATGCATATCTAAAATTTAAATACAAATATCTTCTTTATTGTGTTTAAATATATCTAATCGGTAGATACTAAAGAAGAACCTTCTGAAAAAATGAAGCACTGCAAAATAAATGCCTGACAAAAGGCACAATCAAAGTAAGTAAAATCAACACAGCTATAACAATAAAATAACCCATATACATTAAACTCAAAAATAAAAGCCCACAATGCCCCTCCCCGTGTAAACTAATCAAACCTGTATTGTTAACAAACATTTTATCAACAACAGAAAAAGAATGCTGGCCTAAACCAAATCACAACAACACTAAAGAGAAAACAAAGAAAATAGAGTTCAGATTAAAGCAGCAGCACGTATGTAAGTATAAAATGTAAAATGTTTTAAAGCATATTCAGTTATGTTGGCAAACAAAATACACATTTTTAACATAGTAAATCATTTTAAAATAATGCTACTTTCAGACAAATTGGCAAAAATGTCCCCAGATATCGATCAAATAAAGGCAAATAATTGCTTTTGCACATAGGATTCACAAACAGCCAGGAGAGCACTCAGAACATCAATTGGAAATGTACTAAACATTATGTAAATGCTGCTTTTTGGAGGGGCTACAACAAAAAACAATATTGCAATTAAGATCAGAGAATTCACTTACCCCCACATGTAACAGATAATAAAGTAAGACACATACTAAAAGAGGCAGCCCTCGTTCCAAGAGCTATCCACTAAATGTTTCAACAGAGGTCAATTATATATGCTCTAAAAAATACCTGAGCATGTTTCAGCTACTAACAATTCCTACTTTAAAACAGCTAATATCACATACTCAAAGATGCCTCTAGAAGACATCAAGACATACATTTTTCAACCTACATGCCAACTGTTAGAAATTGGGACAACCACAATATCAACTGAAGAAAGATCATAATTGTACCTGAAAATAACTTCTGACTAAGACAATGTGAAATGTGTATGAAGGACAGAAGTTTTTTAATTGTGCCCTCTACCATTCACACACACATACCCCATACATGGTGAATATCATAAAATTAACATGGCCCACATTTATGCATGCTGCCTTGTGAGTGAAATGTAGTATGAAGTTTTAAACCACATCAAAGTAAAAACAATGAACTACTCTCCACACAAAATTATAATAGATTTTGTACAGGCAGTGATAAAACAGTACTTTAACTGTAACCCCATACAAGGCTGCTATTACCACTTTAACCAACACATTTGGAAACATCTACAAAAATCTGCACTAAGTGTAGAATATGCAACAAACAGACAGTTTGACTTTGAAAAATGTAATAGTTTTGGCATATATACCTATACATTGCTAACCACTAAAAAATGCTAATAGAATTCTAATTTTACCAAAGAAATTACCAGAAACCAAAGTCCACCAATGGACTATTTCAAAGACATGTTGGATGACTGCACCACTGTGGACACAGATCACAAACCAAAAACCATGGTGGAATGATACCACCATGACTCAACAAGCAAAAGCCAACAATGCAATAGAAGGATGGCACAACAGCTTTGGCTCCACAGTAGAATAAACCCAGCCTACACTCTAAAATTCATAGAAGTCCTCCAAAAACTCAGCTACCACCAACTAATAAAAGGACAGTCAGTAAACTAAATAAAACTTAAAATAACTAAACAAACCAGGGAAATGTACGAAATGATACTACCTAGAAATGCTAGCTAAATCAATATTATAAACCACCTATCTAACCATATACTCACAACTAAAATAGAACAAACCTTATTATAACAAAATAATTTTAAATAAACTTTAGAGAAAATATTTTTATAAATCATAACTGATAAATACAAAACTGAAATAATTATAATGTAATAATAATGAAGTACAAAGTAAGGCTGATAAATAAAAATTATTTGTTTTTTATATTTATTTGAAAATTCTTAGAGGAATAACAAACGGATGCAATATAATTTTTTTTATACATTAGCACAAAATTAAAATACACACACACACAAAGAAAAATGTTTCCATTGCAGTAAAATCAAAATACACACAGCATATCAAAACATAACATGCCCCACCCAAAAAAAACTACAATTATCATACTTACAGTGGAATAGCTGAAGTTCCTAATCCACCTCCCAAAAATCCAATCCAACAAGTAAAGAAAGTTTTAAAAGAACAAGATAATGCAAAAGATGAAATGTCCAAGTTAAATCCATTGAAGGAATCCATGGCCAATGGAAACCATAAAATAACTTAAACAATTGAAAGTAAAAACACTCTAGTAAATCTAGAGGAAAATGAGAATAAATAATAATGTTTTTTAAATTAAAGTAGATGTTCCTTTTATTAAAAACACAATTTAAAAAGTCACAAGCATTGCACTCTGACTTCCTAACCTGTAACAAAACATCACATGCCCACTTTTGGTAAGAGTTTCTGGAAACAGTTAACCAGTTCTTCTGTTCAGCGTACACCCTTCCTCGTCACAAGTGAATTCACCCAGCTTGTCAGACGTTGGGTTTTAGGCAATGTGTCACAGTCCTCAGGATTTTAAAGACCGATACTTCTGTTACTCTGATTCATACAGTTAGCAAGTTTCTTGAGGCTGCATGGTATATACAAATGCATTTTTTAAAAACTGCTGTAGGTTTATTTTAGGTATGCTCTGGGTAAAGCGCTTATAGATTTTATTGGTTTTTATTGTTAATAATGAATTATGTTTTTATTGGTAATTATTTTTTATGGATTTTACTGTACATGTATTTATATGAATTATGTGTTTTTTCTTTGCCTTGATGGTTTACGACCGAATAAAGCTTGTGTTAAAATAAAAAAATTAAAAATAACATGCCCACCCTCACGCTACATACATGCCAAATACAAAACAAACATAACATTATAACTCTGCAAATATGGTACAACTCATAAATATATACACAATAGCATACTACTGCATCAAAGTACTGTTAGGCCCACCACATTATGCTACATAACTACTCAACACAAACTACCATTAACCAACCTTATGAACTCAAACAAATTCATAACAAACACTAACCGTACCTACTTATATCCTCCACCCTAGAAACCCTAAATGAAAACTTTAAAAAGGTTTTACCTTACCTGACATTCATATTTACTCACCTTGGACCTTGTTGGCTGAACTAGGGAAACATTTTGTGAGCATCCTGATACTGACAGATGTCTGACATTGATAAAAATAAGTGTTCTTGGGAATCCATTTCTGCTTTTGGCTATATACTAAATGCTGTTTCAAGAATTGTTGTTTAACAATTGTAGACTTGTATTTTTGCACAATGTTTTATATTACATGAGGAACAGAGAGGATCCTCATCCCATAAAGGGTTTTGATACATATTCTTTTGATATCTGTAGTATGTCAGGTTTGTGACATAGGTTGGGAAAGTGTTTGTTGCTTGGTGTCCGGTGACCTTAATAATTCTAATGTGTATTACTATATTGCAATTTATGAAACCATACACATTGAAAATATTTTGAAACAGAGCACTTGTTCCCATAAAACAGAAGGTAGCCGTCTATGGATAGATGAACATAATAGCACAGCAGACTATAGATATCCTTTTCAATAATAATATTTGGGTTTCTGCCCTAGGAAAAGCCAAAGCTTCTCCAAAGTAAGAGAATCAGAAAGACAGATATTTTGAAGGTATATCTTGCATATTCCTCACAATCCATAATGAGACATAGCAAGTAAATTCATATACAAAATTTAAGGGAACTAAGGTAAAACATGATCAGGTAGCAGAGAGAGTTATATAGTTTGAAACTTAAAGTGCTGTGTGCCACAGTACTTTTCACAGAGCAAACCTCCTTTCTCACTGCAGTAAGTGACTTTACTAAGTGCACAAACGAATAACGTGCTTAAGCCTTACAGTACTGAAAATTTAGAACCAATACTAATGCATTATTCAGTACTCAAAAGTATTTATTTAAGGTGCCCAAAATGTTTGTCACAGTCGAAGAGTACAAATACATACATACTTCACAATATTGACCCATTAAATCAGGACCAATTCTTTATCACCCATACACCTGATTTAACATGATAAGCTATAGAACCATGACTGGGTAGTGAAGAAAGCTATACACATTAATACTTGAAGTGCTGTGTGCTTCAATACTTTTCACAAAATAAACCTAATTTCTTACAGCAGTAAAGTTGAAGAGAAGATAAATGCCTAAAGTGATTGTGCCTAATAGTACTAAAATTTTAGAACCAAAAATAACTCTTTGTAGAGTACGAAAAAGTAATAAAAGTGCGAATGGCCAAAACCTGCAGCAAGCTTTAAGGTACATTGATACAGGGAGGTGCTTATATGCTTTACAATAATGGCCTACTTAACCAAGACCAATCCTTAATGCCCCGTATGCCTAATTTTGGATGATGCGCTATGTACACATTATTGGTTAGAGGAAAATGCAATAGTGTTTGATACTTAAAGTGCTATATTCTTTCAGTACTTTGCCCTGTATTGGGGTGATTTAATCGACTGCAGCGATGTCGTGTTCAAACTATTCATCGAAAGCCTGGGTTTTTCAGACCTCACAAAACCAATAAATTATCATAATAATTATCACACTAGTGCTTACATACTCATCGTATCTAATGGAACCCAAATGCTCTGATATTTCTTCAGGCAGCCCGTTCTCTCAGCATATGCTTCTTCAAATAGTCCTACCTGCTTTGACTTTGCCAACCACTCTTGAGGAGTAGGCACTGTAGTAGCACACCAACATTGTAGAATCAATGACCTTGCAACAGCTAAAGGTGCTGCAATTAAGCTCTGAATGTATTTACCCAAGCTAGATGTTTAACCTGACGCCCCAAACAGTACCAACTTCAGTTCCACTTACAGAGTCACCTGGAATCCTTGGTTCAGTTACCTGAATACACCACCCCAGAATTGCACTAACTTGTGATACTCAAAAAAATATGTACCCAGTCCCCTTTTTCCTTTTGGAAACACCTGACACATGCGTTGGTGACAGAATAATACATTCTGTGGATAGTTTTAGGGGTGTAGTATGGAAACCAAAGCAATAAAAAAACACATTCTTTTAAACGTAGCAACCCAGAGTGATTTATAGCCTAAAATCAAAATACATTCCCAATCACTAATTGTCAGACTATATCCTGTCTCCTGCTCTATCTTGTTTAGATGCCTTTCTATCAATGATGAATCAGAGTATGTCTGTAAAGACCTATACCATTTTCCTATTTGGAATAACTGACTTTTGTTCCATAATTTGATGATAGATTCTGAAAAATAGTATATCTCTTGAAGAATGCTCTTCATCAGACTTTCAAGCTGGGTGAAGCTGTACCAAAGTTTGGGCCCCTCAACCCCAACTTGAAGTATTATCTCTGCCCAATTAGCCAGCCATGTGCCCAGAAAAAAGTCATCCAATGTCCATTACCTTCTAAAATTCCAGAACTACAAATGGTTTCTGGAATGGACAGGTCAAACCTCTGATAATTCTGCAACCTTATTAATCGATGACAGGGTGGGATTTGTCTTGACTTAAAAACATTTGTATAAACCATCACATACTACAGAGCACTTTATTCCTTGTTTTTTTGGCAGTTTTGCCATTTTGAGGAATATGGGCAAACTACCTCCACTCTCCTGTACCATATTTGTTATAAAAAAAATCAAAATCCCCACCTGAGCCCCTATCCACCAAACCAATTTTAACCATTGTATCCAGCCATGCAGCCTGGTAATAGGGAGAAAAATCAGCAAAGCCAGACCTCCCTGCTCTTTATCTAACTGCAAAATGGAAGACGTCAATCTAGGATGTTTTCTATTCCATTAAAAATGTATAATAAGGGAATGCTAAATGTTTAAAAAAAGCCATGGTTAACCTTTATAGGCAGCTTGTGAAGTGAAATAAAAACAATGGTATCACTGATATTTTAATTAATGAGACTTTGCATTTTAATGTGAGTGGGAGCATGGACCATTTTTCAAGCAGACTTTTGACTTTAAGCAACATTTTTCAATAGTTAAGTTTAAATAGATACAAATAAATATGTGTCACCATAATCCCAAGATATCTAATTGGACAATTATAACGAAAACTCTGGGTTAGCGCTAGAGGCAACACTGATGGACAGGCATTGAAAAGCAATGTCTCTGTTTTATCCTGATTGATCTTATACCCACCCAGATTCGTATAGTCTTGAATAACATCAAATGCCCTCAAAATATTGTGTTGATCATTCTTCAAATAAAGTCCTAGGTCACCCGCAAATAACTTTAATTTGGACATCCCTTGTAAAGGAGGGATAATACAGCCTGTGCTGTGTATGTGTTCTGCCAAATTCTAAATTAACAATATAAAAAGTATAGGGGACATTGGACACCCCTGCTGCATGCTGTGTTGTATATTGACTTTGCCAACTCACCTTGTATTAATTAAAATACCTGCTTCTGCCCCTTGATATAATCTTTTGAGCATTGAGATTATTAGATCTGGAAATCCAAATTTCTCTAATGCAAAAAAAAGGCATCCAGTGTCACCAGATCAAACACCTTCTCAGCGTCAGCCATTGCAATTACGGCCCCATATTATCCACTGGAGAAGCAGTTGATAGCCTGAACCAGATATTCCATCTTGGCAGCTAATGTGTGCTTTAGCAGAAATCCACACTGATCTTTATGGACAAAAGACTCTCCAACCTCAATTATGCCAGATACCCAGATCTTAACTAGTAATTTATGAATCTCTCTTCTTTAAAAACCACTTCAATATCAATACTGTCACTCATTTGATTAAATAAGCGTACTAAGGCCCATATTTATACCTTTTAATGCAAAACTGTGCTGGCGCAGTTTTGCGTCCAAAAATTTACCGCCGGCTAACGCCATTTCGTTGCGCCGTGCGGGCGTCATATTTATACTTTGACGCACGGCGGCGCAATCAACAGGTGGGAGTCATTATTTTTGACGCACACCGCAGCGTCAAGTCGTAAAGGAAAACGACGTTAACACGGCGGAAATGACTGTGGGTCGATTTACGACACCGCAACCGGGGTATGCGCCGTTTTTTGACGCAATAGCGTAAAAAAAAAACGCGAACACTGCAAGTGCACCAGAGGAGAGCCAAAATGGATCCCAGATGCCACTACAGACCCCAGTAAGATGACAGCAGACCAGGAATCAGCCAGGACGATCCATACAAGAGCCAGGACACTTATAGAAAGAAAAGAAAGTGTCGCTTCAGAGCAGAGGAGCAGGAAATCCTGGTTAGAGAGGTGACGGAACACCAGCACCAACTGTTTATCACCTCAAAGTTGCCAATCAGTAGGAGAGAGGCCATATGGCAACAAATTGTTGACAAGATTAACAGTGTGGCTGAAGTACGCAGAACAGTCACCGATTGTAAGAAATGCTGGCATGACTGCAAACGCAGGACCAAGGAAAAGATGGCCAGGAACAGGAAGGCAGCACTGCAGACTGGAGGGGGGAGTCCAGCACACCAGGAGGCCCTGGACCACATGGAGGAGATGGTCGCAGCCATCATCCCTGAGGAGATCGTCACAGGGATTCAAGGACAGGACAGCGCAGACTACCACGAGACAACGCACATGCAGGGTAAGTCGCATGGGGAATTATAATGCAATAATGTTGACTGTAAGCAGGGGGGAAATACCTACTACACATTGCATGTAAGTCATCATATACATGGAGTGGCATGGGTAAAGGGGCACTGCAGGGGGGCATGGCCTGCACAAACATAAGCTGGGGCACAACATTACACTACACCAACAACAGTCCCATGGGGGCATGCTGTCATGCTAACGATGGAGCAAAGGGAAAGCCTCGACAGGAGGGAAGGCCACTATGTCAAACTTACATCCTGGCACTTGTCAGCCAACATATCTCCTACATTAACTAGGGCCCTATTAGCAATCCTCTAGCCAAACCGACAACTGCAATGTAACTGCAACAACAGTTGCCACTACCACCTCTGATCTGTGTGCAGCTCAAGTAGCCAATGGCAGTAACCTCCCCATGGAACATAGGGCCAGATGTAGCAAAGGGTTTGCGCCTCGCAAACGGCGATAATCGCCATTTGCGAGGCGCAAAAGCCTCTTTGCTATTCAGAAATGCATATTGCGAGTCGGGACCGACTCGCAATATGCATTTCAGAATCGCAAATAGGAAGGGGTGTTCCCTTCCTATTTGCGATTCGGAGTGGAGTGCAATTCCATTTGCGACCGCATATGCGGTCGCAAATGGAGTCACAGTTACCATCCACTTGAAGTGGATGGTAACCCACTCGCAAATTGGAAGGGGTCCCATTTGTGAATGGACCCACAAATATTTTTTCAGGGCAGGGAGTGGTCCAAGGGACCACTCCCTGCCCTGAAAAAATACTGAAACTAAAGGTTTCGGTTTTTTTTTTAAGTGCAGCTCATTTTCCTTTAAGGAAAACGGGCTATACTTTAAAAAAAAAAAACTGCTTTATTTAAAGCAGTCACGAACATGGAGGTCTGCTGACGACAACAGGCCTCCATGTTTGCGAGTGCCTAGACTCGCTATGGGGCCGCAATTAGCGACCCACCTCATGAATATTAATGAGGTGGGTCATTGCGACCCCATAGCGAGTCGCAGCCGGTGTCTGAGACACCGTACTGCATACCAATTTGCGAGTTGCAAATTGCGAGTCGCAGGGACTCGCAATTTGCAAGTCGCAAATTCGCGTTTTGCTACATCTGGCCCCATACATACCTAAATTAGGGGGTGAGGATGACATCTGCAACAATCTCCTGAAACAAGACAAAGGCCCCAGTACACTCATATGTCAATGCCCATAGGTGTCACAAACATCAGCCAATGTAAACAACAATAGGAGTGACACAGCACTAAGGACACACCCATGCTGCATATGTCAGGGTCCATCCTGTGCCTGGCAAACAAGGCAACATCACAAATGTCATACTGCTCAGACAACAGCATTGAGGAGGGGACACATGGAACTGGTCACTGAAATACACTTGCACAGCCAGAGGACGAAATAGGACACTGATACGACTATCAGGGCAATCCAATGTAACACACATTACCCAACATCAGCAGGACACATTAACAATGTCAACATCCATATCACATCATAACATTGCCATTCATAGGATATGCTACATGTCAAGTATAATTAAGTCGATGTGAACGATCAGGGATTGGGGCAGGTCCTGATAGTTAAGTGTGCTGCCAGGGCCATCAGAACACCGACAGCCAGTGAAAGGTCTCACCATGAAAATGGATATACACGGAGGGTCGAGTAGGACAAGAAGGTCGCAATTCTCTATTTGGCATAAATCAACACCTAGAGGCGATGAGGCTGACAAGTCGGATAACTCAATAACATACATGTGACACACAGGTGGGCCATAGGCCTGAAACAATGCCCATCTGAAGGACTGCAGATATTAATACAAAACAAGATCACAAAGTGAATTCATCAAAAGGCAGGCACGTCACGTCAAAAATGTCACAACACAGACACACTAATTGTACCCTGTTTCATTGCAGAGCAAGATGGATCTCCTGCCAATATGCCTGTCCCAGATTTCCCTGTTGACATGGATGACAAGCCCATAAACATTCCCCAGGAGACCATCCAAAAGGTCCTTGAAACCCTACAGACCCCACCTTCAGTCACAAGGAGGAGCACAGAACAAGCAGCCATCGCAGAGGATCCACCCACCACCCCAATTGCAAGACCTGCCAGCTCCAATACAGCTGAGGACTCAGACGACACTGGCACCAGCTTTGAGAGAACTGTAGTTGGAGTACAGCGGGAGCTGGCCAAGGAGGTGCGGGTGGGCATGCAAACTATGGCAGCCAGCCTTGAGGGGGTGCGTTCGTGCATGATGTCATCTGCAGATCAGGCAGCAGCTATGCAAGCCCTAACATCCATACTGCAAGGACTACAAGAAACTGTCAAGGAATTCACCACTGCAGTAAGGGAGTTGCCACAACACCTCGCACCCCAAACATTCCACTGCATGCACGAATGCAATCATGACTCCCTCAGGGCCGACCTAGCTGCCTACCATCGTGATGTGGCTGCTATTCTCAAAAACCAGCAGACCCTCCTTGCTGCAGTACTGCCCTTAAGACATTCACAGGGAGCAGCGACCGGGATGTCTGACTCCACGTCTTCAAACACTGAGGTGTGTGTTGCCCCTTCACAACCAACAACAACAAGGACGAAGCAGGCAACACACACATCAGAAGAAGAAGACATGGAACAGATCACATTCACACGGAAGAGTACCCGGAAGCACTAGTTCCTGCACCATGGCCTACTTTGACCAAGGTCCAACGTTTTGTCAAATACCAGTCTTACAACAACTATACTCAATGACTGTTCTGCTAACCACTGTATAACTTGTCAGCATGCCCAGTTAATGTCTCTCTCTTACTAATCGGCAAATCCTGTCCCTCTGCACTGTCTGTAACATCACCCCAGCATGTCAGTAGCATTACCTACACCCCTTCTGTAGGATCACTGTGTAAGATTTCACTAGAACAGACTCAGCAAACATGGACAATGTACATATTGCACTACAGCACCTATCAATAAATAGCACTTGCACAACAAATATTTCTCTGTAATTTGACACATCAACTGTGCAGTAGATAACACAAATGTGCCTGTGTGACAATCATGTAGCTTGTCAATACAACTTTCCTGACATCATGTAGTCAGAACCATCTGCACAGTGGCCAGGATTGCATCATAGCCTGCCCATCCTGAGGAGAATAACTGATGAAGTGAGAAACCACACACCATCATGCTGTGTTGGACAGAATAATGCTTCCTCAAGAGATATCAAAGTCAACTAATAGTGGCTGATAAATGTTGTCACCATGCAATACTAACACATTGAACTGTGCAGTCTAATCTAAACAAACACTACAAAACAGCATGAATCAATCTTTCTGAGTTAACATCCAAATAGGTAATCATGCTGAATATTGACACAAATGATCTATGTCAGTTATGAATACAAGAAGACAAGAGTGTTAACAAGACCTCATCTTCGAAGGTGTCCCTGAACATCACACTGTAGTCAGACCTAAAACTGTCCCCACAATACCAAGTCTGGAAGCACACTTTGTGACGTAGAAAACATACTCATCGACAAAAATCCTTTGTGATCCATGTCAACTCCGATTGGTGTTTCTAACAAATGGTGGATTCTTACCAAGGTAGCACTGGGGTAGCTGCCATTTTACACCTCAGTTTGTATTTGTTTGACGCATAGGACACAAATGTCATAGAACAACAATCATCTACACTGATGCCAAGGCCATGATCAAGTAGCAGTTAACACATAATGTAAAGGGTTATCTATATATTCATTCAAAACTAATCACACCAGAGGCAACTAAGGGAAAAGTCATACCTACCCTAATCTAACCTGACTACTCATTACCCACAACTGTCCTAACTAACCTAAGCTAAACTTACTCTTCACATATAACAAATCCTTCTAAACATCAACCCCCCACCAACCATTATGAGACAGGACACATGGAGGACAACACATACTAACCTACACACATACTATACTATCCTAAACAATCATATATTTTTTAATATTTTTTATATATATATATATTTTTTTTTCAAACACACAGGAACCCCAACATTGACCCCCACCCACCCACCCACACACTTAATAAGGAAAAGTAGAAAGAATCAGGACCCCCCACCCACCTCCCTAACACTAACTAAACTAACAACCTATACTAACCTAACACTAATACCCCACGCCCACTAATCATGATAACAAGGAAAGAGGAGGGAGGGGAGGGAATTATGTCCATAGAAAAAAGTTATTCCTAGAGGTTGGCCCTCCGGAGGGTCCGCCTGATCGATTTGATCCGCTTCTTGATGTAGCTGACATCCTGGCTAAGATTGTTCACCTTCCTTAGAACTCTCTCCATCTTACGTTCCAAAGCCAGGAATGCCGCAGGGTCGATTGTTGGTGCTGGTGCCGTCTGTATCCCGGCCGAGGTGCTCTGTGGTCGTGTGGAGCCTAGCCCACTGGACTGTCCTGCAGCTGTCACACTGCTGGGGCCTGGGTGTGCTGCAGATGTAGGGACAACTGTCCCCGCTGTGGCTGGGGCCACCTGGGGAGAACCGGTGGTTGTGGTGGTGGTGGCTGTAGTGGGCAACCTTGGGCCACCCTGTGGTGAAGCCCACCATGCTCCGGAGGCCCGATCACACTGGTATGTACGGGCCATCCTTCGGAACCCCGACTGCACCTGCAGGATGTGTCTGTACCTCATGGCCCGCCTCTCAAATTCATGCTTCTGGGCGGGTGTCATGTTTGCAGCTGTGAAGACAAAGGGCAACTATTTACCATAGGAACTGCATTGTGTGGAATAGCACAAGTGGTCAATCTGACAATACATCTACTGTACTTGTAACAGCTCATATCACCATACAGATCATTGAAAGTCTCAGAGGAAGTACATGGAAAGCCTGCCTACAAAGGTCATCTCACACATAGCACATACAAAATCTACATGATGGGTAACAACTGGCAATAACTTGTCATCAAAGTACTGACAGTTGCAGCTAACAATCATGCCGCACCTCCTCCGCCTATTGCCTGGAATACATATGTCAGTGTATGTGGTGATAATCACAAACTTCAAGGTCTGCGATTTGTAATGGGATTTGCTAGTATAGTACTCATGTGCCATACCTGAGTGTGTACACTAGGTTCAAAACAATGTTTCAAATAGTCACAAGTATGTGTAACATACTGGTTGCTTCAGTCCTAGGTACCCTATTCACAAACCCATGCCTGTGTTTGAGGGGGGGGGGAGAACAACAAACAATTCCAAAATACATGCACACCTAGGAGTTTATAGAAAGCTCAACATGTTTTTGGCTCTACACACACACACCACCAGTAAGGGCTATCAACAAATTGGAGTCAGCTAAACCTTGTCCTATCCAAGGCCCACACATGTCAGAATGTACTGACCTAGATCAACATAACATACTTCCAGTGAGGCATAATTTTCAACAGACACAGTGGAGCAAGAACACCCATGATCATGAATAGCATGCACACCTAGGCCTTTGCACTCTAGTTCCACACACTTGTAGTACAACTTGTGGAAGTACATGCTCCCAGAAGGTCCATCCTACAGTGTACTCAGTACATCGGTTAATAGGGAAGCAGCAGTCTTCAGAAAAGCCATTTGCAGAAGCTATCTGGGAGAATGTCAGTCTGACATGCAGACTCAGTCTGAGACGAGTCCCAGTGCAACTCTTATTGTAACTAGTGTATTCCACATGACTCACCCCAGTTCTCATAGCGGGCCCTACAGGAATGGCCTACAAACCCAAGATCAGACAAATGGATAAGCATTGGTCAACTCAAAATATTCTAATAACTGAAATCCCACTAATGGAACAAGACTAATGATTGGGCAGCGCATCACACCTTGCAATGTGTTAAACACACAGGAGTCCATCACACATCACCAGCAAACACAAAACATAACACACATGTCAACACTCACTGTAGGTGTTGGGGTCCTCAAAACGAGCCACCTCTCCCACTGTGTACGGTGCAGGTCCACCTGCAAAGCATGGAAGGAAGAATATGCTCAGAATCAGTGCAGTGACAAACAATTTCAAATTAAAATACAATGTGTAAGCTGACATGGGTAATGAAACACTTTCAGACATGCTCATACTGCATGGAATAATTAATGGCCAACATTTACATAGGATGGGTCTCCTGCTACAGTTACACACACTTCTACATACATGCAGTGGCCCTGACTGTCATGTGGTGGCAAACATGCACCTCCATTAGTGAGCAGCAACAATATTGGTGTGTATTCGTCTCATCATGTGCATCCAAGAGAGACATCCAAAGGCTGGTTACTTGAGGACTGCATGACCTGTCAAACAGCCTATGTGGTCATGACACATTTGTGACAGATAGGTACATAGTACAGAGGGGCAGGGACTTTGGCAATACCTCATGTTGTAAAGGTTTCATAAATTGATGTGTCCCAACAATGGTGATTGGCACCAAACATAGATGTTTGTACCCTAGTCCATACCTTTGGACTGCCGTCCCTAATCGGATTTTGGCACAAGAAACAAAAAATACCTGTCAAAGATGTTAGCTGAGGGCACCTGACTCCTTTCCAAATATGGTTCATGTTCAGATCTGGCATGTATCAATAAAATATGAAGGAGCACATTAATCCCGAACAGGCATAGCACTTCCGTGAACACTTTCCTTACACACTCACCAGACACACATGAGACATATGTCTGGGCCACATTTATATCATCAATTGACGTGAAGGCAGCACTCATTTTCTGCATCATGTAGGGTTTCCAATGTCAGTCTAGCTATAGCGTCAACATATGTAGGTATGATGTTAGTACATCCATACTTCACTGGCAATTGTGACCTGTAGAGTCCTAATTGCCTCATTAATGTTTCGCTTGTCTGACACAAAGGCGGCACTAAATTACATTCAGCAACAAGCAACCTGTAAGTGTGCAAAACATGAGCTGCCTGACTGCTAGCATTTTTCATCCTTCACATAGTGCATCAATTACCCTGTATGTTTCCTCAGCATTACACACAGTCAGCTACTTATCTGGCAGATTGTGTACCAATCATCTCATGTCACTACACAGCTTTTAATTGTACACATTTACATGATCTGTACTCACCAACATGGCCACCAATCATGATTCCCAGGAGGTCCAGCAGATCTTGCTCCCTGGAGATCAGGTCAGCCCAGCTGTGCTTCAGTTGATGCTCATTGCGTTGGCTCCCATACAGACGCACCAAGTGATGGCGCAACTTCCCCCACCGGACTTTTTGGGCCTCAGTGTGATACCCCTGTATCACCCTACCCCCAGCCTCCAGCATCAATGGGAGGAAATGGCACACCAGCCATATGAACCCCCCCAATTCCTCCTCACCCATCCTGGAAAGACGTGGCCTACCAGACATTTATGCACAGAAAAGGGGAAAATGTAGTGGTAAAAAAAGAAGAAAGGGGAAAATGGGGAAAGTTGGAGTGGGGAAATACAAAGTAAACTTAACAAATAGAAGAGCCCAACTATCCCCTATATAACAGTACCCACAACAGACTCCCACAGACAATAAATACAACACTGGACTGGACAAATGTAAACAACACACTCAGACAGTATTCTACAACAATATATTAATGACAAAACAACAAGTAAGATGGCACTTTGGACACAAAAGCACAAATTCACAGGACAACACTTTGCACACAGCCAAACAGTCTAGAAAAATCAGAGACTGCAAAGTGAAAGTGAAAGTACACCCACTGTAAAGAATCTGTAAACAGGATATCCTATTACATCACATCCTGCATACCATGGCCGCCGTTTTTTTCCATTATGCGTCATATTTTCACGCATACAACTTGTGCATCATATTTTTTGATGCACAGGAGTGCAAATAATGCTGAATCCAAATATTTTTAATAATTGGTAAATAATATTTGTTTGCGGCATAATTTACACTTCCAGAGGTGAAAATGAAGCTGCATCCAAATATTATTTACCAATTATTAAAAATATTTTGATTCAGCATTATTTGCACTCCTGTGCGTCAAAAACTATGACGCACAAGCTGTATGCGTGAAAATATGACACATAATGACAAATATGTATTTTATATGTCCAAATGAGTCATGAAATTTTCCTTTACCAAACGATGCTAAATGATAAATACTGGGGTTAGCGAAAGCAAATGTGCCTTACAGGATGTATGGAAGGTATTCACAGTGCTATAGTTATGATTGTCCAAAATGGAGATTACTCATAATTGCGTACACATGTAGGTAATTGCTGATTGCGACTTTCCAAATATGAAAGAGCTAACAGGATGTCTTTATTAGCTAATTTGTGAGCACATGTATCAAGCTATTCCAAATTGCAAAATGGCCATTTGGGTAATGCAATTGACGCCTACACAATTTTTGGGGGTAACCATGTGCTAATTACGAGTTAATGTAGCAAAAATATGTTTCACTATAGACATGTAGCGCACACATGCCCCTTATGCATGTGTGTGCTTCACGTGTCCGTAAAAAGTGTTTAATTGGGGTGCAGCAGAGGGGGACTTAGGCCCCCAGCACCCTGGGATTTGCTGTTCCTGACTTGCGAATTAATCAACGGTTTTCCCAATTTCAGTAATGCTAAACCATTGGCAGCAGGCCCATAGATGCAAATTGAGTATGATTCTCTTTTTGCAAATCTGTAATACCATTTGCCCATTTGAAGTTTGCCCTATTTCTTCTTTAGAGAATTCTGACATACCATTTAGCATTAATTTAATATCAAATTCTCAAAGTTCCTTATGTCATAATTGCAAATAGGTTTTTGATGTATGTGGCCCTTTATGCATTACCTGGTTTAGTGGCATGTTTCAATCTTCATGCTAGGATACAATTGGGACACTACTGTGATAGGCTGCTTGCAACCACTTTGTTGATTGGATGGTACATGTACATGTGTGTGGTCCAAAGTTGATCCTGTATCTACTGTTAAGGTGTATGTTGTCACTGTTACGTCCAGGTCTCATCATGAGTTTGTGGCAGCTAATCGTGTATCTAATGAGTATCCTTTGGAGATAAATGTGAGTAAAGTCATTGAGGATATGGTAACCTACACGTGGATGGACCCACCCTGTCACTGAAGACGTGTAATGAGACTTTCAACTGGGCAACCTTGGTGTGCTGAGTGAGAGAATGTCTCAGGTGTCAGGATCCGGCATGTGTCATAGCAACATTTGTACTCAAGTTGGCCTCTGTGGATGGAAATGCATCTGGGAACATCATAGCCTCTGTGCAGAATAATATGGCTGGTATTCACCACACACGAGCCATCTCTATTATTTGGACAATGTTACTCAGTGTGTGAACTGTCAGGGTCCTCAAATGTGTCGACTTTTCATGGACATTATCTGAGGTTGCTGGTTCTGCTGGAGGCCACATACACCATCAAAGGCTATGGCCCAGGTACACTGTCACACTTTGTAGTTTAGGCATTAATGAGGCACACACAACGGATGGGCCATGATTTAGCTATTCAAGGGCACTGTAACAAATATGATACAAATAAAAGTCAGATGATGCAACACAATGTATTTGAGTATACATTGATGAGGCAAATGACAAATTAGCCTCTGAGGAAATAGAGGTTTTGAACAGCAAGTGTGGTTCAAATGTGGCCACCGGGTATCTTTAGGGTGACCCACGGACAGGTGCCAGTCAGGCTGACAGGATGCAGGGTCAATCAGGATCCAGCTCTTTCACAATTGACATGATCAGTGGTCTGACTAAGACTGGTCAGAGGGAGCAGTAGACAGTTAACATGTTAAACTTTGTATGTCCTGTGTTGTTCTGAAGGTGACACATGAACAGTGTTACTCGGCAACATTAGTAGCAATGCTTAACGGTGTAATTGTCAAAATGACTACATCTATGCTGTAGGAGGCATCAGCAGGGACAGTGCATGTAAATTTGGGTGGTGTGCATGGAGGTGATCACTGGTGTGGCCTCCATCAGTGTCTCACAAGTCCTGTCGGATGAGAATTGCTTTCAAATGGCCTACAGTACCTTTCACACAGGAAGCAATCTACAGGTGATACCAGGCCTTAAAAACTCCAAGCCAGTGTATTATTTGAGCTGACTTCCATGCAGTCAGATAGTACTATGACAATGGTATACCATAGGAAAGGGTGTGGCACACTGGATGACTCTTGTTAGTGTGTGTGTGTACATGAGGGAATATCAGGGTACACATATTTGTATTCCATGGACCTCTTCAGACAGGTGGTGTGTGACCAGGCGCTTGGGTGTGTCATGTTTTTAGAAAAGGGCTGACATGTAGATGGGATGTGATGTGCTGGATGCTTGTCATATGTGTGGCACTCGTGCTGTGTATGTTCTGCTTATGTGTAACTCTAGTGACAGATAGGGGGTCATTCTGACCTCGGCGGTAAAAGGCCCTTACAGCCGGTCAGAAGTCCGCCATTCTACCGCCGCGGCCGCGGTAAACCGCCACGGTCATTGTGACCCACAACGGCGGAACCGCCAAAATCCCGACATCCAAGGAAGGCCGCCACATCAGCGGGCCGCGGAAAACTGTAGATGACCAAACCTCCACCGTCACGCCAACACAAACACGCCCATGCCATTCTGACCCACGAATCCACGCGGTGGTCTTTCAACCGCGGTATTCCATTGGCGGGACACACCGCCGCGGTCAAAATACACACACAGCTCCAAAACACAGCCACATTGGACAATTTGAAATACACACACCTGACACACATACAAACAACACTCCCACACATACAAACAACTATAAAACACACACCCACATCACCCACAAACCCCTACGACCGAAGATCATAGACGAAGGAGAGAGAGACACATCTCAGAATAGAGAGCTACATCACACAGAGGCACACTAGACCATCACACACACCACATAGAAGCACAAAGCACCACACACCAACACACTCTTCACCATATACACCACCCCACACCTCATCCACACCACCCCATGGCACCCCAAAGGCACCCACGCTTTTCGGACCAAGAACTCCGGGTCATGGTGGAGGAGATCATAAGAGTCGAACCCCAGCTCTTTGGCTCACAGGTGCAGCACACCACTATAGCCAGGAAGGCAGAGCTATGGCAGCGGATCGTGGACAGGGTAAACGCGGTGGGACAGCATCCCAGAAATCGAGAGGACATCCGCAAATGTTGGAACGACTTACGGGGAAAGGTGCGCTCGATGGTCTCGCGACACAACATCGCAGTGCAGAAGACTGGCGGGGGAGCCCCACCCACACCACCCGAATTCACAGCATGGGAGCAAGAGGTACTAAACATCCTGCATCCTGATGGCCTCGCTGGAGTACACGGAGGAATGGACTCTGGTAAGTACAATCTCAACTACTTCACCCCCCCCCAGCATGCCAACCCCCACCACCACCCTCACCCCCAACCCCCATCACACATCCTCCCTGAGAATGTCTCCCCAGCGCAACCCACCCAACACCAAACCCTGCATGCCACCACAAACTATGGACACCCATCACCTAAGCATCACCACTGCACATACCCCCCCCCAACACCCCCACAACACCTCCCCCAAGGGAATGACAGCACTGGGGGACAAGGGCACCCATAAATCGCACACAATAGCACACACAGAAACAATAACCATACTCTCTTACCTCATGCAGGACCCGAACGCCAACACACCGGCCAGGAGGGTCCAGAAATGTCCATCCCCCCCCCAGAAGAGGAACCCAGTGATGACAGCAGCTCTGTCGACCTGGAACCTGACGACCAGCCCGGACCATCGGGGACCTCTGGACAGTCGGTTCCCCACACACAGGCCACAGCAGACCCAACCCCCTCTGGGAACAACAGCACAGCTCCCACCCAGCGGGCCCATGGCTCTGTCTCTAGGACAGGTCAATCAGCGGTGTGTCTGCCACTACAGGGCCCCCAGGCTAACCCACCACCCCAACAACAGGGACCTGGGGGCAGTGGTAGTGGGCACACCGTCCAGGGGACAGAGTCCGGGGGAAACAGGGCAACTCAGAGGGCTGCTGTGCGACAGGGGGGGGAGGAGAGGCCCAGGGAACCGACTCTCCAAGAGGCCCTCACCACCATCATGGCAGCCTACCACCGCTCACAAGAGACGATGGCGACGGTACTGGCCAGGTTCCAGGAGATCCAGGCACAGCAGGAGGAACGCTACATGGGGTTCAACAATCATCTCACCAACATCTCTACCGCCATGGGGAGCCTAGTCCAGGCCCTCCACCGGATAGAAGACACGTTGCGGGACCATGTGGCACCACACAGGGCCCCTGTCACTAGCCCGGACCAGGAACAGCCTACCACCTCCGCCGGCGCTAGTGGACAGGAGGCCCCACCACAACGACAGGCCACCAGAACCCCACCTCCTGCTGAAGAACAACCACCCCGCAAGAGGAGCCTGAGATCAAAAAAATCGACAGAGTAGGATGTCAAGACCCCCGCCAGCATCAGATACCCCCTGAAGTCATCCCACTGTCCCACATTGCCACCCTGTCCAACCTTGAACTGCCCCTGCTCCATCCTTCCACAGGCATATGGACAATGCACCTGTGAGACTGAGAACTGGACTCTGCCATGGCCATTACTCCACCCCCACCCATCACCGTGTTTATATCATGTACCATTATCTAGCACCAAAAATAAATCACTCAATGCACTGAAATCATGCTGGAGTCAGGCTGTATTATTTACAAATGTAAAACACATTACCGATCAATTATGTTCTGTAAACTTTGTGCTGAACACATACCGAGATCAATAAGCATTAGTCCATGGGCTAACCAAGCAGAAGTCACGCAGTGGGTCATACAGCACTGAAAAGGGAAGGGAGAATCAAACATCAGTTTCAAATAACTGGGGGGTCATAGACAAAGTTGAGAAAAACGAGGCAGTCAGGAAAATTGAAATGGCGTGTGTGATTCTTACCTGTGTGCTACTGAAAATACTGTTGGATAACTCTGTCCCTGTTGTCTGGGTCGTCCTCTGAGTCTTCCTCCTCTTCACTCTCCACAGGCTCTACAGCTGCTTCAACACCACCATCTGGACCATCCTCCTGCAGGAAAGGCACCTGACGTCGCAATGCCAGATTGTGAAGCATACAGCAGGCAACGATGATCTGGCACACCTTCTTTGGTGAGTACATCAGGGATCCCCCTGTCATATGCAGACACCTAAACCTGGCCTTCAGGAGGCCAAAGGTTCTTTCAATGACCCTCCTAGTTCGCCCATGGGCCTCATTGTACCGTTCCTCAGCCCTGGTCCGGGGATTCCTCACTGGGGTCAATAGCCAAGGCAGGTTGGGGTAACCAGAGTCACCTATTAGCCACACACGTTGTCTCTGTAGCTGTTCCATCACAAAAGGGATGCTGCTATTACGCATCACATACGCGTCAAGCACTGACCCAGGGAACTTGGCATTCACATGGGAGATGTACTGGTCAGCCAAACAGACCACCTGGACGTTCATCGAATGGTAACTCTTCCTGTTTCTGTACACCTGCTCATCGTCTTTTGGGGGGACTAAGGCTACATGGGTCCCATCAATGGCACCAATTATGTTGGGAATATGTCCAAGGGCATAAAAATCACCCTTCACAGTGGGCAAATCAACCTCCTCTGGGAATATAATGTAACTCCGCATGTGTTTCGTCAGGGCAGACAACACTCTAGACAACACCTTAGAAAACATTGGCTGAGACATTCCAGATGACATGGCCACTGTTGTCTGGAATGAGCCATTTGCAAGAAAATGGAGGACTGACAGCACCTGCACCAGAGGGGGAATTCCAGTGGGTTGGCGGATGGGGGACATCAGGGCTGGCTCCAGCTGGGCACACAGTTCATGGATGGTGGCACGGTCAAGTCGGTATCGTAGTATGGCGTTCTTCCATTGTCGACAGGTCCACCAGCGGTCGGTACACGCGAGGATTCATCCTTCTCCTCGCAAATCCCAGCGGAAGGTGCCTAGGAAGGACAACATGGAGCACAGAGTCAAGATAATCACTGGTACGTTCACCACTGCTTGCATGGCACACGGTTATCTAGGTATTGAAAGGCGTGTATGTGTGGCAATGCCAGGCCTAGGCCTGTGTGTCGCAGTAGAGATTATGCCATGTGGGCCCTTGAAATGGCGGCTGCCTGACCTGTGAAGTGGGACAATGGGATGTGAGGTCACTGCGCTGGCGGAGCACACCGTGGCGGTAGGCGGTCGAAGACCGCTATACGGAGCCGCATTGGATAACATTGAAGCCTATGGGTTTCAGGAGCCAATGACGATGTGCGCCGGCGGTCGCGGTACGCACCGCCGCGGTACGCACCGCCGCGGGCGTGACCACCATTTTCTATCTGCTTAATCACTCGAGACCTGATCATCCACAGGAGAGGACCTATACTGCAAGTGCTGCTGTGAACTCGGTCTGGAAGTGACAATGGCTGCTGCGACTGGGGAAAGGGCACCTGCCTTCACGTCTGAAGAGTTGGAGAAGCTCGTGGATGGGGTCCTCCCCCAGTATGCGCTACTCTACGGTCCTCCAGACCAACAGGTGAGTACACCGGGTGCACATGGAATGGGCGATGCCTGTGTGGAGTGGGGTGGATGTAAGTTGGTGGGGTGGGGGGCGAATGAGGAGTGCAACGCACGACAGATGAGAGCATGTGCTATATTGCAAGGTTGGGGAGGGGGGGCCAATCACATCTAACATGCAGTAAGTTGATGATTGTTTCCTTCCCACCCTGTACATGTCACATAGGTCAGCGCCCATCAGAAAGTCGGGATTTGGCGTGCCATCGCCAAGGAAGTCTGGGCCCTGGGGGTCCACGTCAGACGGGGCACCCACTGCCGCAAGAGGTGGGAGGACATCCGCCGTGGAACCAGGAAGACCGCCGAGTCACTGCTGGGGATGGCCTCCCAACCTAGGAGGGGTGCAAATCGTACCCTGACCCCCCTGATGTCCCGGATCCTGGCGGTGGCCTACCCGGAGTTGGATGGGCACTTGAGAGCATCACAGCAGACACAAGGGGGTGAGTATCAGCACATTCAGCTATCTTTCTGCGCAGTGGAGGCGTCTGGGTGGGGGAGGAGGGTTGGGGGTGACATTAGGCCAGGGCGCTTTCTGTAGTGTAGTCCTCTCCCTTAGGCATGGCCCTGTGCTCCCGGCCCCCACCTCCGTAGGGTGACAAGTCCAGCTATTGATGGTCCAGCCTCACACATGTGCGCGCTTGTCGTCTCATGACCTGTTGTCCGAGTCAGAAGTACTGAGTAGTGTGCCCCGAATGCGCGGCTTAGTGAATGCGGCTCCTGTGTCTGTCCTCTCCGCCAACGGTGTTGACATTGCATGCACTCAACCAGGTCTTCTCTTTCTCCCCCCACCCTTCTTCTTCATCTTCTTGTGCATGTGTGCATTAGCATCATCAGGCGGAGGAGATTTGGCATCGGAGCACGAGGGAGCTGCAAGCCACAAGGCCCCGGTGGGCACAGGAACACACACCGAGGGCCCAAGTGAGCCGGAGGGCGAGGGGAGCACCACGACGGGGACCGCTGGTGAGAGCAGCGACAGCGACACGTCCTCGGATGGGAGCTCCCTAGCGGTGGCGGCAACATCCGGGCCTCCCGCCTCTACAGGTACAGCCGCCACCCAGCGCACCAGCCCCGCCCTCCCAGCAGCCCCTCAGCCTACGCTCCGTGCCCGCTCACCCAGGAAGGCGGGCGTCTCCTTCGCCCCAGGCACCTCAGCCCCTGCCCCTGTTACCCCTGCTGCCCTCAGTGAGGAGGTCATTGATCTCCTCAGGACACTCATTGTTGGGCAGACTACCCTTTTGAATGCCATCCAGGGGGTAGAAAGGGAGGTGCATCGGAGCAATGCCTACCTGGACGGCATTCATTCGGGTCAAGCTGCCCATCAACGATCGTTCAATGCTCTGGCCTCAGCACTGACGGCAGCCATTGTCCCTGTTTCCAGCCTCCCTCTTCTGACTGCCTCCACCCTGTCTCTGTCTCCTGTTCCTCAGCCTATCCCATCCACACCATCTGTCCAGCCTGCACACACCTCAACACCCAAGGGCAGCTCATCCAGACACAAGCACCACAGATCCCACAAACACTCACCCAAGCAACACACAGATGCAGACATCCCAACAGTCACTACCACCCCTGTGTCCCCCTCCTCCTCGTCTCCCTCCTCCCTCCCTGTGACGTCTCCACTCACACCTGCATGCACACCAACATCAGCCAGTGCTTCCATCACCACCACACCCTCCTGTACAGTCCGCACGCGTGCAGTCACCACCCCCACTGCCATTTACACGTCCCCTGTGTCCTCTCCCACTGTGTCTGTCACCACCCCTTCCAAGACACACAAACGCAGGCAGACACCCACCCAACAGACATCCACCTCACAACAGCCTACAGCACCTGCACCTTCACCCAATGACAGCACACCTGACTCTCCTACAACCACATCCTCTTCCTCCACTTCCATCTCCACTTCTCCTACCTTTTACCTTGGCCCTAAAAATCTTTTCCTGGCTAATCTTGACCTCTTCCCCTCCGATGACCTACCCCCTCCATCTGCAAAGAGTCCCAAGAGCAACACAGCCACCACCAGCCCAACTTCGGGTGTCACTGTTGTGCATGGGTTCTGGAGCCCACCCTTTGCCAGCAGTGACACCTCCATCAGCAGCAAGGACACATCCAGCCCCCCCCGGCAAGAGGACCAGGAAACACAAGGGCCGCCGTGCGAAGACTGACACGGCTGCCCCCAAGGAGCAGAGTTCGCCCACTTCACCAGCCACAACGTCTAGGGGAGGCAAGGGCCCGAGAGCCCCATCTAAGGAGCGTAAGGGCAGCAGGGCGGAGACGTCAGCCAGCAGGAGCGCGGAGCAGGTGGGCCCCACATGCCACATCCCAGCTGTAAAGGAGGACACCAAAGGGCCCAGGACTCCGTCACTGAAGGGCCCAGGAACATCACGGCCAGAGGGCGTCTGAGCACGGAGTCCAGGCCAGGTCTGGCTCCCTTGAACCTACTGGATGTGCACCGCTGAACAGGGCCCGCCGTAGAGAAGAGCACCGCTGAACAGGGCCCGCCGTGGAGAAGAGCACCGCTGAACAGGGCCCGCCGTGGAGAAGAGCACCGCTGAACAGGGCCCGCCGTGCAGAAGAGCACCGCTGAACAGGGGCCCGCCGTGCAGAAGAGCACCGCTGAACAGGGCCCGCCGTGGAGAAGAGCACCGCTGAACAGGGCCCGCCGTGGAGAAGAGCACCGATGAACAGGGGCCCGCCGTGCAGAAGAGCACCGCTGAACAGGGCCCGCCGTGGAGAAGAGCACCGCTGGACAGGGCCCGCCGTGCAGAAGAGCACCGCTGAACAGGGCCCGCCGTGAAGATAGGCACCGCTGAACAGGGGCCCGCCGTGCAGAAGAGCACCGCTGAACAGGGCCCGCCGTGAAGATAGGCACCGCTGAACAGGGCCCGCCGTGAAGATAGGCACCGCTGAACAGGGCCCGCCGTGCAGAAGAGCACCGCTGAACAGGGCCCGCCGTGAAGATAGGCACCGCTGAACAGGGCCCGCCATGAAGATAGGCACCGCTGAACAGGGGCCCGCCGTGCAGAAGAGCACCGCTGAACAGGGCCCGCCGTGAAGATAGGCACCGCTGAACAGGGCCCGCCGTGAAGATAGGCACCGCTGAACAGGGCCCGCCGTGCAGAAGAGCACCGCTGAACAGGGCCCGTCGTGCAGAAGAGCACCGCTGAACAGGGCCCGCCGTGAAGATAGGCACCGCTGAACAGGGCCTGCCGTGAAGATAGGCACCGCTGAACAGGGCCCGCCGTGCAGAAGAGCACCGCTGAACAGGGCCCGCCGTGCAGAAGAACACCGCTCCGCTGGGCCCCTTCATCTCAAGCACCGCTCCGCTGGGCCCCGCCGTCTCAAGCACCGCTCCGCTGGGCCCCTTCATCTCAAGCACCGCTCCGATTGGCCCCTTCTTCTCAAGCACCGCTCTGCTGGGCCCCTTCGTCTGAAGCACCGCTCCGCTGGGCCCCTTCTTCTCAAGCACCGCTCCGCTGGGCCACGCCGTCTCAAGCACCGCTCTGCTGGGCCCCTTCTTCTCAAGCACCGCTCCGCTGGGCCCCTTCATCTCAAGCACCGCTCCGCTGGGCCCCTTCTTCTCAAGCACCGCTCCGCTGGGCCCCTTCATCTCAAGCACCGCTCCGCTGGGCCCCTTCTTCTCAAGCACCGCTCCGCTGGGCCCCTTCATCTCAAGCACCACTCCGCTGGGCCCCTTCTTCTCAAGCACCGCTCCGCTGGGCCCCGCCGTCTCAAGCACCGCTCCGCTGGGCCCCTTCATCTCAAGCACCGCTCCGCTGGGCCCCTTCTTCTCAAGCACCGCTCCGCTGGGCCCCTACATCTCAAACACCGCTCCGCTGGGCCCCTTCTTCTCAAGCACCGCTCCGCTGGGCCCCGCCGTCTCAAGCACCGCTCCGCTGGGCCCCTTCATCTCAAGCACCGCTCCGCTGGGCCCCGCCGTCTCAAGCACCGCTCCGCTGGGCCCATTCATCTCAAGCACCGCTCCGCTGTGCCGATTCTTCTCAAGCACCGCTCCGCTGGGCCCCTTCATCTCAAGCACTGCTCCGCTGGGCCCCTTCTTCTCAAGCACCGCTCCGCTGGGCCCCGCCGTCTCAAGCACCGCTCCGCTGGGCCCCGCCGTCTCAAGCACCGCTCCGCTGGGCCCCTTCGTCTCAAGCACCGCTCCGCTGGGCCCCTTCATCTCAAGCACCGCTCCGCTGGGCCCCTTCTTCTCAAGCACCGCTCCGCTGGGCCCCTTCATCTCAAGCACCGCTCCGCTGGGCCCCTTCTTCTCAAGCACCGCTCCGCTGGGCCCCGCCGTCTCAAGCACCGCTCCGCTGGGCCCCTTCATCTCAAGCACCGCTCCGCTGGGCCCCGCCGTCTCAAGCACCGGTCCGCTGGGCCCCTTCATCTCAAGCACCGCTCCGCTGGGCCCCTTCATCTCAAGCACCGCTCCGCTGGGCCCCTTCTTCTCAAGCACCGCTCCGCTGGGCCCTTTCTTCTCAAGCACCGCTCCGCTGGGCCCCGCCGTCTCAAGCACCGCTCCGCTGGGCCCCTTCATCCCAAGCACCGCTCCGCTGGGCCCCGCCGTCTCAAGCACCGCTCTGCTGGGCCCCTTCATCTCAAGCACCGCTCCGCTGGGCCCCTTCTTCTCAAGCACCGCTCCGCTGGGCCCCTTCATCTCAAGCAACGCTCCGCTGGGCCCCTTCTTCTCAAGCACCGCTCCGCTGGGCCCCGCCGTCTCAAGCACCGCTCCGCTGGGCCCCTTCATCTCAAGCACCGCTCCGCTGGGCCCCTTCTTCTCAAGCACCGCTCCGCTGGGCCCCTTCATCTCAAGCACCGCTCCGCTGGGCCCCTTCATCTCAAGCACTGCTCCGCTGGGCCCCTTCTTCTCAAGCACCGCTCCGCTGGGCCCCGCCGTCTCAAGCACCGCTCCGCTGGGCCCCTTCATCTCAAGCACCGCTCCGCTGGGCTCCGCCGTCTCAAGCACCGCTCCGCTGGGCCCCTTCATCTCAAGCACCGCTCCGCTGGGCCCCGCCGTCTCAAGCACCGCTCCGCTGGGCCCCGCCGTCTCAAGCACCGCTCCGCTGGGCCCCTTCATCTCAAGCACCGCTCCACTGGGCCCCTTCATCTCAAGCACTGTTTATGGTTCACTGTGCCCACCATGCCTCCTCCTTGACCAGTGGAGACTGTTATCCACTTGAGAGACTGTGGCTTTGCACTCCCCAGGATGGCAGAGTGGGCAACCCACCCACTGTAGAGACTTGAGAGACTGTGGCTTTGCACTCCCCAGGATGGCAGAGTGGGCAACCCACCCACTGTAGAGACTTGAGAGACTGTGGCTTTGCACTCCCCAGGATGGCAGAGTGGGCAACCCACCCACTGTAGAGACTTGAGAGACTGTGGCATTGCACTCCCCAGGATGGCAGAGTGGGCAACCCACCCACTGTAGAGACTTGAGAGACTGTGGCATTGCACTCCCCAGGATGGCAGAGTGGGCAACCCACCCACTGTAGAGACTTGAGAGACTGTGGCTTTGCACTCCCCAGGATGGCAGAGTGGGCAAGCCACCCACTGTAGAGACTTGAGAGACTGTGGCTTTGCACTCCCCAGGATGGTACAGTGGGCAAGCCACCCACTGTAGAGACTTGAGAGACTGTGGCTTTGCACTCCCCAGGATGGTACAGTGGGCAAGCCACCCACTGTAGAGACTTGAGAGACTGTGGCTTTGCACTCCCCAGGATGGCACAGTGGGCATGGTGGCCCCTTCGTGGATCTTGCGTCGTGGACTCATGTGGCTGTGGTGCCCCCCCCTTCCCTTCCCCCTGAGGTACCTGTTGTATTTTCATCAGATACCCCTGCAGTGTTCTCTCCAAAGGACTCAGGTCTCCTGTGTGGGCTTTGCACTTGTGTCGCTACACTGTAGCCCACGGACTGTTCCATTTGACTTGGATTTAGCTAACTAATTGCCTCGGTTCGCCATGGCAGTGTGTATAGTATTATTTTGTTATGGATATTTTGCATAGTTGCCGATATGTCTCAGAGTCTATTTTTTATATAAAAATTTGGTTCACAATTTAATTATGTCTTTGCATTTTTCAGGGGGGTTTGGGTGGTGTCACTGTGCATTGTTGCTCTGCATTGGTGTGTACATAGTTTGGGGGGTGGGGGTCGCATATGTGTGTGCCCGTAACCTTTCCTCCGCCCCCCTCCCGTGTGTCGTAGGTGCAGTACTCACCGTTGTCGTCTGCGCCGGAGTTCGTACTCGTGGTTGATGAGCAGGTAGACGAGTGCAGGTAGGATGTTTAATTCGGGTTCCATGCTGTCCTCCGTACTCGTGGAGTGTGTTTTGGTGAGCGTTTTCCCGTCCGTAGTCTGTTTCCGCCGTGTTTTTATCGGCGGGGCTCCCGCCCCGGAAAAGGTGGCGGATTGGTGAGTTGTGATACTGTGGGCGGTACATTGTCTGCCGCCTGCCTGTTGGCGGTGACCGCCGCGCTGTTTGTCTGTACCGCGGTGGCGGTCGGAGTGTTAATGTGGCGGGCTGTGTTGGCAGTTCCCGCCAGGGTCAGAATTCCATTTTTTGGACCGCCGGCCTGTTGGCGGGTTGGCCGCCGCTTTATCACTGACCGCCAGGGTTAGAATCACCCCCATAGTCTTTGCAAAGATTGTATGTAGTTGGAATTACTGCTGCCAAGGGTCTGGTCATACATTCGTGTTCCTGATGCTAAAGCATGTCAACTGCCTGATGTATGATGCCTGTTTTCCCCTAGTTGAGTGATGGTGTTTTAGTTGTGTGCCATATGCCGCAATGAACCATGTTTCCAACATGTATGTGTGTAATAGGTGTGGTCCTCAGCTATTGCCCTTCAAAGGTGAACTGCACAGGATGTCAGTCATTTACATTGTGTGTGTATGTGACCGTTGTATGATAGGCATCACATTTGTTGTGGTATTTTCTGTGTCCTGATTGTTATATCATCAATGCTCCATGAGGCGACACTCTTCTTCTGATATTTAGAGCTAAAGGTGTGCAGAAATGATTAGCCAGACCATGATGTGGTGTTTCTTATCAGTGTTTATTTACAATAGTTCATTAAGTGGTGATGGTGATAATATTTAAAAAAAAATGTTCACAATGTGTTGGCGCCTACGCACTCCAGCAGCCGTGTTTGGTTGTTCCCCCTCATGTTGCAGGGCAGCATCATCCTCTTCCTCGTCTTCAGGCATGTATGGGTCTGGTTCCAGGAGGGGAATGTTCCTTTTGATGCAAATGTTGTGCAGGATGGCACATGTTAGTATGATCATACAGACCATCTCGGGGGAATATAGTAGGCTACCACCAGTGATGTCGAGGCAGCGGAACCTTGACTTGAGGATGCCAAAGGTCCGCTCGACAATGCTGCGTGTCCTCTTATGGGCGTCGTTGTATGCACGCTCTGCAGCTGTACTCGGGTTGCCAAATGGTGTCATTATCCATGGCTGGATGCCATACCCCTGATCAGCTGAAAGAGAAAAAGAATGGGATCATGTTGATGTAGCTGGCACTATTGAAAAGACCTTTAATGGCAGTAGTTGTCTTGTGTTGTCTGTGACTCTTTTGTGTGTACTGATGTGACATCCTATGCTTGTAGGCTATACCATCTGCATTGTGTTGTTTCCTTGGCTGAGCAAGTGTTTGTCTGCTAACCGTTTGTCATCAGTATGTTTTGGGATTTTCCCTACCATTGTGACTTGTGATACAGGTGTCCGTGTGTCTTCACTTGGGGTGAGATGATAGTTCCATGTACAGTTAAAATTGAAAGTGTTGTTAACACGTTCATAACAAAGTACCCTGGACATCCCATACCTTTAGACTTTTGCAATGTATTAATGTAAAGGTCATTGGGACACTTACAATTTGCAAGGTGACATTTCGGCAACCACACTCATTAATGTCTTAACATTAGGCTGTAAAGTAAATTCCAATGTGTGACAGCTTCAATGGTGACTTAAGAAACATGGCTAGTGATGTCAGGACCTCAGTGTGCTCCTGTTGACATGTTGCTGTTGTGGTGTATGTGTTGTGTGTCCTAGAGGGTTGCTGTGCAGTGTGTATATATGTAGGTTTTTGTACTTACCAACAAGTAGTCCATTGCCATACCGTCCATCCTGGAAGTGTTGGTTGATGGTGCAGTGATGGAAGATGTAGGAGTCATGTACACTCCCAGGATATTTAGCCACGATGTTGGTGAACATTCCTTGGTGATCGACAATGGCCTGCACGTTGATGGAATGTGTGTGCTTCCTGTTGCGGTAGAGGTGTTCAGTTGCAGCAGGTGGCACAAGGTGTACATGTGTGCAGTCGATTGCACCAAGGACGTGTGGGAAGCCACTGATTGCGTAGAACCCCTGTTTTGTTTCCTGCTGCTTCTGCAGTGTGTTAGGGAAGCAGATGTGGCGGGGTGTCATTCCAATGATGGCATCCAGTACTTTGGGCAGAAATGCGGAGAATGATGGTTGTGATATTCCGCCTACCAGGGCACCAGTTGTTTGAAATGAGCCACTTGCCAGCATGTGAAGTACGGCAAGCAGCTTTGTTTCTGTTGGTATGGTGTGGGGTGTCACCAAAGTGGGAGCCAACTGCTGTTCGATATTTCGCAGCAGCTGCTGAATGGCCTTCCAGTTCAACCGGTACCTCTGTATGATGTCTTGTTCCCTGAGGCCCTGAAGGGTGGTTCTTGGGCGGAATATCCTCTCCTGCCTTCTGCGCTGCCTTTGGGGTCCCTGCTGGTGTTGTTGTAGCTGCTGTTGTTGCTGCTGGGCTCTGCGTCTGCGTGCACGCTGGATTAGAATTACCTCCATGGCTCCCTGTTGCTGCTCTGCTGCTCTGCTGTTTGTTCTGTGTGTTCTGATTAAATACAGGTGTGTTTGCCCATTTTTAACGCCTGCCCTGATCCAGGCGTTATTTGTTGACGCAAATCGGGCTGTGTGTCATTTTCTGGCTCCGCCTCCCGGCCGTGCGTCATTTTTGCCCGAAAGCATAAATACGACGCACGGCCGTTTAAGCCATTTTTTGGACGGGAACGCCTACCTTGCATATAATTAATGCAGGGCGGGTTGCCGCATCCAAAAAATGATGCACACAGCGGAATTCTGTCGTCCGCGGGCTCGGGCGTCAAACTTTAAATACGGGGCAACGTTTGCGCTGATTGTGCTTCAAAAAATTTTACGCACAAAATTGTGCAAACGGAGTATAAATATGCCCCTAAATGGGGCAATAACTCTTTCGGAAATATCTTGTAGACTTCAGTTGGGATACCATCTATACCAGTTGCTTTGGCATTGTGCATCTGCTGGAGCACACTGGCTGCCTCCTACAGTGTAATATCTGCTGTAATAGATTCAACCTGCACCCCTACGACTGGGAAGCTTAATTTGGCTATAACACTTTTCCAAGCTGGGTCGTGAAGCAGCCTTATTATGGCCATAAATGTTGCTATAATGGTGCAGGAAAATCTGGGCAATTTTATCATCATCTTTTTGATTCAAGTTACACCCGGGATCTTTAATTTCCCTGATGTGTAGTGCTTCTTTGTTCCCTCGCACAGACAAAGCTAACAATTAACCCACCAGCTGACTCTCTTCATACTGCTGCTGCAGAAAATATTTTGACCTGGCAATTTCTTTGCTCACATAGAATTCGCAAATCCTCTGTCTGGCCGGATCAAACTTATGCTTATGGTCAATTCTACACTCATCCACCTCCTTAATTATAGCTTTATGTGCTTGATGCAGGGCATCATGCAATCCCTTGACATGTGTTTTCCTAACCGGTCTCTGAGCTGACTTCTAAGCAATAACCTGCCCTTGGAATGCAGCATAAATGATTCCCATACTGAGAGCAGAGAAGCCGTGCCCTGAATAATCTCAAAGAACTCCTGAATAAATTTGTTTGTACTACTCACCCATTCTGGATTGACAAGGAGTGCCTTATCAAACCACAACGTGTCCTTGAAATTCGGATGTAGTCAATAGCCACGTTAACTCCAAATACCGAGTGGTCTGAAAATGAATTAGTCCAGGTCCTAGTCCCTTTCCACTTAACTGACTTGGAAATTTAAAAATAGTCCAGCCGGGAAGCTGTATTATACTGGCTCGAAAAACTTGTAAATTGTGGTTTCCCACTATGGTCGAATTGCCATGGGTCTATTAAATGTAAACTATTTTTTATTGATGCGATCACTTTAGCTCTTTCGTGTTTCAACTGTTTTTTAAATTTATTTGATGTATTTAGCTTATGATTCTGTATGAAAATAAAGATGCCTCCCCAAATTAACAGGTTTGTCACACCCACCACCAAAGAAAACATTTCCTTCAGGGAGCATCATTATCCTGGACTGGGCCATAGTAATTGAGGAGGGTAAGAAAAACTCCCTGGACCGGAACCTTTTAGAGGATCGATCGTCTGTTCTTATCTCTAACGGCTTCACTTATTTCCCAATCTAACCATCTGGACAAATAAACGTTACCCCTTGCACCACTAACCCTGTGGATGAAGGTATAAACATCTTTGATAAGCTCTCTTTCAAATGGGTCTTCTGGAGAAAAATGACTTCAGGATTAAACACGGCCAAACAATTAATTGCAGAACAATATTTTCACCTATTTAAAATGCCATTAATATTGCATGAAAGAATTGTAATTTTAGGCATGACACCTAACTTTCCTTACTCTTTCGCCCCCAACTTTATTTAAAAAACGAACTCCGCCATTTATTTTCCTCTTGTCTTTTGCTCATTACCGCCAGGGAAAAACAGAACCTCCTAGAGGTAAAGCCCTTAAAGCAAAGTTCCCTTAAACTAGATTTAAAAGGATCAGCTCTATACAAAATTACTTGCAAACATATATAGCACCACTTCTGAATATGCTAATTTTTAATTTCACATTATCTACAAGACCCCATGCTCACCCCCCACCACCAAACCTAACCCACCAAAAGTGCACATCTTGGCCCAGAGGGGAATTGCACACACTATCCCCTGCCATCCCTAACTACCACTTGGGTGCCCTAGAAAAGCACCTGACCTTCTCGGAAGTGGAACAGATACCTGCTATCCTTCCCCCCACCCCCTGCCCTAGAACATAGCCTACCCATGTTGCAACCTCAAATAGCCATGGCAATGTCCCCCTACTAATTCCCCTGTCCACTCCCTAAATTGCCTATTACTGGCTAAGTGCTGGATAAGGGACAGGGGGTCTTCTGACCATTGACAATTATGATAATCAATATGCTAACATGCTCTAGTCCCAGCATCATCCAGACCAAACCTTATCCAAAAGGCTTTGAGCATCATGCAAAGTTGTACATAAATGGAGCTGGCCCTTAAACTAAACTGTAAACTTTGATTGTTGAATAATAGAAGCCTGTGCCCATGCTGCTTTAAAGTGCATAATCATGGCAGCCAAATCTAACCCTCTTCAAGGCCGTAGCTACTGACATATCAGAAAACACCTGCACCCATGCATTCCCTGTGAGAGAGAAACATTTCTGTGGTGTTGCTTTATTAAGAATGCGTTCTTTAATCCTAAAATCAGCAAAATTGACGATGATGGTTTACATTTGTTTGCTATTAGGAAGGGACTGGTGTGCTCGCATAATTGTCAAATCGGCTGGTGAATCTTCCAAACTATAAGTCCTGATCAGATCATCCATGAACTGGAGCATGTCCCAATGCTTTCCCTGGTTTTCTGCCCCTTCTGGGGCCCCTATAAAATGGAGGTTTGACCTCCTTGCATAATTTTCCATCTCTTCCATTTAATTTTGAGATTCAGGCCCTCATTACGACCCTGGTGGTGTGTGATAAAGTGATTGTAATACTCCCAACAGGCTGGTGGTAAGTACTGCAAATTTATGACCATGGCGGTGATATCTTTGACAGACAGTCAATGTACCACACCAACCCTTCATGGCGGAAACAACAGCCACAACGGCGGTAGCCTCCTACAGCCAGGTAGAAGTCAAAGTTCTGCCCACCATATTAAGACCCTGCAAACTGCCACCTTTTCCGGGACAGTGCCAACGCCAACAAAACCCTGGCAGAAACAGAGCACAAAAGTCAAAGGACTCAACATTGGAGACACAGGGAAGAACCACGCCACCATGGAACCCGAACTGCAAGTTTTCCCGATGATCTTCTTCGTTATGTTCCACCTGGAACACCAATGCCAACCAAGACGATGGCGGTGAGTACAGCTGCCTAGCACACAAGGGAGGGTGGGGGAAAAAGAGAGTGACACACACACACACACACACACACACGCACAACACACACCATTCGCACATACACCACACACACGACCAGCTGCACTACAAAACTATTTGAACCCGAAAATCTGAAGAATAATGAAAGGACAACAGGAATTGACGAAAGGGATTGCAATCAGTTCAACATCAAAATTAATTACCCGATTTGTCCAAGAAACAGATATGTACACTTGAATAAAAAAGGACACTGCCCAGTCCTAAGTTCAAAGGGCCCACATGGACACAGCACAGTCCAAGGCCCAATTTGAATCCTGGGCACACCCGGATAGAACACTGCAGGGGCATCAGTTTGCAAATAGGCAGGCACCTTTGGGGGGGGGCACCTCAGCCGGATGCAGGAGCAAGCCCACTGGTTCTGGAGGGGGCATCATGCCCATTGCTGTGTCCTGGGGTGTGCAAGGCCACAGTCTCTCAAGTGGGTGTCTTACCCACTGGTTGTGGAGGGGGCAACATGCCCATTGCGTTGTCCTGGGGAGTGCAAGACCACAGTCTCTGGAGTGGGTGCCTTGCCCACTGGTCCTGGAGGGGGCAACATGACCATTGCTTCGTCCTGAGGAGTGCAAGGCCACAGTCTCCCAAGTGGGTGAATGCCCCACTGGTTCTTGAGGGGGCAGCCCACACAGTAGCCCCTAGAGGGTGGACTATATGGCGTCTGCTGGCAGTGATGGCTGCATGCTGGTGGTGGTTGGGGGAGGGTCCTGGGCAGCCCCTGCACTCTGTGATGGCTGCATGCTGGTGGTGGTTGGGGGAGGCTCCAGGGCAGCCCCTGCACTCTGTGATGGGTGCATGCTTGTGGTGGTTGGGGGAGGCTCCTGAGCAGCCCCTGCACTCTGTGATGGCAGCACATCCACGGCTGGCGGTTGGAGCCCTGTGACAGCTGGTAGTGGTGGTGGTATTTGCCTGAAAGCTTCCGCTGGCGTAGAGTTCCTCTTGTCCTCCTGGTCATGGGTTGGGGATCCCTCACCTTCCTGGTAGGGGTGGATGGGCTCTTCCCCTCTCTGCCTGGTGGTGCAGGCTCCATCCCCTTCCTCACAGCTCATGCAGGCGCCTTCCCCTTCTTCACAGCTGGTGCAGACTCCTTCCCCTTCTTCACAGCTGGTGCAGGCTCCTTCCCCTTCCTCATAGCTGGTGCAGGACTCTTCCCTTTCATCGCAGGTTGTGCTACCTCATTCCCCTTCAGTATTGTTGTTCTAGTATCCGTACCACAATGAGCAGGTGGTGCTACCACTGTCCCCGTGGACTGTTTGGCTGAGGCGCTGGGCTGTGTCCTTGGTACCCTCCAATAAAGTGCAGGACGGAGGGAGGGGTAGGGAAGAGGTCAATCTGGGAAAGGAAAAGCTTTTTAGGGATGTTGGGACAGGAGGAGGCAGGAGTTATGCGAGTGGAGGATGAGGGAGTGGTCATCGGAGTTACATGTCTTCTGGATTTGGGTACAGGTGCATGGGCTGTATGCTGTTGTGAGGTGGATGGCTGTTGGGTGTCTGAGTGCTTGTGTTTGTGTCCTTTAGGAGGGGGGCGGACAGACACGTTGGGAGAGGAGACAGGGGACGCGTGGATGGATGTTGTCGAGGTGTCTGCCAGTGAAATGTGTGTTCTGCTTGGTGTGCTGATGATGCTGGTAGTGGATATTGATGTAGTGCATGCAGGTTATGAGTTTGGATGTAACTGGGTGGGAGGTGGAGGAGGAGGAGGAGGGGGAGACAGTGGAGACAGTGGATGTTGTCGTGTCTGCCAATGAATGATGTTTGTGTGAGTGCCTGTGGGATGAAGTGTGGTGCTTGTGTTTGCCCGTGCCACTTTTGTGTGTTGTCTTGTGTGCATGCTCGTCTGCCTGTGTGCTTGGGATCGGTTGGGGTTGAGTAGAATGGGCTTGGGAAGTAGAAGTTGGAGGGGGGACGGTAGAAACAGGGAAAATGGCTGCCATCAAAGAGGAGGTCAGAGCCTGAATCGATCTCTGTTGGGCCACCAATCCACTGTGAATGCCACACAGGAATGTATTGCATTGCTGCATCTGGGATGCCAGCCCCTGGATGGCATTCAAAATGGTTGATTGTCCTACAGAGATGGATCTCAGGAGGTCAATAGCCTCATCACTCAGGGCAGCAGGGCTCACTGGGGCAGGGCCTGAGGTATCTGGGGCAAAGGAGATGCCCACCCTCCTGAGTGAGCGGGCACGGGCAACTCACTGAGGGGTTACTGGGAGGGCGGTGCTGGTAAAGGGGGGTGGCCGCTGTACCTGCAGCTAGGGTGGTCACAGAGGTGTCCACCACCACCAGGAAGCTCCCATCGGAGGAGGTATCAGAGTCAGTGTTGTCTCCACCGTGGTGCTCCCCTCACCCTCCGTCCCACTGGTTCCCTCAATGTCAGTGGACTCTGCCTCCAGGATCCTGTGGAATGCAGCTCTCTCTGTCACTGGTGCCTCTGCTCCTCCGCAAGGTGATGCTAATGCATATAAGGACAGGATGACAAAACAAGAAAGGGGGGGAGAGAGACAAAGGATACACTGGGTCAATGACTGCACCAACACCACCGTTGGTGTACACAGCACCCTCACACACCTGACCTGCAGAGGCAATACAGACAGGAGAACACCATTAGACAAACAGTCCAGCCTGTCACACAAATGGTCAACCATACCAGTTTGCATCACCACTGGCACACACATAGCCCAGCGCACAACATGTACAGAGCACATACACCCACCCCCATTACACAATGCCTTCACATACATCTCAATGCATTCATGCCACAAGCATCGTGCCTACAGTGTACTCACCTGTTGGTCTGGAGGCCCAGACAGCAGTCTATACCGGGGTAGGACCCCATCCACCAGTCGCTCCAACTCCTTAGAAGTGAAGGCTGGGGCCCTTTCCCCAGTCTCACGGGCCATGGTAGGTTCCAGACACAGGTCACAGCAGCACATGCAGTGTAGGTCCTCTCCAATGAAAGGTCAGGAAACAAGTAAGGAATGAGAAATAAAATGGCGGTCACGTCTGTGGCGGTGCATACCATCACCGCCTGTGTAGATCCCCATTGGCCACTGTACCCGATAGGGCCCAATATAAACCAGTGAGGAATGGCACAGTAGTTTACGACCGCCTCCCACCACGGCGCCCAACGTCGGTGGCATTACCTCACTTCCACCTGTTCCTCCACACAGGACAGGCGGTTGCCATTACAGGGGAGGTGAACAGGCCTATCGATAATGGCTGCGTTACAGGATAAATAGGCATACACTTTAAAATTACACTGTCCCAAAACATGATTGCACGATGTGGACTGCTGTTGTGGTATAGTTGTTCAAATTGTGACAGCCTACTCACTCTTGTGTCCCTTAGTACTGCGGAGTAATAGGAGATGGAGATATGCCCCCGTGTACAGACCCCAGGTGGACTTCGCTACACTGCAGGACAGGCACATTATACTCACCTATAGACTGGACAGGGCCACAATCACAGAGCTGTGTGCCCAGTTGGAACCTGACATGATCTCAGCTCTCCGTCATCTGACTGGGATCCCCCACTTGTGCAAGTTCTATCAGTGCTCCATTTCCTGGCAACTGGTTCTTTCCAAGTGACAGTGGGCTTGGCAGCAGGAATGTTCTCAATAGTCTGCCCTGATAAAACACATGTGCAGCTACACTGCTTTCCCCCACGTGCAGGATTTGGCCACTGTGAAGGCCGGATTTTATGCAATGGGACATATCCCCAATATAATTGAGGCGATTGACGGAACAAATATTGCATTCATCCCCCCCCCCCCGGGAAAATGAACAGGTGTTAAGGAATCGTAAGAGTTTCCACTCCATGAATGTGCAGATGGTGTGCCTGGTGGACCAGTACATCTCCCACCTCAATGCTAAGTATCCTGGGTCAGTGCATGATACCTTTGTCCCAAGGAATAGCAGCATCCCAAATGTGATGGCCCAACTACAGAGGCACAGGGTGTGGCTAATAGGTGAGCTTTGGTTCCCACCCAGTATATGCTGGTGTATGCCTATGCTGTTGGCCATATAGGATAGTGTCTAGCTAAATGTTGTCCCTTAATATTTGCAGGTGACTCTGGTTACCCAAACCTATCATGGCTGCTGGACCCTGTGAGGAATGCCAGGACAAGGGTAGAAGAACGTTATCATGAGGCACATGGGCGAACCAGAAGGATCATTTAGAGGACCTTTGGCCTCCTGAAGGCCAGGTTCAGGTGCCTCTGTCTGATAGGTGGATCCCTATGCTACTCACCCAAGAAGGTCTGCCAGACAGTAGTGGCATGCTGCATGTTGCACAACCTGGCCCACAAACGCCATGTTCCTTTTCTGCAGAAGGAGGAGACTATAGATGCTCCTCTGGCAGCGGAGGACCCTGAGGACAGAGAGGATGAGGAGGCAGAGGATGAGGATGTGGACAACAGAACATTGGTGATACGTCAGTGCTTTCAATGACACACAGGTGAGACAGTACTACTTCACATTTCTATAACTATTGGTTTATTCTGTGTGGCACTGGCATGCTGACATTACCCACTTGTTTCCCCTACTTACTGTTACCTATGGATATTCATTTTACAAATGTTGGTGATATGACAATATTGTCCTGATGTGATCACAACAGCCAGCAACAGGTCATTAATTCTATGCTCATACTACTTAGAGGTCATTTGCAGTGGTTGTAGCTGTTTCAATCAATACAAATTTGCAATACATGAAATACTAGTAGTCGAGTTTTATCCAAGGGTGTTTATTGTTGTGCTAAAATATAGAGGGGAAAGTGCAATGGAATGGGGTGATGATGGAGGAAAGTCCAGGGTATTGTTCCAGTCTGTTTGTAGCACAGGTCCAGTGTCCATGGAGACATAGGAAGGGGAGCAATGGCAGTTCAAGGTGGACAAGGTGACGTAGTGGGACACAAGGGGGACAATCAGGAGAGTCTCATTTTCTGCCAGTTGTCTTGGCAAGTGTCTCTGGCTTTTGTCTGGTTCACAGGGAACGTTTGCAGGGTGGTTCGACTTCTGCAGGGGGAGGGGTGCTGATGGCCTTTGGGTCCTGTGGAGGGGCATCCTGGCACTAGTGGCAGAGGAAGTGGAGGGCTGTTCAAATGACTGGCTAGTGGTAGGGGCCCACTGATGTGTTGTTGCCTCCCTCATGAAGTTGGCCATGTCTGCCAGGACCCCTCCTATGGAGATCAGGATGTTGTTAATGGCCTACAAGTTCTCTCTGATCCCCTGATACTGTCCCTCCTCTAGCCGTCTGTTCTCCTGCACGTTGTCTAGGATCTGGCCCATCGTGTCCTGGGAATGTAGGTAGGCTCCCAGGACCTCAGATAGTGCCTCCTGGAGAGTTGGCTCCCTGCTCCTGTCTTCCCCTTGGTGCACAGCTGTCCTTCCAGTGTCCCTGTTGGCCTGTGCCTCTGTCCCCTGAAAGGTGTGCCCAATGCCACTGACCCCAGGTCTCTGATTGTCTTGTGGACGAGGTGTGGCCTGGGGTCTCTGTACAGGTGGGCACACTGATGATTGACATGTCCTGGGGACAGAGGCATAGGTACACGGAGTGGGTGCTGTGGTGTTGGTTCCTGATGGGGATGACTCTGTGGTGGTCTGTGAGTGGGCTTGGGTGACCAGCTGTCCACTGTTCCCTGATGGGCCAGGTAGGTTGTCCAGATCCAGAAGTCCAGAGTTACTGTCATCACTGTGTGCCTCTTCTGTTGGTGGACTGGATAGTGGTGGCACCTCCTCTATAGGGACTTTGGCTGGGGTACCTGTGGGGATGTAAATGATGTATTATGCTTCTAGTGAATGACATTTGTACTTCAGTAGCTTCCCCTTCATGGTTGATGTTACCCTGCCAGCTTTTGCCTGTGTATGTTAGTGTATTGCCAGTACCTGCTCCTCCCATGCTGAGAGTTGTGGGGGAGGAAGTGGGGGTCCACTGCCAGTCCTCTGTATTGCGAGCTGGTGTCTTGCTGCTATGGAACATACCTTCCCCCGTAGGCCGTTCCACCTCTTCCTGATGTTTTCCCTTGTTCTTGGGTGCTGTCCCACTGCATTGACCCTGTTCACAATTCTCCATCATAGCTCCATCTTCCTTGCTATTGATATTTGCTGTACCTGTGCTCCAAAGAGCTGTGGCTTGACCCTGACAATTTTCTCCATCATGACCCTTAACTCCTCCTCAGTGAAACAGGGGTGCCTTTGTGGTGCCATGGGTGTTGTGTGATGTGTGTTGGTGAGGATGTGTTGAATAAAGTGGTGGGGTGTGTGATATGGAGTGTGTGAGGGGTGTATGGGTGTATGTGGTGTGTTTCTATTTGTCTCTGTGCTCTTCTTCTCAGTCTCCTGGTGGCAATTGTTGTACATAAGGGATTGTGGGTAATGTGGGTGGGTGTTTTATAGTGGTGTGGGTGTGTGGTTGTGGTGTGTGTATGGTTGTCAGGTGTGTGTTTTTGGTATCGTCCAATGTAGTGTTGTTTTGTATGTGGGTGTCCATTGTGAGCACAGCAGTATGTAACAGCCATTGGTTTACCTGCATTGAATGTCCGCTGTGGTGATTCATGGGTCATAATGTGATGGGCGTTGTTCTGTTGGCGTAACGGTGTGGGTTTTGGTACCTCCGCTTTATCACTGACCTTTGGTCTGGCAGACTTGTGTATGTGGCTGTATATTGGCATGTGTGTTTCATAATATGGTGAATGGATATTCGCCAGCATGGCGGTAAGTTGGCGGCCATCAGCGCGGCAGTGGGCGGGATTTACAGCCAATGTCATAATGAGGGCCTCAGTCAGCTTTTTCGGGATTTTACCAAGCCCATAGTCCCATGCCATAAAGCGATCTTCCAAATCTGATACTCTCTGTTCCATTTCTTGGAAGCATGATAAAAGCTGCCCTATTTCTTCAGCATTTTTGTCTAACCTTTCGTTAATCACGTCTGTCTCCTTTCGCTGCATGTTCTTGAGCGCACGCAATTCCGTCAAGAGTGTCTCACGCAGAGCATGTGACTGCACCCTGGGTTGATGCACTGTAACCTTCTCATGCCCATCCTCAAATTGCTCCATTTGATTACCCAATATCCCAGCCTGCATGAGGGTTCAATCAACACTGCTCTCTCTGGACTGCTGACTTGTCTTCTGGCACCGCTCTACTGGAGAATCTCCTGATAATTGGTCCTGACTCACTGCCTAGTTAGGCAGTCCCTGGGGTCCCTGCTTTGATGCTGAAACCACTGTCAACTGGAATACTTGCCCTTGATGTGACCTACCAGCTCCCTCTAATGCCATGCCAGCTTCTCCCACAGATGGTGTGGTATTTACTGGCAGTCACACACTGGAACTCTTAAGAAATAGGGGATAATCGCATCTCCCACCGGGACCACCTTCTGAACCACAGGCACCATCGCCGGGGTTTGCGCTGGCCATTGAAGCAAATACCTGGGGAAGGTCATTAGAAGGGGGACACACAACTTGTCCATTTACTGGTGAAATGGCCTCCCAGTCAGGTTTATCTGCATTTCTGGCCGGGGAACATCACAGTCTGGACCCACAAATGCTTGGAATGTTGACCATAATGGTAATGTGGCCTTTACCATTGTCACCCCAAAAGGGTTGCCAGATAGTTTACCCTTGCATGCAACAGACCACTTTTTGCCCTTTTTAATATTTGAGTAGGAGTCAGAGATCTCAGGGCTGGACTTGGGGCTGCTGCATCTTTTAATGACCAACATACAGATTTGGCCAGTTGCCTACAGTTCAATTAAAGGGTAATGGAGTTTGTTGCTGTAATTGTGCCTAATATTAATGTGTTTGGGCAAAAGCACCTGGAAGAAGATTCCCCTACCATGTAGGATGTCAAAGGGCAGGTCAAGCGTAAGCCACAGATGCACGGCCAGACCCAGTGACCCTCAGCCACTAGTAAAAGTGCTGAACACACCAATAAGCAAGAAGCGGTAAAAAACCTGGCAGCCCAAGCAATCGTGTCATCCGTAGCTGCACAAATTCTTCCAAAGTACAGTACTGTGCTTGCAATTGATCACGCAGCACCCTGGCTCCAACAGTGGCTCCTCCTAAATCGAGTTTGGGCGACAACAGATATGCTCCCCACAGGTCAGGCATTTTGCCTGTGTCGAATTAGGATGCCAGTAGTCTTATGTCCTCCTCACGTCCACCTTGCAGCCTTTCCTCACTGTCACAGGTTCTGTTCATGTGTGGCTTCTCGCAGCATCCTCACGGCTCCCAGCTCATATAGCCGGGCGTCAGCACGTAGCGGGGGGGAGTCCAAGTAAGCCTACCCACGGATCATGTGGGACATGTCAGCAGGCAATCTCTAACTCATGACATTAAAGATCTCTTCTTATTTTTAGATCTCACCCTTCATCAGTTGAAGGCAGTGCATATCTGAATATCAAGTCAGAGAGGCATTATCCAGTGCTTCTGCTTTCTTTCTTAGCATATTATTGTTCATAAAGGCTTTGGGGAGGTGGTGAAACATTCATTGATTTCATTGGTTCTGGATTAGTTAGTGCTCTCTGACACTCTATTGAGCCAGGACATCTCAAGGGTCCAGTCAACAGTGGTCCTTGATGCTTCTTAATTTCAGCTTTCAGGTAGAGTCTTTTTTCTTTAGATGCTGTCTTCCCAGATCCAGGATTTTTCTGAGGAGGTGGTGGCAAGAATCTAGTGATATCATGGATATTTAGCCAGTGACTGGAAAACTCCTGACACTCTATTTCTGGCAATTTTCTCAAAACATCCCAGCCTCCTTGGGTGCCACTTTCTCTCTTAGTTTACCTCAAATCTTCCCAGATCCTTATCCATAATGCCCCTAGCTTTCATCTAAGTGTAGGTGTCCATTTTTGTGCCACTCCCCTATGGTGCTGAGTTTTCCTTTCCTCTGCCAGTGACAAAGCTGGGTTTTCTTTCCTACTGAATCTCTAGGGAGACTCTTGAAATGTGCCCACCAAATTCACACACTTTAAATTAAAGGGGTATCCCCTGCCAGAGGCAAATGCAACTCACCCCAATACCTGCCCCTGCCATTGTCCAAGTAGACAGTAGCCAGAGTGGCACCAGCTCCAGTGGTTTGCAGGGCTACTTTCTCATTTTCCTAGGACACACCTCATGAGTGTGTTTAGAGCACACCAAAAGGGAAGAAGGGTTCTGTCATATAAGTTTTAAAGAGCTGCTGTGATATAGTTTACAGTTAAACGTACAGGAAGTGCTGCAAAAATGAGTAGGGACAACTCTAGGAACCTTTATCCCCTTGGTAAGGGAGGGGCCAGAACATTCACTCACAGGCTAGTACTCCATTTAAAATTGCACCCTCAGGACCATCTTCAGTACACATTTGGACCCATGGAAGGCAGAAGGACTGTACAGACTGTTTAACCTGTGGGGAGTCACCCCAAGATCATGACCTTCTCCCCACTTATAATCAACAACTAGGAATGGTCTTTATGATCTTGGTGGCCAGCATCCTGTTACGCTTCAGAAACACAAAAGCTACAAGAAGCCCAAATCTTTGCTGCATCCAGCTGACCAGTTCCAATTGTATTTGCCTGGATCCTTCTAATGGCCTTGATTGCCAAGTGGTAACCAAAAATCCTGGACCCTTGCCTGGTATAGAGACACTGACTATCACTGGATTGCAAACAAGCTACAGCTGCCAGTATTAAGTGGACAGTCTGGCCGAATTTGTTGGTTTGCTCACTTAAAAGGATCCTGAGTTTCAAAAAAGTTTCTAACTCCAAACTTAGACAACATTTCAGGACCAATGCTGACCAGCTCCCTGACCAAAATGCCTCCCTGGGCTCCTATTCCAGACTTCCCCTACTTGGAGTATCCTTGCCTTAGAAGTACAGTGCCTCGAACTTCCTACCTGAGCCAAGGCTTTCACATAGGAACCATGCATCAGTTGGCCACCGTTGATGAGCCCCTTTTTGGAACTAATATGCAACCCTATTCACTGTTGACCTCATTGATGAGAACATTTCAACAGAAAAACAAAGGTAACCATTTTTCCATGACAAACCTTGTTCCTGTATCTGACCCACGCTCCATTACAATCGGCCCTAAATTTTATCTTGGAACTGGTCTAGCGCTTCTATTAACCAGTGATTGCTACTTTGTGTTTTTTCTAATACTTTAAAAAATCATAGCTTCAGTTCACTACATCCATTTTGTATGGTTTTGGTATCTGTTCAGCATTAACAGAAATTGTACTTTTATAAACTGGCAATTTTATGATTTTGTTATATTCTTTACTTTTTAACTATTGTAATTGTTTTGGTACTGATAAATGCTCTACACATTTCTCCTAAGTTAAACCTGGCTGCTCTGTGCTACGGCTACCAAGGGTTGAGCTCAGATTTACATTATTGAGACATAACTAGATCTAGTAACAAAAAGTGTTATTGTTACTTGAAGAGGATTACAATCCATTTCAACTAATAATCCACTTTCTCACATCATGCCATGAGGTCTCCAATCACAGCCCTCATTTTGGATTGGACCCTGTACAGAACTCAAGTAACTAGATGCTGTGCGGCAATCTGCAACACCTGATGATGAGATGCTGTTGCTGTCTGACTACAATAAAATTCAGTGGAAGAAATGCGATTAGCTCTGAAGCAGTAGCCACATCCTAGTGCAAAGTCTGCACCTGCCACCATCACTATACATACATGGACTATTCTAGTTATTATATTCTAAAGTATTAACGGAATACAAATCTTTAAAAAAATCCCCAAAAGGGGTCAATATCAGCTATTTCTTATGAAGATGTAAATTTAGCTTAGAATAAATGAATACTCAGCAGAACAAGACATTGCTGTTCAGATGCATTCATATTTCTTCATTCAATGTATATGTGACACAGAACTTCTCCTTCCGTTACTCAAAAAATAACAAGCAATAGAAATCTCATCAAGCTCTTGTTTGATGCACCTTGGTGTATACTTGAGAGTTTCTGAAGAACATTTCTATACCTAACATGGACATGGAATTTCATGGTTTTTGCTATTGATCCTATTTACAAAAATTTGCAGAGTTGTTGACTGTGAATTTTCTTTGAGAAAGAGGAAAACACATCAATACTGAAACTTCAGTGAGCGAGCATATGATGAAAAAAGATGATGAACTATACCACTGGCTATGATGGCCACCGTGTGACTGCCCATTCTTAACATTAACACCTACATTTCTATTAACAGCTCAGTTGTGATGCAATGTCACAGTCTTGGTTACACCTTTGGAATCCCTTGAAAGGGCTGACATGTTATTCTACTCAAACACAAAGAAAACCCAGATTTTTCCCTTTATTACAATATTTGTGTGTTGGATGCTCAGCTGAAAATAATGAAGTGCTCCGGGCTTCTAATGGCCGGTAGAAGCCCGAAGCTCCAACATTCCAATGTTTGCTTCACAGCTGATTTCAATCCCCTCAGACTCCTTTCAGGCCTTAGTTTCATTTATTAGAACATTCTACCCTCTAGTGGTGGAATGTTCTATTAGCCTTATAGCCCTCCGTAGCTGGGCTATTCCGGCATTAAAGTTCCACTCCCTTTATAAAGGACCTGTCATTCAGCTTAGGACTTTATCGCTGGAGCTGGCCTTTAATGACTGGTATAGCCCGTTACGGCGGGCTATAAGGATCTAGTGAAACACTTGTCAAGTGGTAAATCTTTAAGCAAAGAATTACCCCTCTAGTTTGAGAGTCAGTTAACTAGTTTTATTTGTATATGTCTATGAGCACATAAAAGTTCTCCATGAATTTATTTTCTCTTGCAAATGAAATATGTGCTACTTTGTTGATTAGTTAATGTTTTAACTGACTTTTACCTTAGAACTCACATTATTTAATGTGCACTGGCCTATATAGATGACAACTAACTGTAACAGACTGAAGAATTAGTCCACAGTGAAATGTTGTATCTGTTTATATCATATTTACCTGAGGTTCCTTGGTGGGCACACTTGGTTGCCTTGTTCTATCTAAAGTGTCACCTAACTCCATCCTGTTGTGGCCAGCCAATGCCTGTTAATCCCAATCTTATAGAGAATATGTAATGTCTAAATGCCAGACTATAGAATCCTGGGCAAATCACCGTGTAGTAAAACCCCTTGTTATCTGACAAACATGGCTTGTTCTTTCTTGTCCTGGTTCTGGTCTGCTGACCTCAGTCAACTATCCCTTATTAAGCAATAAGCATGTTCCCCCACTGAAGTGTGATTTCTGTTCTGTTTTCCTACCCTCTCTCACCTATGCCCATACTGTAAGAAAGGAATGACAGGTGAGTGTCTGAACGATGAAGGGTAATAGAAACATGCACTGGCTGGAATAATGGAACATTTCTTATCTGGTGCAGTTACTATTAGCCGCATTTGCTCACCTGCAACAACACCTAATTTGGTTCCATCCTATGGACACCTATTACTGGTTTCATTATGTAATGTGATGTCTGCTTTTATAATTTTCTAATGAGTGAGAATTTGGTTTTAGATTTTTCACTGTGAAATTCACTGTGTTAGGGGGTTCATTGAGTTAATAACATACACTGTCTTGGGCTTTGTGATGCAGTCAGCACATATCAGTGATCTATTTGTTTCTTTTTCACTACATATACCTTAAGGTCCCAACCCTTCACATTAACATCAACCCCATGCTCACAGTAAGCTTCATTTGTGCTTATAGAGGATTCTCTCAGTGTGTTCATCGGGTGACCTTTTGATATTGAGGGCATTTTCTAAATGCACACTCCTGGGGCACAAGGGCAAATCAGTATAGGCAGGATGTACAAAAGTTTGGGTTGCAAAGCACATCAACTGCTTTTCCACATGGATGTCATTTTGAGCTGTAATGGATGTACAAATCACTTGCAGTGCAAAATGGCATATTACTGGGATTTCCAGAAATCCCCTTTACTTATATTAATGAGAAATAATCTTTCAACTGAATGGTCTTCAAATGCAGGAGAAGCACCTGCAAATGACAGCCGACCTGCATCACAGCATTTGCATGGAATGTAGTCAAATTTTGAACACAGCTGTTTTCTTCCAAAGGATGCATTTAAAAACTGGCATTCTATGAATGGCATGAGATTAGCAAACAGCTGCCCCCTAAATCAATACGTGCTCCCCTCAATATTGAGGTCTCCCATTCACAAGGCTGAAACTGTCACTCTGGGAAGGCATACCATTCTCTTACAGGAGACAGTACAAACCACTGATGTATTTCATTCCAAATCAGGAGTGTCACTCCTTTCACACCCCTTCAGATTCCAAATCACAATGGTTTATTAATAGTGCTGTGCAGTGGCTTAACACAAATGATGCATCCCTCTTGTGGTGCTCTCACAAGGTTATGTTACGCAGAATCCCTTGTGGGGATTTAGCCCAAAAATGTTTTTTTCTCACATTTCGGTGACAGAAAGTTCTGGAATGTGAGAGGAGCCACAAATTTCTTTCCTCCAGGCGTTCCCCCAAGTTTCCCGATAAAAATGGTACCTCACTTGTGTGGCTAGGCTTAGTGCCCGCAAAAGGAAATGCCCAAAACACTATCTGGACACATCCAAATTATCAAATACAAAACTACCTGTTTGTGTGGGGGGCACCTGCGTTTTTGGTCCTGGGCTCAGCAGCCATACAGGGAAAACTACCAGACCCAAACATTTCTGAAAACTAGACACCCAAGGGATTCCAGGGACGTGTGACTTGCGTGGATTCCTCAGTGTTTTCTTAATCTGAATCCTCAGCAAATCTCAAATTTAGCAAAAAAAACACATTTTCCGACATTTCTATGTGGGATCACCACACCGGGTCCACCCAACGTTCCCCTCTGTCACCTGATAAAAATGATACCTCACTTGTGTAGGTGGGCCAAGTGCTGTGACAGGGAAAAGCCAAAAACATCTCAAAATTGAGGGGGAACCAAAGTGGATCTAAAAGGGCAGTTTGGAAAAAAATATTTTTAGGCTCACAAATGGGGAAGAATTTTTATCGGTATAGATGCGACAATGTTGGGTGGTAGGAATTTTGTGGACTCCTACAGATTCTGAAAGTTTCCATCACAGAAATATGGGAAAAATATGTGATTTTCAGAAAAGTTGGAGGTTTGCAGGGCATTGTGGGTAAGAAAATGGTGCAGGGTGCATGTGAAGCACACCACCTTGGACTCACTCAGATGTTTAGTTTTCAGATGTGTCTAGGTCTTGTGGACTTTTCTACATGGCAGCGTCCTAAAGTCCAAAAAGTGCAGTCCTCACAATTCCAAGTGGGACGATTTTGAGGGTTAGTCAAGCGCTCATGGCCCAAATGTAAAACCAGAATCCAAAATAATCAAATGTCCTCTTGATTGCCGTGGGATAACATGTTTTAGTGTGCAGGGGAGAGCTGAAAGACTGTTACCCGCTTCAGTTGGTGTGGGGGCATAACCATGCCCATACTGGTTGGTAGCTGTTGGAAATGGCCCTTTTACAGGGTCATTCCCCAGACTTTTTGCGTTTTTGCCTCCATATTTTTCTGACCTTTGTTGGCTGACATTATTTCTCTGAGCACTTTTTCACTGCTAACCAGTGCTAAAGTGCATGTGCTCTCCCTTGTAAAACTGGTATGATTGGTTTATACCTAATCAGCATATTTAATTTACCTGTAAGTCCCTTGTAAAGTGGTAGCCTTATGCCTAGGGATTGTAAATTAAATGCTACTAGTGGGCCTGCAGCGCTGCTCGTGCTACCCACTGAAGTAGCCTGTCAAACCTATCTCAGGCCTGCTGGCACAGGGCCTGTGTGTGCAGTTTTCTGCCACAGGGACCTGGCATCTAAATTTACTTGCCAGGCCCAGAACTCCCCTTTTACTACATGTAAGTCACCCCTAAGGTATGCCCTAGCTAGCCCTATGGACAGGGTGTCATGTATGTAGATGGCAGGACATGAGCCAGGTTGCGTGGCCTGTCCTGGTAGTGACTAAGAGCCTAACTTGGTGTCTCACTACTGTGAGTGCTGCCTTCTCACAGGATTGCATTAGAAATGCCCTGCCTTATGTGTAAGGGGTATTGTCTGATTTATGAGAGGTAGCCTAGGCATGTTTGGTATGGTTGTGATAGTGATAAGAAATGCTGCTTACTGGTGAAGGAGTATTTTTTATTACTATTACAGAAATGCCACTTCTAGGAATCAGTCAATCAAATAAATTTCTTAAGCGCACTACTCAGGCTGGTAGGGTCTCAAGGCACTGGGATGGAGGGGTATGGGGGGTGGTTACTGCTCGAAAAGCCATTTTTTTAGGTGCTTTCTGAAGTTTAGGAGGTCCTGGGTCTTGTGTAGGTTAGTGGGGAGGGAGTTCCAGGTTTTGGTGGTGAGGTGGGAGAAGTATCTGCCGCCGGATGTGGTGCGTTGGATGTGGGGGACTGTAGAAAGGGCGAGGTCGGCAGAGCGGAGCTGTCGAGTTGGTATGTGGAAGTTGACTCGTTCATTGAGGTAGGCCGGTCCAGTGTCGTGGAGGGCTTTGTGAGCGTGGACAATGATTTTGAAAATGATCCTTTTGTTGATGGGCAGCCAGTGTAGGGATCTTGTAGTGAATCCTAGTTTGTTTTAACGGGATAGCAGGAGTTAGCTTAGCCGTAGGCTTGTAAACTCGTGCCCCCGTCACTAGTGACGTTTAACCTACCTAGCTTGCTCTGTCTTAGCCCATTTAATTATTTATTTCCTCTAAGATGGCTGCCTTGTTTATAGTTAGGCCACTTGTTATGAGTTTTATTATCAGTGTCACTGCGCCAAGGCGTCAAGTTCAAACACGAAAGACAAACAAACAGTAGGTGTTCACACTTAGGGATTTTCCCTCTCTATACTTTCGAGGGATTGTTGTTATTAATTGCCGTCCCAAGCATGCCTGTTATCTATTGTTTTAGAATACACCTACGTCAGGGGACCTTCTAGATCTGTATAAATACATCACACTTTAGGCAGATAATCAGAGGGATTCCGACCAGAGGGCATCGCCACCATCGCTGATACTGATGCTGCAGTCGTCTTGACGCTGACCCAGTCTTCGTGTCCCTAAGGAGTTTGAGATAGAGACCTCATTCCAAGGTAACGAGGGTTGGGGGCTCCACTCATGGACACGGTTTTGGCAGATTAGGTTTAGCAAACCCAGCTCTCCTTTAGGTAGGAGGTTAGGCCTATTCTCATTAGGATATTAGGGTATTAGGGCATATTCCATCTTATACATACATATATATATATATATTTCTTTCATATATTGCAAAAATGGTGGGGGTCTTTATAACCATGACTGTCTTCTTCACAATACTGTTTCTTGGTATATTCATTATCCTAATCATTGCAGTTCATGCAACTTATCGCAAATCGCAGTTATGTTAAATAAAAACTATTATAACTTCACTGCATCTGTGTTATTGCCTTTGTTTGTGTGAGACATAATATATCTGTGCGAAAAGGGTAATCTCCGTTTAACCACGACAACCCTGAGATATCTTACTTTGAGTCCATGCGTAAGCGACTGCCACAAATCACCTTTTACTATTGTGTTTCTGGTGAGGTGCTGCTAGTGAGCCGGTGAGGTTGGGACAACAGTTGCGACTTGTTGTAGGAAAGACTCAGTCGCCTACAAACAAAAGTACTGTTATCTTTAAACCAGCAGTCTTGCTCAGAGCAAGAGTCCAAACTACGACATGGTGCCACCAACGATGGTGTTTAGGCACTAATTTACGGATACCCTGACTATCACTGTCTCACAGACAACAGGTACCCTAAGTATCATTATACGGAGACGTCCGTGGTCTTTGGGAGAATCCTCCTCAGCTGAACAGGTAACACCTAATTAAGCTGTAGGTTGTTTGAGCTCAAACTCATAAAAAGGAAAAACTTCCCCTATTTGGTGTTCCGTTTCTCTAAACAACTATGGCTAATACCATAGACATTCCTGCAAATGCTAGACATGCACTTACACAACATTTATTAGCGCATGGCCTTACCGAAGAGGGTGGGGATGTTACTCTGATAATAGAAGTAACTGAAGCATACCAAACAGAAACGTTTTACTGTTGGGTCACCTTTCCTGAGGTTGACCAAAGAACGCACACATTTCACACATATGAAATTGCGAACGTACCTGTACGGTACGAAGCATACCAGTATCATGAAATATCGCTCACATATCAAGAGCATCACAACTGGTTTGAAGGCGCCCTACCACATGTACTACGAAGAGTGAGGCTAGGTCCTTTAAGTAATGAGGGCCCTATGTGGCCTATGTTTGCCACATATACATCTCACCCAGGCATAGAGAATATGCCGATCGCAGATTTACGAGTATTATATAATGAATTAGTGGCATTATATAGACGATTGGTTCAGTTCGTCATGCGAACATTGAACACTACACCAGCGCTTCCAGCACCGCCAGTAGCTGGTGGATATCAATTGGCTACTGGGATTAATCCACAGACAGTGCATACTATTATGGGTAAAGTGCCCACATAACGGGAAAAAATACCATTCTGGATTGCCCAGAAAACTAATCAGCTGGAAGCTGTGTTTCCCCATACGGGACCACAGGAAAAACATAGGCTGCTCACTATGTGCTTGCCGTTTGGGATGGTTCCCTCGGTGGATGACTGCGCCACATGGGGCACATTCTTCGCTGCCGTTTATACTTCCACACATGGTACCCCGACACTTGCCAATTTACCGGAGGTGTTAAAACAAATACAAAATGAACATGGGGCTGCACCGGCTCTGGAGATGAAATTAATGCGTAACTTTGACGCCATCTTCTCGATAGTACTGAGTAATATTAAAGGGGAAGCGGTGGCACTGGCAATACGCCAGCATCTCCGGGAAACTACAAATGTGGAACAAGAGAGACAGCTACTGAAAATAATTTCCGATACATATACTAGTATAGGACGGGAAAGTTTGGGAGCCAAACCTAAAAAAAAATTGAATTACCAAGTACCACCCACAAGGAAGGTACAAAGCAGGCACAAGAGGGCTCTAAAAAGCGCTGGCTGATTCTCCACATCCGGAGTACTCCGAAAGGAGGTATAATCTCAGAAATAGGGAGAACATTTGAACTCCAGACAGATATACTGATTCACGTCCCTCTCGTTCCTTTCAGGACGCACCGGATAAACGTAGCGAGAGAGGGGGCCGTCAAGATCGACATCTGGAATACGTGAAAGAAAAGAAAGACTCACCACAGTCTGCCATTAAAAAAGAAGAAAAGACTATCCAGCAAAAACAGCGGTTTAAAAAGAAGAATGTGGCAGCACTGACAGTTAAAAATGCCAGTAGTGTTGAGGACACTGATGAGGAACAAGAAGTGGGCCGTGACTCTGTTGGACAGCGCGGCAGAGGTCACGATATGTCGCCAGAGTCTGAAAGATCATCTGGATGCGACAGCAACTAGCGATTACATCGCGGTTGAGACAGCGGATGGCCGCGTTCTCCCACCCGATCGGGTTTATGATTTAACAATTCAGATAGAGGGAGACGTGGAACGAATTATTAGTGTAATATTTTGGGATGAACTAACTAGTGATATCCTGTTGGCCGAGAGAGACTGGCCACCTGAACACGTCTGCAAGCTCCCGCATGGGGAAGATGTCATTTTGCCTTCTTTCTCCGATCTTGTTCCAGAAGCAGACAAAAAAGCCTATGCTGCTGAATGGGCTTTAGCGCAGGCACCTGCACTATACCGTAATCATGTAGGTTGGGACAAGGACTTTCCTTGTCATGTTATTCCCGTTAGGTCTACACCCCAACCACAGCCACAATACCCTGTTAAACATGAGGCGAAAGCTCCGGTGACGGAGATACTGTCAAAACTTGAGTACCAGGGAGTTATTGAGCCCTGTACATCAGCAATGAATAATCCACTACTCCCTGTTGCAAAGCCAGATCATTCATATAGAATAGTGGTTGATTATAGACACTTAAATGGTCATACACGCACATATGCTATACAAAATTCACACAGCACAGCACTGATAAACAATATAGGGGGTCATTACGACCTCGGCGGTCTTTTAAAAAGACCGCCGAGGCTGCGGGATCCAGAATACCGCCATTGCCGGCGGTATTCCTGGCTCCCTATTATGACATTTCCACTGGGCCAGCGGACGGTAACAGTGTTACCATCCGCTGGCCCAGCGGAAATGTCACATCAACATTGCTGCCGGCTCGTAATAGAGCCGGCGGCAATGCTGATGTGCAGCGGGTGCAGTAGCACCCGTCGCTCATTTCACTGCCCGAAATTCGGGCAGTGAAATGCGCGAAGGGGCTATGCCTGGGGGCCCCTGCACTGCCCATGCCAAGTGCATGGGCAGTGCAGGGGCCCCCAGGGGCACCCCAAGTCCCCTTACCGCCAGCCTTTCAATGGCGGTGTTTACCGCCACGGACAGGCTGGCAGTCGGGGACGCATAATCGCCAGGGCAGCGGTGCTTGCACCGCTGCCCTGGGGATTATGACCGCCAGGCAGAAACCTGGCGGGAAAGTGGAGGGGCCGGCGGTATGACCGTGGCTTTTCTGCCACGGTCATAATTGCTGGCGGAACACCGCCAGCCTGTTGGCGGTGTTACCGCCAACTTACTTCCGGCCGCCAGGGTCGTAATGACCCCCAATGTGCGTAAAAAATATAAAACTACATTGGATATATCTAATGGGTTTTTCTGCCAGAATTTAGCACATGAAAGTAGCGACCTCAGTGTATTTTCATTTGGCTCTCAGAAACGCTTTTGTCGTTTACCTCAAGGCTATAAAAATAGCCCAGGACTGTTTTCAGCCCGTGTAACATCAATTTTGCACAAGCTTGATTCCGATGCATTGTCCTATGTGGATGATATCTATCTCACTGATGACGCCCTCGACATTCATCTTGCGAGGGTCGATCGGATCATCTTGGGATTTGCAGACCTCGGTTATAAATTTAATTTTAAGAAAAGCAAGATAGCTTTTCTTAGTGTATTGTTCCTGGGATATGAGCTGTCAAACGAGGGGAAGAGCCTGGCCCGCACTTCCTAGAAAAGTGTGCTCAATTACAGCCTCCGAACACACTTAAGAAATTACAGTCATTAATGGGTTTCTTCAATTTTGGCAGAACATACATTCCAGATTATGCAGAACGCATCAAGCCACTTTATGACTTAATTCAGCCCAATTTTTCTAGCAGACGATGGACGATTGAACACACACACATCCTTAGAGATATGCAACGGGACATGCTGGAAGCTAAACACTTATACACACGTGACAATAAAACTAATTTGGTCATCAGAATAATTGCTGATGCCCTTGGGTTTACTTATGTCACCTTTAATGAGGGTGAAACAGTGCCGATACCATATAAATCACACTTATACTCAAATGCTGAAAAACGTTTTGCACCTACAGAAAAGATTCTGACAGCGGTTCAGATGGCCGTCATAAAGGAGAGGCCACTTGCCCAGAGGAAACGCATTATTGTTGTCTCCCCGGTGCCGGCCTTAGAGGCTGTCACTAAAGCGAGCGTTCCGAACGCTAAGGCATTACATCCACGCTGGATTCAATGGGCAACGTCTCTGACCGCCACTGATGTTGATTATGTATTTGACCCAAGACTTCAGAAACAAGAATTTCTCCAGTATGAACAGGAGTACCCCGCTCCTCTACATATCTTGCCGCTGGACAGTTATACTACTATCATTTATACTGACAGATCAGCACAACCGGCTGTAGGTACAAGACATCAATACTCGGCAGCTTGCGCAGCCGTGTGTGGGGTACTGGAAGACGGAATTTTCCAACCTCACAATACCTACACGCAGACCTTAGGGGACTGCACAGCCCAGTTGCCTGAGCTTAAGGCTCTTCTTCTAGCGCTTGAACATACTGAGGCAGGAAGCCAGACTTTGATAGTCTGTGATTCATATTACTGCGTCCAGTCATACAATGAATATCTCAATCATTGGAAACTGAACGGGTTTAGAGATTCTAAAGGGAACACCATTAAACACAAAATGTTGTGGGGAAGGGTGGCTGATCTTAAGGATAACCTGCCATGTGTCCATGTAGTTCATACATTAGGACACCAACGTGTAGGAATACACGTTGGCGGCAATATTTTGGCTGATGAAGCGGCCAAAGCTTCAGTAGCTACGGCTTCTGTGGCTGCAGTGACTCGTTCTCGGACGAGATTGGATAATGAAATACTGATTGCCGTTAAAGCTTCGGCTGCAGGCAAGACCCTTCCGAAAGGATACCCTTCAAACTATACTTACCATATCAGTGGACAGAATGTTGCTTATACAACAATTCCTGGGGTTGGAGATCGAATGATCTTCAATGAAGACCAGAGACTAGAGCAGATTACGGCCGCACATGAGGGTGTCGCTTCTGCACATACTGGTATACAGGCCAAAATAAAAATTTTACAGCAGCGATACTGGTGGCCTGCTCTATGCAGACGGACTAAACAGTATGTCCTTTGTTGTGACATTTGTCAGCAGATTAAGGGTTCTAATATCAAACGCCCTCCACAGACATCCCTCTTAGTGTCAGACAAGCCACTCCAGTGTGTGTAATAGACCATTGTGGTCCCTTACAGCCTGATGGTGCATACAAATACATTTTAGTGGCTGTGGATTCCTGTTCTAGATTCCTGTGGGTATGGCCACAGCGGTCGGCTGACGCTCGGACTGTTATAAAAGATTTGCTGATCTTTATCGGTACATATGCGGTTGCAGCATTCCATTCGGACTAGGGCCCTGCATTTGCCTCTAAGGCATTTAGGGACACCATGGGGACAATGGGTGTTGAACTCCATTACTCCTCACCATACCATCCCGAGGGAAATTCGGTCATGGAGAGGCGGAATCATGATCTAAAGCAGTCCTTAACAGCTCGAGTATTGGGTTCAGGCCGCAGTTGGTTACACCACCTATATGGGGTCCAGAGAGCACTGAATAATCTGCCAAGATGGTCCTTGGGGGGAAGTCTCCATATGAGGTTCTCTTTGGGATACCTATGTATGTCCCAGATCTTGATGCCCCTGGTATGGTTGCAGCAGACACACCATTTGACATAAAAGAACTGCTCCTGTTTTACAGGAGCTTCAGCAATTTCGTGATGATAGATCATCTGCAAGTGCTGCCACCTTAGGAATAAGGGAATTGGTGAAAACTTCGACTGGCTGGATTCCTAACGTTGGGGATCTGGTTCATGAGAAGATCGCTGTGAAAAAGGAGTTCGGTCCATCATACAGAGCACCTGTACCGGTCTTGGGTATAAAAGGCACAAGGACTGTCATCCTACCACCATTATCCGGTTCTAAATCGAATAGATTTATCTCCATTGATGACATCAAATTACACCATGTGGCCGATTCTTCACAGTAGACCAGGAGGTCCCTTGGGTGGTTCCCGATCCCCTCTCACTACCCAACAGGACATCCATCTACATAGTAGGATGAACATCACTGCTACTGACTATGCATCTATGTCAACTGCTGTTCCAGACACTTCCTCGACCATGGGGAGGGCGGAAAATGAACTTTTGTTGGTTCCAGTCACATCTTCGGTGATCACCCTGCTTCAAGATTTGGCTGTATTTTACACGAACACTTCCACGACTAATGACGCTGTCTATCAAGAACCTCCATGAGCGGTGGATCAGAATACAGCGACTCCTGTGTTTGCAGAGTCTACCTCTGGCTATTTCATTGACATTGATGATTTTTCTTCGGATTCATCCTCTACAGTGATTGACAATATTTCAAAAAGTAGTAAGCTGTATCGATGGTTTAAAAAGACCTATTTGATCTACCCATGGAACTATCTATGTTTCTATTTGACATTTATTGCATTATTTTTATGGATTGGTTTTGTGACTGTTTTCTTTTTGCTGATTAATGGTCACTATATTCCTGATCGCTCCTCTGTGGAGCCTGTTGATGGGTCAGTGCATGATACCTTTGTCCTAAGAAATAGCAGCATCCCAAATGTGATGGCCCAACTACAGAGGCTCAGGGTGTGGCTAATAGGTGAGCTTTGGTTCCCACCCAATAGTGTATGCCTATGCTGTTGGCCATATAGGAGAGTGTGTAGCTAAATGTTGTCCCTTAATATTTGCAGGTGACTCTGGTTACCCAAACCTATCATGGCTGCTGGACCCTGTGAGGAATGCCAGGACAAGGGTAGAAGAACGTTATCATGAGGCACATGGGCGAAATAGAAGGATCATTTAGAGGACCTTTGGCCTCCTGAAGGCCAGGTTCAGGTGCCTCTGTCTGATAGGTGGATCCCAATGCTACTCACCCAAGAAGGTCTGCCAGACAGTAGTGGCATGCTGCATGTTGTAAAACCTGGCCCACAAACGCCATGTTCCTTTTCTGCAGAAGGAGGAGACTATAGATGCCCCTCTAGCAGCGGAGGACCCTGAGGACAGAGAGGATGAGGAGGCAGAGGATGAGGATGTGGACAACAGAACATTGGTGATACGTCAGTGCTTTCAATGACACACAGGTGAGACAGTACTACTTCACATTTCTATAACTATTGGTTTATTCTGTGTGGCACTGGCATGCTGACATTACCCACTTGTTTCCCCTACTTACTGTTACCTATGGATATTCATTTTACAAATGTTGGTGATATGACAATATTGTCCTGATGTGATCACAACAGCCAGCAACATGTCATTAATTCTATGCTCATACTACTTAGAGGTCATTTGCAGTGGTTGTAGCTGTTTCAATCAATACAAATTTGCAATACATGAAATACTAGTAGTCGAGTTTTATCCAAGGGTGTTTATTGTTGTGCTAAAATATAGAGGGGAAAGTGCAATGGAATGGGGTGATGATGGAGGAAAGTCCAGGGTATTGTTCCAGTCTGTTTGTAGCACAGGTCCAGTGTCCATGGAGACATAGGAAGGGGAGCAACGGCAGTTCAAGGTGGACAAGGTGACGGAGTGGGACACAAGGGGGACAATCAGGAGAGTCTCATGTTCTGCCAGTTGTCTTGGCAAGTGTCTCTGGCTTTTGTCTGGTTCACAGGGAACGTTTGCAGGGTGGTTCACCTTCTGCAGGGGGAGGGGTGTTGATGGCCTTTGGGTCCTGTGGCGGGGCATCCTGGCACTAGTGGCAGAGGAAGTGGAGGGCTGTTCAAATGACTGGCTAGTGGTAGGGGCCCACCGATGTGTTGTTGCCTCCCTCATGAAGTTGGCCATGTCTGCCAGGACCCCTGCTATGGAGATCAGGATGTTGTTAATGGCCTGCAAGTCCTCTCTGATCCCCTGATACTGTCCCTCCTCTGGCCGTCTGTTCTCCTGCACGTTGTCTAGGATCTGGCCCATCGTGTCCTGGGAATGTAGGTAGGCTCTCAGGACCTCAGATAGTGCCTCCTGGAGAGTTGGCTCCCTGCTCCTGTCTTCCCCTTGGTGCACAGCTGTCCTTCCAGTGTCCCTGTTGGCCTGTGCCTCTGTCCCCTGAAAGGTGTGCCCACTGCCACTGACCCCAGGTCTCTGATTGTCTTGTGGACGAGGTGTGGCCTGGGGTCTCTGTACAGGTGGGCACACTGATGATTGACATGTCCTGGGGACAGAGGCATAGGTACACGGAGTGGGTGCTGTGGTGTTGGTTCCTGATGGGGATGACTCTGTGGTGGTCTGTGAGTGGGCTTGGGTGACCAGCTGTCCACTGTTCCCTGATGGGCCAGGTATGTTGTCCAGATCCAGAAGTCCAGAGTTACTGTCATCACTGTGGGCCTCTTCTGTTGGTGGACTGGATAGTGGTGGCACCTCCTCTATAGGGACATTGGCTGGGGTACCTGTGGGGATGTAAATGATGTATTAGGCTTCTAGTGTATGACATTTGTACTTCAGTAGCTTCCCCTTTATGGTTGATGTTACCCTGCCAGCTTTTGCCTGTGTATGTTAGTGTATTGTGGGAGTGTTAATTTCCGTATGCTGTGCCTGCTTTAGTGATGAGTGTCCATGCAGGGCTGGGAGGGGTGTCCATGCATTGGTACAGAATGCAGGGCCTGCCATTGGGATTAGTGAGATGTGTTGGTGGAGTGTGTGGGATGTGAAGTGATGGGAATGAGGGTGAGGGTGTGTGATGGCATGCAGTTATGGGGGAGTGATAATTGTTAAAAGTTGACTTACCAGTGTCCAGTCCTCTGCCAACTCCGGCGCGTCCCTCAGAATGCAGTATTGCCAGTACCTGCTCCTCCCATGCTGTGAGTTGTGGGGGAGGAGGTGGGGGTCCACTGCCAGTCCTCTGTATGGCGAGCTGGTGTCTTGCTGCTATGGAACATACCTTCCCCCGTAGGCCGTTCCACCTCTTCCTGATGTTTTCCCTTGTTCTTGGGTGCTGTCCCACTGCGTTGATCCTGTCCACAATTCTCCACCATAGCTCCATCTTCCTTGCTATTGATATTTGCTGTACCTGTGCTCCAAAGAGCTGTGGCTTGACCCTGACGATTTTCTCCATCATGACACTTAACTCCTCCTCAGTGAAACAGGGGTGCCTTTGTGGTGCCATGGGTGTTGTGTGATGTGTGTTGGTGAGGATGTATTGAATAAAGTGGTGGGGTGTGTGATATGGAGTGCGTGAGGGGTGTATGGGTGTATGTGGTGTGTTTCTATTTGTCTCTGTGCTCTTCTTCTCAGTCTCCTGGTGGCAATTGTTGTACATAAGGGATTGTGGGTAATGTGGGCGTGTGTTTTATAGTGGTGTGGGTGTGTGGTTGTGGTGTGTGTATGGTTGTCAGGTGTGTGTTTTTGGTATCGTCCAATGTAGTGTTGTTTTGTATGTGGGTGTCCATTGTGAGCGCAGCAGTGTGTCACAGCCATTGGTTTACCGGCATTGAATGTCCGCCGTGGTGATTCATGGGTCATAATGTGATGGGCGTTGTTCTGTTGGCGTAACGGTGTGGGTTTTGGTACCTCCGCTTTATCACTGACCTTTGGTCTGGCAGACTTGTGTATGTGGCTGTATATTGGCATGTGTGTTTCATAATATGGTGAATGGATATTCACCAGCGCGGCGGTAAGTTGGCGGCCATCAGCGCGGCAGTAGGCGGGATTTACTGCCAATGTCATAATGAGGGCCTCAGTCAGCTTTTTCGGGATTTTACCAAGCCCATAGTCCCATGCCATAAAGCGATCTTCCAAATCTGATACTCTCTGTTCCATTTCTTGGAAGCATGATAAAAGCTGCCCTATTTCTTCAGCATTTTTGTCTAACCTTTCGTTAATCACGTCTGTCTCCTTTTGCTGCATGTTCTTGAGCGCACGCAATTCCATCAAGAGTGTCTCACGCAGAGCATGTGACTGCACCCTGGGTTGATGTACTGTAACCTTCTCATGCCCATCCTCAAATTGCTCCATTTGATTACCCAATATCCCAGCCTGCATGAGGGTTCAATCAACAATGCTCTCTCTGGGCCGCTGACTTGTCTTTTGGCACCGCTCTATTGGAGAATCTCCTGATAATTGGTCCTGACTCACTGCCTAGTTAGGTAGTCCCTGGGGTCCCTGCTTTGATGCTGAAACCACTGTCAACTGGAATACTTGCCCTTGATGTGACCTACCAGCTCCCTCTAATGCCATGCCAGCTTCTCCCACAGATGGTGTGGTATTTACTGGAAGTCACACACTGGAACTCTTAAGAAATAGGGGATAATCGCATCTCCCACCGGGACCACCTTCTGAACCACAGGCACCATCGCCGGGGTTTGCGATGGCCATTGAAGCAAATACCTGGGGTAGGTCATTAGAAGGGGGGGACACAACTTGTCCATTTACTGGTGAAATGGCCTCCCAGTCAAGTTTATCTGCATTTCTGGCCGGGGAACTTCAGAGTCTGGACCCACAAATGCTTGGAATGTTGACCATAATGGTAATGTGGCGTTTACCATTGTCACCCCAAAAGGGTTGCCAGATAGTTTACCCTTGCATGCAACAGACCACTTTTTGCCCTTTTTAATATTTGAGTGGGAGTCAGAGATCTCAGGGCTGGACTTGGGGCTGCTGCATCTTTTAATGACCAACATCCAGATTTGGCCAGTTGCCTACAGTTCAATTAAAGGGTCATGGAGTTTGTTGCTGTAATTGTGCCTAATATTAATGTGTTTGGGCAAAAGCATCTGGAAGAAGATTCCCCTACCATGTAGGATGTCAAAGGGCAGGTCAAGCGTAAGCCACAGATGCACGGCCAGACCCAGTGACCCTCAGCCACTAGTAAAAGTGCTGAACACACCAGTAAGCAAGAAGCGGTAAAAAACCTGGCAGCCCAAGCAATCGTGTCATCCGTAGCTGCACAAATTCTTCCAAAGTACAGTACTGTGCTTGCAATTGAGCACGCAGCACCCTGGCTCCAACAGTGGCTCCTCCTAAATCGAGTTTGGGCGACAACAGCTATGCTCCCCACAGGTCAGGCATTTTGCCTGTGTCGAATTAGGATGCCAGTAGTCTTATGTCCTCCTCACGTCCACCTTGCAGCGTTTCCTCACTGTCACAGGTTCTGTTCATGTGTGGCTTCTCGCAGCATCCTCACGGCTCCCAGCTCATATAGCCGGGCGTCAGCACGTAGTGGGGGGGAGTCCAAGTAAGCCTACCCGCGGATCATGTGGGACATGTCAGCAGGCAATCTCTAACTCATGACATTAACGATCTCTTCTTATTTTTAGATCTCACCCTTCATCAGTTGAAGGCAGTGCATATCTGAATATCAAGTCAGAGAGGCATTATCCAGTGCTTCTGCTTTCTTTCTTAGCATATTATTGTTCATAAAGGCTTTGGGGAGGTGGTGAAACATTCATTGATTTCATTGGTTCTGGATTAGTTAGTGCTCTCTGACACTCTATTGAGCCAGGACATCTCAAGGGTCCAGTCAACAGTGGTCCTTGATGCTTCTTAATTTGAGCTTTCAGGTAGAGTCTTTTTTCTTTAGATGCTGTCTTCCCAGATCCAGGATTTTTCTGAGGAGGTGGTGGCAAGAGTCTAGTGATATCATGGATATTTAGCCAGTGACTGGAAAACTCCTGACACTCTATTTCTGGCAATTTTCTCAAAACATCCCAGCCTCCTTGGGCGCCACTTTCTCTCTTAGTTTACCTCAAATCTTCCCAGATCCTTATCCATAATGCCCCTAGCTTTCATCTAAGTGCAGGTGTCCCTTTTTGTGCCACTCCCCTATGGTGCTGAGTTTTCCTTTCCTCTACCAGTGACAAAGCTGGGTTTTCCTTCCTACTGAATCTCTAGGGAGACTCTTGAAATGTGCCCACCAAATTCACACACTTTAAATTAAAGGGGTATCCCCTGCCAGAGGCAAATGCAACTCACCCCAATACCTGCCCCTGCCATTATCCAAGTAGACAGTAGCCAGATTGGCACCAGCTCCAGTGGTTTGCAGGGCTACTTTCTCATTTTCCTAGGACACACCTCATGAGTGTGTTTAGAGCACACCAAAAGGGAAGAAGGGTTCTGTCATATAAGTTTTAAAGAGCTGCTGTGATATAGTTTACAGTTAAACGTACAGGAAGTGCTGCAAAAATGAGTAGGGACAACTCTAGGAACCTTTATCCCCTTGGTAAGGGAGGGGCCAGAACATTCACTCACAGGCTAGTACTCCATTTAAAATTGCACCCTCAGGACCATCTTCAGTACACCTTTGGACCCATGAAAGGCAGAAGGACTGTACAAACTGTTTAACCTGTGGGGAGTCACCCCAAGATCATGACCTTCTCCCCACTTGTAATCAACAACTAGGAATGGTCTTTATGATCTTGGTGGCCAGCATCCTGTTACACTTCAGAAACACAAAAGCTACAAGAAGCCCAAATCTTTGCTGCATCCAGCTGACCAGTTCCAATTGTATTTGCCTGGATCCTTCTAATGGCCTTGATTGCCAAGTGGTAACCAAAAATCATGGACCCTTGCCTGGTATAGAGACACTGACTATCACTGGATTGCAAACAAGCTACAGCTGCCAGTATTAAGTGGACAGTCTGGCCGAAGTTGGTTGCTTTGCTCACTTGAAAGGATCCTGAGTTCCAGAAAAGTTTCTAACTCCAAACTTAGACAACATTTCAGGACCAATGCTGACCAGCTCCCTGACCAAAATGCCTCCCTGGGCTCCTATTCCAGACTTGCCCTACTTGGAGTAACCTTGCCTTAGAAGTACAGTGCCTCGAACTTCCAACCTGAGCCAAGGCTTTCACATAGGAACCATGCATCAGTTGGCCACCGTTGATTAGCCCCATTTTGGATCTAACCTGCAACCCTATTCACTGTTGACCTCATTGAGGAGAACATTTCAACAGAAAAACAAAGGTAACCATTTTTCCATGACAAACCTTGTTCCTGTATCTGACCCACGCTCCATTACAATCGGCCCTAAATTTTATCTTGGAACTGGTCTGTGTTTTTTCTAATACTTTAAAAAATCATAGCTTCGGTTCACTACATCCATTTTTTATGGTTTTGGTATCTGTTCAGCATTAACAGAAATTGTACTTTTATAAACTGGCAATTTTATGATTTTGTTATATTCTTTACTTTTTAACTATTGTAATTGTTTTGGTACTGATAAATGCTCTACACATTTCTCCTAAGTTAAACCTGGCTGCTCTGTGCTACAGCTACCAAGGGTTGAGCTCAGATTTACATTATTGAGACATAACTAGATCTAGTAACAAAAAGTGTTATTGTTACTTGAAGAGGACTACAATCCATTTCAACTAATAATCCACTTTCTCACATCATGCCATGAGGTCTCCAATCACAGCCCTCATTTTGGATTGGACCCTGTACAGAACTCAAGTAACTAGTTGCTGTGCGGCAATCTGCAACACCTGATGATGAGATGCTGTTGCACTCTGACTACAAGAGAATTCAGTGGAAGAAATGCGATTAGCTCTGAAGCAGTAGCCACATCCTAGTGCAAAGTCTGCACCTGCCACCATCACTATACATACATGGACTATTCTAGTTATTATATTCTAAAGTATTAACGGAATACAAATCTTTAAAAAAATCCCAAAAAGGGGTCAATACCAGCTATTTCTTATGAAGATGTAAATGTAGCTTAGAATAAATGAATACTCAGCAGAACAAGACATTGCTGTTCAGATGCATTCATATTTCTTCATTCAATGTATATGTGACACAGAACTTCTCCTTCCGTTACTCAAAAAATAACAAGCAATAGAAATCTCATCAAGCTCTTGTTTGATGCACCTTGGTGTATACTTGAGAGTTTCTGAAGAACATTTCTATACCTAACATGGACATGGAATTTCATGGTTTTTGCTATTGATCCTATTTACAAAAATTTGCCGAGTTGTTGACTGTGAATTTTCTTTGAGAAAGAGGAAAACACATCAATACTGAAACTTCAGTGATCGAGCATATGATGAAAAAAGATGATGAACTATACCACTGGCTATGATGGCCACGGTGTGACTGCCCATTCTTAACATTAACACCTACATTTCTACTAACAGCTCAGTTGTGATGCAATGTCACAGTCTTGGTTACACCTTTGGAATCCCTTGAAAGGGCTGACATGTTATTCTACTCAAACACAAAGAAAACCCAGATTTTTCCCTTTATTACAACATTTGTGTGTTGGATGCTCAGCTGAAAATAATGAAGTGCTCCGGGCTTCTAATGGCCCGTAGAAGCCCGGAGCTCCAACATTCCAATGTTTGCTTCACAGCTGATTTCAATCCCCTCAGACTCCTTTCAGGCCTTAGTTTTATTTATTAGAACATTCTACCCTCTAGTGGTGGAATGTTCTATTAGCCTTATAGCCCTCCGTAGCTGGGCTATTCCGGCATTAAAGTTCCACTCCCTTTATAAAGGTCCGGTCATTCAGCTTAGGCCTTTATCGCTGGATCTGGCCTTTAATGACTGGTATAGCCCATTACGGCGGGCTGTAAGGATCTAGTGAAACACTTGTCAAGTGGTAAATTTTTAAGCAAAGAATTACCCCTCTAGTTTGAGAGTCAGTTAACTAGTTTTATTTGTATATACACCAGCTTCACTGTATTTTCACTTGTGGACTGTGTGATCACTTATGAGCACATAAAAGTTCTCCGTGAATTTATTTTCTCTTGCAAATGAAATGTGTGCTACTTTGTTGATTAGTTAATGTTTTAACTGACTTTTACCTTAGAACTCACATTATTTAATGTGCACTGGCCTATATAGATAACAACTAACTGTAACCATAGTGAAATGTTGTATCTGTTTATATCATATTTACCTGAGGTTCCTTGGTGGGCACACTTGGTTGCCTTGTTCTATATAAAGTGTCACCTAACTCCATCCTGTTGTGGCCAGCCAATGCCTGTTAATCCCAATCTTATAGAGAATATGTCATGTCTAAATGCCAGACTATAGAATCCTGGACAAATCACTGTGTAGTAAAACCCCTTGTTATCTGACAAACATGGCTTGTTCTTTCTTGTCCTGGTTCTGCTCTGCTGACCTCAGTCAACTATCCCTTATTAAGCAATAAGCATGTTCCCCCACTGAAGTGTGATTTCTGTTCTGTTTTCCTACCCTCTCTCACCTATGCCCATACTGTAAGAAAGGAATGACAGGTGAGTGTCTGAACGATGAAGGGTAATAGAAACATGCACTGGCTGGAATAATGGAACATTTCTTATCTGGTGCAGTTACTATTAGCCGCATTTGCTCACCTGCAACAACACCTAATTTGGTTCCATCCTATGGACACCTATTACTGGTTTCATTATGTAATGTGATGTCTGCTTTTATAATTTTCTAATGAGTGAGAATTTGGTTTTTGATTTTTCACTGTGAAATTCACTGTGTTAGGGGGTTCATTGAGTTAATAACATACACTGTCTTGGGCTTTGTGATGCAGTCAGCACACATCAGTGATCTATTTGTTTCTTTTTCACTACATATACCTTAAGGTCCCAATCCTTCACATTAACATCAACCCCATGCTCACAGTAAGCTTCATTTGTGCTTATAGAGGATTCTCTCAGTGTGTTCATCGGGTGACCTTTTGATATTGAGGGCATTTTCTAAATGCACACTCCTGGGGCACAAGTGCAAATCAGTATAGGCAGGATGTACAAAAGTTTGGGTTGCAAAGCACATCAACTGCTTTTCCACATGGATGTCATTTTGAGCTGTAATGGATGTACAAATCATTTGCAGTGCAAAATGGCATATTACTGGGATTTCCAGAAATCCCCTTTACTTATATTAATGAGAAATAATCTTTCAACTGAATGGTCTTTAAATGCAGGCGAAGCACCTGCAAATGACAGCCGACCTGCATCACAGAATTTGCATGGAATGTAGTCATATTTTGAACACAGCTGTTTTCTTCTAAAGGATGCATTTAAAAACTGGCATTCTATGAATGGCATGAGATTAGCAAACAGCTGCCCCCTAAATCAATACGTGCTCCCCTCAATATTGAGGTCTCCCATTCACAAGGCTGAAACTGTCACTCTGGGAAGGCATACCATTCTCTTACAGGAGACAGTACAAACCACTGATGTATTTCATTCCAAATCAGGAATGTCACTCCTTTCACACCCCTTCAACTTCCAAATCACAATGGTTTATTAATAGTGCTGTGCAGTGGCTTAACACAAATGATGCATCCCTCTTGTGCTGCTCTCACAAGGTTCTGTTACGCCGAATCCCTTGTGGGGATTTAGCCCAAAAATGTTTTTTCTCACATTTCGGTGACAGAAAGTTCTGGAATGTGAGAGGAGCCACAAATTTCTTTCCTCCAGGCGTTCCCCCAAGTTTCCAGATAAAAATGGTACCTCACTTGTGTGGCTAGGCTTAGTGCCCGCAAAAGGAAATGCCCCAAAACACTATCTGGACACATCCAAATTATCAAATACAAAACTACCTGTTTGTGTGGGGGGCACCTGCGTTTTCGGTCCTGGGCTCAGCAGCCATACAGGGAAAACTACCAGACCCAAACATTTCTGAAAGCTAGACACCCAAGGGATTCCAGGGACGTGTGACTTGCGTGGATTCCTCAGTGTTTTCTTAATCTGAATCCTCAGCAAATCTCACATTTAGCAAAAAAAACACATTTTCCCACATTTCTATGTGGGATCATCACACCGGGTCCACCCAACGTTCCCCTCTATCACCTGATAAAAATGATACCTCACTTGTGTAGGTGGGCCAAGTGCTGTGACAGGGAAAAGCCAAAAACATCTCAAAATTGAGGGGGAACCAAAGTGGATCTAAAAGGGCAGTTTGGGAAAAAAAAAATTTAGGCTCACAAATGGGGAAGAATTTTTATCGGTATAGATGCGACAATGTTGGGTGGTAGGAATTTTGTGGACTCCTACAGATTCTGAAAGTTTCCATCACAGAAATATGGGAAAAATATGTGATTTTCAGAAAAGTTGGAGGTTTGCAGGGCATTGTGGGTAAGAAAATGGTGCAGGGTGCATGTGAAGCACACCACCTTGGACTCACTCAGATGTTTAGTTTTCAGATGTGTCTAGGTCTTGTGGACTTTTCTACACGGCAGCGTCCTAAAGTCCAAAAAGTGCAGTCCTCACAATTCCAAGTGGGACGATTTTGAGGGTTAGTCAAGCGCTCATGGCCCAAATGTAAAACCAGAATCCAAAATAATCAAATGTCCTCTTGATTGCCGTGGGGAGGAGGTGGTGGCAAGAGTCTAGTGATATCATGGATATTTAGCCAGTGACTGGAAAACTCCTGACACTCTATTTCTGGCAATTTTCTCAAAACATCCCAGCCTCCTTGGGCGCCACTTTCTCTCTTAGTTTACCTCAAATCTTCCCAGATCCTTATCCATAATGCCCCTAGCTTTCATCTAAGTGCAGGTGTCCCTTTTTGTGCCACTCCCCTATGGTGCTGAGTTTTCCTTTCCTCTACCAGTGACAAAGCTGGGTTTTCCTTCCTACTGAATCTCTAGGGAGACTCTTGAAATGTGCCCACCAAATTCATACACTTTAAATTAAAGGGGTATCCCCTGCCAGAGGCAAATGCAACTCACCCCAATACCTGCCCCTGCCATTATCCAAGTAGACAGTAGCCAGATTGGCACCAGCTCCAGTGGTTTGCAGGGCTACTTTCTCATTTTCCTAGGACACACCTCATGAGTGTGTTTAGAGCACACCAAAAGGGAAGAAGGGTTCTGTCATATAAGTTTTAAAGAGCTGCTGTGATATAGTTTACAGTTAAACGTACAGGAAGTGCTGCAAAAATGAGTAGGGACAACTCTAGGAACCTTTATCCCCTTGGTAAGGGAGGGGCCAGAACATTCACTCACAGGCTAGTACTCCATTTAAAATTGCACCCTCAGGACCATCTTCAGTACACCTTTGGACCCATGAAAGGCAGAAGGACTGTACAAACTGTTTAACCTGTGGGGAGTCACCCCAAGATCATGACCTTCTCCCCACTTGTAATCAACAACTAGGAATGGTCTTTATGATCTTGGTGGCCAGCATCCTGTTACGCTTCAGAAACACAAAAGCTACAAGAAGCCCAAATCTTTGCTGCATCCAGCTGACCAGTTCCAATTGTATTTGCCTGGATCCTTCTAATGGCCTTGATTGCCAAGTGGTAACCAAAAATCATGGACCCTTGCCTGGTATAGAGACACTGACTATCACTGGATTGCAAACAAGCTACAGCTGCCAGTATTAAGTGGACAGTCTGGCCGAAGTTGGTTGCTTTGCTCACTTGAAAGGATCCTGAGTTCCAGAAAAGTTTCTAACTCCAAACTTAGACAACATTTCAGGACCAATGCTGACCAGCTCCCTGACCAAAATGCCTCCCTGGGCTCCTATTCCAGACTTGCCCTACTTGGAGTAACCTTGCCTTAGAAGTACAGTGCCTCGAACTTCCAACCTGAGCCAAGGCTTTCACATAGGAACCATGCATCAGTTGGCCACCGTTGATTAGCCCCTTTTTGGATCTAACCTGCAACCCTATTCACTGTTGACCTCATTGAGGAGAACATTTCAACAGAAAAACAAAGGTAACCATTTTTCCATGACAAACCTTGTTCCTGTATCTGACCCACGCTCCATTACAATCGGCCCTAAATTTTATCTTGGAACTGGTCTGTGTTTTTTCTAATACTTTAAAAAATCATAGCTTCGGTTCACTACATCCATTTTTTATGGTTTTGGTATCTGTTCAGCATTAACAGAAATTGTACTTTTATAAACTGGCAATTTTATGATTTTGTTATATTCTTTACTTTTTAACTATTGTAATTGTTTTGGTACTGATAAATGCTCTACACATTTCTCCTAAGTTAAACCTGGCTGCTCTGTGCTACAGCTACCAAGGGTTGAGCTCAGATTTACATTATTGAGACATAACTAGATCTAGTAACAAAAAGTGTTATTGTTACTTGAAGAGGACTACAATCCATTTCAACTAATAATCCACTTTCTCCCATCATGCCATGAGGTCTCCAATCACAGCCCTCATTTTGGATTGGACCCTGTACAGAACTCAAGTAACTAGTTGCTGTGCGGCAATCTGCAACACCTGATGATGAGATGCTGTTGCACTCTGACTACAAGAGAATTCAGTGGAAGAAATGCGATTAGCTCTGAAGCAGTAGCCACATCCTAGTGCAAAGTCTGCACCTGCCACCATCACTATACATACATGGACTATTCTAGTTATTATATTCTAAAGTATTAACGGAATACAAATCTTTAAAAAAATCCCAAAAAGGGGTCAATACCAGCTATTTCTTATGAAGATGTAAATGTAGCTTAGAATAAATGAATACTCAGCAGAACAAGACATTGCTGTTCAGATGCATTCATATTTCTTCATTCAATGTATATGTGACACAGAACTTCTCCTTCCGTTACTCAAAAAATAACAAGCAATAGAAATCTCATCAAGCTCTTGTTTGATGCACCTTGGTGTATACTTGAGAGTTTCTGAAGAACATTTCTATACCTAACATGGACATGGAATTTCATGGTTTTTGCTATTGATCCTATTTACAAAAATTTGCCGAGTTGTTGACTGTGAATTTTCTTTGAGAAAGAGGAAAACACATCAATACTGAAACTTCAGTGATCGAGCATATGATGAAAAAAGATGATGAACTATACCACTGGCTATGATGGCCACGGTGTGACTGCCCATTCTTAACATTAACACCTACATTTCTACTAACAGCTCAGTTGTGATGCAATGTCACAGTCTTGGTTACACCTTTGGAATCCCTTGAAAGGGCTGACATGTTATTCTACTCAAACACAAAGAAAACCCAGATTTTTCCCTTTATTACAACATTTGTGTGTTGGATGCTCAGCTGAAAATAATGAAGTGCTCCGGGCTTCTAATGGCCCGTAGAAGCCCGGAGCTCCAACATTCCAATGTTTGCTTCACAGCTGATTTCAATCCCTTCAGACTCCTTTCAGGCCTTAGTTTTATTTATTAGAACATTCTACCCTCTAGTGGTGGAATGTTCTATTAGCCTTATAGCCCTCCGTAGCTGGGCTATTCCGGCATTAAAGTTCCACTCCCTTTATAAAGGTCCGGTCATTCAGCTTAGGCCTTTATCGCTGGATCTGGCCTTTAATGACTGGTATAGCCCATTACGGCGGGCTGTAAGGATCTAGTGAAACACTTGTCAAGTGGTAAATTTTTAAGCAAAGAATTACCCCTCTAGTTTGAGAGTCAGTTAACTAGTTTTATTTGTATATACACCAGCTTCACTGTATTTTCACTTGTGGACTGTGTGATCACTTATGAGCACATAAAAGTTCTCCGTGAATTTATTTTCTCTTGCAAATGAAATGTGTGCTACTTTGTTGATTAGTTAATGTTTTAACTGACTTTTACCTTAGAACTCACATTATTTAATGTGCACTGGCCTATATAGATAACAACTAACTGTAACCATAGTGAAATGTTGTATCTGTTTATATCATATTTACCTGAGGTTCCTTGGTGGGCACACTTGGTTGCCTTGTTCTATATAAAGTGTCACCTAACTCCATCCTGTTGTGGCCAGCCAATGCCTGTTAATCCCAATCTTATAGAGAATATGTCATGTCTAAATGCCAGACTATAGAATCCTGGGCAAATCACTGTGTAGTAAAACCCCTTGTTATCTGACAAACATGGCTTGTTCTTTCTTGTCCTGGTTGTGCTCTGCTGACCTCAGTCAACTATCCCTTATTAAGCAATAAGCATGTTCCCCCACTGAAGTGTGATTTCTGTTCTGTTTTCCTACCCTCTCTCACCTATGCCCATACTGTAAGAAAGGAATGACAGGTGAGTGTCTGAACGATGAAGGGTAATAGAAACATGCACTGGCTGGAATAATGGAACATTTCTTATCTGGTGCAGTTACTATTAGCCGCATTTGCTCACCTGCAACAACACCTAATTTGGTTCCATCCTATGGACACCTATTACTGGTTTCATTATGTAATGTGATGTCTGCTTTTATAATTTTCTAATGAGTGAGAATTTGGTTTTTGATTTTTCACTGTGAAATTCACTGTGTTAGGGGGTTCATTGAGTTAATAACATACACTGTCTTGGGCTTTGTGATGCAGTCAGCACACATCAGTGATCTATTTGTTTCTTTTTCACTACATATACCTTAAGGTCCCAATCCTTCACATTAACATCAACCCCATGCTCACAGTAAGCTTCATTTGTGCTTATAGAGGATTCTCTCAGTGTGTTCATCGGGTGACCTTTTGATATTGAGGGCATTTTCTAAATGCACACTCCTGGGGCACAAGTGCAAATCAGTATAGGCAGGATGTACAAAAGTTTGGGTTGCAAAGCACATCAACTGCTTTTCCACATGGATGTCATTTTGAGCTGTAATGGATGTACAAATCATTTGCAGTGCAAAATGGCATATTACTGGGATTTCCAGAAATCCCCTTTACTTATATTAATGAGAAATAATCTTTCAACTGAATGGTCTTTAAATGCAGGCGAAGCACCTGCAAATGACAGCCGACCTGCATCACAGAATTTGCATGGAATGTAGTCATATTTTGAACACAGCTGTTTTCTTCTAAAGGATGCATTTAAAAACTGGCATTCTATGAATGGCATGAGATTAGCAAACAGCTGCCCCCTAAATCAATACGTGCTCCCCTCAATATTGAGGTCTCCCATTCACAAGGCTGAAACTGTCACTCTGGGAAGGCATACCATTCTCTTACAGGAGACAGTACAAACCACTGATGTATTTCATTCCAAATCAGGAATGTCACTCCTTTCACACCCCTTCAACTTCCAAATCACAATGGTTTATTAATAGTGCTGTGCAGTGGCTTAACACAAATGATGCATCCCTCTTGTGCTGCTCTCACAAGGTTCTGTTACGCAGAATCCCTTGTGGGGATTTAGCCCAAAAATGTTTTTTCTCACATTTCGGTGACAGAAAGTTCTGGAATGTGAGAGGAGCCACAAATTTCTTTCCTCCAGGCGTCCCCCAAGTTTCCAGATAAAAATGGTACCTCACTTGTGTGGCTAGGCTTAGTGCCCGCAAAAGGAAATGTCCCAAAACACTATCTGGACACATCCAAATTATCAAATACAAAACTACCTGTTTGTGTGGGGGGCACCTGCGTTTTCGGTCCTGGGCTCAGCAGCCATACAGGGAAAACTACCAGACCCAAACATTTCTGAAAGCTAGACACCCAAGGGATTCCAGGGACGTGTGACTTGCGTGGATTCCTCAGTGTTTTCTTAATCTGAATCCTCAGCAAATCTCACATTTAGCAAAAAAAATACATTTTCTCACATTTCTATGTGGGATCATCACACCGGGTCCACCCAACGTTCCCCTCTATCACCTGATAAAAATGATACCTCACTTGTGTAGGTGGGCCAAGTGCTGTGACAGGGAAAAGCCAAAAACATCTCAAAATTGAGGGGGAACCAAAGTGGATCTAAAAGGGCAGTTTGGGAAAAAAAAAATTTAGGCTCACAAATGGGGAAGAATTTTTATCGGTATAGATGCGACAATGTTGGGTGGTAGGAATTTTGTGGACTCCTACAGATTCTGAAAGTTTCCATCACAGAAATATGGGAAAAATATGTGATTTTCAGAAAAGTTGGAGGTTTGCAGGGCATTGTGGGTAAGAAAATGGTGCAGGGTGCATGTGAAGCACACCACCTTGGACTCACTCAGATGTTTAGTTTTCAGATGTGTCTAGGTCTTGTGGACTTTTCTACACGGCAGCGTCCTAAAGTCCAAAAAGTGCAGTCCTCACAATTCCAAGTGGGACGATTTTGAGGGTTAGTCAAGCGCTCATGGCCCAAATGTAAAACCAGAATCCAAAATAATCAAATGTCCTCTTGATTGCCGTGGGATAACATGTTTTAGTGTGCAGGGGAGAGCTGAAAGACTGTTACCCGCTTCAGTTGGTGTGGGGGCATAACCATGCCCATACTGGTTGGTAGCTGTTGGACATGGCCCTTTTACCGGTTCATTCCCCAGACTTTTTGCGTTTTTGCCTCCATATTTTTCTGACCTATGTTGGCTGACATTATTTCTCTGAGCACTTTTTCACTGCTAACCAGTGCTAAAGTGCATGTGCTCTCCCTTGTAAAATTGGTATGATTGGTTTATACCTAATCGGCATATTTAATTCACCTGTAAGTCCCTTGTAAAGTGGTAGCCTTATACCTAGGCATTGTAAATTAAATGCTACTAGTGGGCCTGCAGCGCTGCTCGCGCTACCCACTGAAGTAGCCTGTCAAACCTATCTCAGGCCTGCTAGCACAGGGCCTGTGTGTGCAGTTTTCTGCCACAGGGACCTGGCATCTAAATTTACTTGCCAGGCCCAGAACTCCCCTTTTACTACATGTAAGTCACCCCTAAGGTATGCCCTGGCTAGCCCTATGGACAGGGTGTCATGTATGTAGATGGCAGGACATGTGCCAGGTTGCGTGGCCTGTCCTGGTAGTGACAAAGAGCCTAACTTGGTGTCTCACTACTGTGAGTGCTGCCTTCTCACAGGATTGCATTAGAAATGCCCTGCCTTATGTGTAAGGGGTATTGTCTGATTTATGAGAGATAGCCTAGGCATGTTTGGTATGGTTGTGATAGTGATAAGAAATGCTGCTTACTGGTGAAGGAGTATTTTTTATTACTATTACAGAAATGCCGCTTCTAGGAATCAGTCAATCAAATAAATTTCTTAAGTGCACTACTCAGGCTGGTAGGGTCTCAAGGCACTGGGATGGAGGGGGGGTATGGGGGTGGTTACTGCTCGAAAAGCCATTTTTTTAGGTGCTTTCTGATGTTTAGGAGGTCCTGGGTCTTGTGTAGGTTAGTGGGGAGGGAGTTCCAGGTTTTGGTGGTGAGGTGGGAGAAGTATCTGCCGTCGGATGTGGTGCGTTGGATGCGGGGGACTGTAGAAAGGGCGAGGTCGGCAGAGCGGAGCTGTCGAGTTGGTATGTGGAAATTGACACGTTCATTGAGGTAGGCCGGTCCAGTGTCGTGGAGGGCTTTGTGAGCGTGGACAAGGATTTTGAAAATGATCCTTTTGTTGATGGGCAGCCAGTGTAGGGATCTTGTAGTGAATCCTAGTTTGTTTTAACGGGATACCAGGAGTTAGCTTAGCCGTAGGCTTGTAAACTCGTGCCCCCGTCACCTAGTGACTTTTAACCTACTTAGCTTGCTCTGTCTTAGCCCATTTAATTATTTATTTCCTCTAAGATGGCTGCCTTGTTTATAGTTAGGCCACTTGTTATGAGTTTTATTATTAGTGTCACTGCGCCAAGGCGTCAAGTTCAAACACGAAAGACAAACAATCAGTAGGTGTTCACACTTAGGGATTTTCCCTCCCTATACTTTCGAGGGATTGTTGTTTAATTATTGCCGTCCCAATCATGCCTGTTATCTATTGTTTTGGAATACACCTACGTCAGGGGACCTTGTAGATCTGTATAAATACATCACACTTTAGGCAGATAATCAGAGGGATTGCGACCAGAGGGCATCGCCACCATCGCTGATACTGATGCTGCAGTCGTCTTGACGCTGACCCAGTCTTCGTGTCCCTACGGAGTTTGAGATAGAGACTTCATTCCAAGGTAACGAGGGTTGGGGGCTCCACTCATGGACACGGTTTTGGCAGATTAGGTTTAGCAAACCCAGCTCTCCTTTAGGTAGGAGGTTAGGCCTATTCTCATTAGGATGTTAGGGCATATTCCATCTTATACATACATATATATATATTTCTTTCATATATTGCAAAAATGGTGGGGGTCTTTATAACCATGACTATCTTCTTCACACTACTGTTTCTTGGTATATTCATTATCCTAATCATTGCAGTTCATGCAACTTATCGTAAATCGCAGTTATGTTAAATAAAAACTATTATAACTTCACTGCATCTGTGTTATTGCCTTTGTTTGTGTGAGACATAATATATCTGTGAGAAAAGGGTAATCTCCGTTTAACCACGACAACCCTGAGATATCTTACTTTGAGTCCATGCGTAAGCGACTGCCACAAATCACCTTTTACTATTGTGTTTCTGGTGAGGTGCTGCTAGTGAGCTGGTGAGGTTGGGACAACAGTTGCGACTTGTTGTAGGAAAGACTCAGTCGCCTACAAACAAAAGTACTGTTATCTTTAAACCAGCAGTCTTGCTCAGAGCAAGAGTCCAAACTACGACATGGCGCCACCAACGATGGTGTTTAGGCACTAATTTACGGTTACCCTGACTATCACTGTCTCACAGACAACAGGTACCCTAAGTACCATTATACGGAGACGTCCGTGGTCTTTGGGAGAATCCTCCTCAGCTGAACAGGTAACACCTAATTAAGCTGTAGGTTGTTTGAGCTCGAACTCATAAAAAGGAAAAACTTCCCCTATTTGGTGTTCCGTTTCTCTAAACAACTATGGCTAATACCATAGACATTCCTGCAAATGCTAGACATGCACTTACACAACATTTGTTAGCACATGGCCTTACCGAAGAGGGTGGGGATGTTACTCTGATAATAGAAGCAACTGAAGCATACCAAACAGAAACGTTTTACTGTTGGGTCACCTTTCCTGAGGTTGACCAAAGAACGCACACATTTCACACATATGAAATTGCGAACGTACCTGTACGGTACAAAGCATACCAGTATCATGAAATATCGCTCCCATATCAAGAGCATCAGAACTGGTTTGAAGGCGCCCTACCACATGTACTACGAAGAGTGAGGCTAGGTCCTTTAAGTAATGAGGGCCCTATGTGGCCTATGTTTGCCACATATACACCTCACCCAGGCATACAGAATATGCCGATCGCAGATTTACGAGTATAATATGATGAATTAGTGGCATTATATAGACAATTGGTTCAGTTCGTCATGCGAACATTGAACACTACACCAGCGCGTCCAGCACCACCAGTAGCTGGTGGATATCAATTGGCTACTGGGATTAATCCTCAGACAGTGCATACTATTATGGGTAAAGTGCCCACGGAACAGGAAAAAATACCATTCTGGATTGCCCAGAAAACCAATCAGCTGGAAGCTGTGTTTCCCCATACGGGACCACAGGAAAAACATAGGCTGCTCACTATGTGCTTGCCGTTTGGGATGGTTCCCTCAGTGGATGACTGCGCCACATGGGGCACAGTCTTCGCTGCCGTTTATACTACCACACATGGTACCCCGACACTTGCCAATTTACCGGAGGTGTTAAAACAAATACAAAATGAACATGGGGCTGCACCGGCTCTGGAGATGAAATTAATGCGTAACTTTGACGCCATCTCCTCGATAGTACTGAGTAATATTAAAGGGGAAGCGTGGCACTGGCAATACGCCAGAGTCTCCGGGAAACTCCAAATGTGGAACAAGAGAGACAGCTACCGAAAATAATTTCCGAAACATATACTAGTATAGGACGGGATAGTTTGGGAGCCAAACCTAAAAAATTGGAATTACCAAGTACCACCCATAAGGAAGGTACAAAGCAGGCACAAGATGGCTCTAAAATGCGCTGGGACAAACAAAAAAATGTCAAAGAAAGGAGAAATAAGAGAGCTGATTCTCCACATCCGGAGTACTCCGAAAGGAGGTATAATCTCAGAAATAGGGAGAACATTAGAACTCCAGACAGATATACTGATTCACGTCCCTCTCGTTCCTTTCAGGACGCACCGGATAAACATAGCGAGAGAGGGGGCCGTCAAGATCGACGTCTGGAATACGTGAAAGAAAAGAAAGACTCACCACAGTCTGCCATTAAAAAAGAAGAAAAGACTACTCAGCAAAAACAGCAGTTTAAAAAGAAGAAGGTGGCAGCACTGACAGTTAAAAATGCCAGTAGTGTTGAGGACACTGTTGAGGAACAAGAAGTGGGCCGTGACTCTGTTGGACAGCGCGGCAGAGGTCACGATATGTCACCAGAGTCTGAAAGATCATCTGGATGCGACAGCAACTAGCGTTTACATCGCGGTTGAGACAGCGGATGGCCGCGTTCTCCCACCCGATCAGGTTTATGATTTAACAATTCAGATAGAGGAAGACGTGGAACGAATTATTAGTGTAATATTTTGGGATGAACTAACTAGTGATATCCTGTTGGCCGAGAGAGACTGGCCACCTGAACACGTCTGCAAGCTCCCGCATGGGGAAGATGTCATTTTGCCTTCTTTCTCCGATCTTGTTCCAGAAGCAGACAAAAAAGCGTATGCTGCTGAATGGGCTTTAGCGCAGGAACCTGCACTATACCGTAATCATGTAGGTTGGGACAAGGACTCTCCTTGTCATGTTATTCCCGTTAGGTCTACACCCCAACCACAGCCACAATACCCTGTTAAACATGAGGCAAAAGCTCCAGTGATGGAGATACTGTCACAACTTGAGTACCAGGGAGTTATTGAACCCTGTACATCGGCAATGAATAATCCACTATTCCCTGTTGCTAAGCCAGATCATTCATATAGAATAGTGGTTGATTATAGACACTTAAATGGTCATACACGCACATATACTATACAAAATTCACACAGCACAGCACTGATAAACAATATAGGGGGTCATTACGACCTTGGCGGTCTTTCAAAAAGACCGCCGAGGCTGCGGGATCCAGAATACCGCCATTGCCGGCAGTATTCCTGGCTCCCTATTATGACATTTCCACTGGGCCAGCGGACGGTAACAGTGTTACCGTCTGCTGGCCCAGCGGAAACGTCACATCAACATTGCTGCCGGCTCGTAATAGAGCCGGCGGCAATGCTGATGTGCAGCGGGTGCAGTAGCACCCGTCGCGCATTTCACTGCCCGAAATTCGGGCAGTGAAATGCGCGACGGGCTATGCCTGGGGGCCCATGCCAAGTGCATGGGCAGTGCAGGGGCCCCCAGGGGCACCCCAAGTCCCCTTACCGCCAACCTTTCAATGGCAGTGTTTACCGCCACGGACAGGCTGGCAGTCGGGGACTCATAATCCCCAGGGCAGCGGTGCTTGCACTGCTGCCCTGGGGATTATGACCGCCAGGCGGAAACCTGGCAGGAAAGTGGAGGGGCCGGCGGTATGACCGTGGCTTTTCCGCCACGGTCATAATTGCTGGCGGTGTTACCGCCAACTTACCGCCAGCCGCCAGGGTCGTAATGACCCCCAATGTGCGTAAAAAATATAAAACTACATTGGATATATCTAATGGGTTTTTCTGCCAGAATTTAGCACATGGAAGTAGGGACCTCAGTGCATTTTCATTTGGCTCTCAGAAACGCTTTTGTCGTTTACCTCAAGGCTATAAAAATAGCCCAGGACTGTTTTCAGCCCGTGTAACATCAATTTTGCACGAGCTTGATTCCGATGCATTGTCCTATGTGTATGATATCTATCTCACTGATGACGCCCTCGACATTCATCTTGCGAGGGTCGATCGGATCATCTTGGGATTTGCAGACCTCGGTTATAAATTTAATTTTAAGAAAAGCAAGATAGCTTTTCTTAGTGTATTGTTCCTGGGATATGAGCTGTCAAACGAGGGGAAGAGCCTGGCCCGCACTTCCTAGAAAAGTGTGCTCAATTACAGCCTCCGAACACACTTAAGAAATTACAGTCATTACTGGGTTTCTTCAATTTTGGCAGAACATACATTCCAGATTATGCAGAACGCATCAAACCACTTTATGACTTAATTCAGCCCAATTTTTCTAGCAGACGATGGACGATTGAACACACACACATCCTTAGAGATATGCAACGGGACATGCTGGAAGCTAAACACTTATACACACGTGACAATAAAACTAATTTGGTCATCAGAATAATTGCTGATGCCCTTGGGTTTACTTATGTCACCTTTAACGAGGGTGAAACAGTGCCGATACCATATAAATCACACTTATACTCAAATGCTGAAAAACGTTTTGTACCTACAGAAAAGATTCTGACAGCGGTTCAGACGGCCGTCATAAGGGAGAGGCCACTTGCCCAGGGGAAACGCATTATTGTTGTCTCCCCGGTGCCGGCCTTAGAGGCTGTCACTAAAGCGAGCGTTCCGAACGCTAAGGCATTACATCCACGCTGGATTCAATGGGCAACGTCTCTGACCGCCACTGATGTTGATTATGTATTTGACCCAAGATTTCAAACACAAGAATTTCTCCAGTATGAACAGGAGTACCCCGCTCCTCTACATATCTTGCCGCTGGACAGTTATACTACTATCATTTATACTGACAGATCAGCACAACCGGCTGTAGGTACAAGACATCAATACTCGGCAGCTTGCGCAGCCGTGTGTGGGGTACTGGAAGATGGAATTTTCCACCCTCACAATACCTACAAGCAGACCTTAGGGGACTGCACAGCCCAGTTGTCTGAGCTTAGGGCTCTTCTTCTAGCTCTCGAACATACTGAGGCAGGAAGCCAGACTTTGATAGTCTGTGATTCATATTACTGCGTCCAGTCATACAATGAATATCTCAATCATTGGAAACTGAACGGGTTTAGAGATTCTAAAGGGAACACCATTAAACACAAAATGTTGTGGGGAAGGGTGGCTGATCTTAAGGATAAGCTGCCATGTGTCCATGTAGTAAATACATTAGGACACCAACGTGTAGGAATACACGTTGCCGGCAATAATTTGGCTGATGAAGCGGCCAAAGCTTCAGTAGCTACGGCTTCTGTGGCTGCAGTGACTCGTTCTCGGACGAGATTGGATAATGAAATACTGATTGCCGTTAAAGCTTCGGCTGCAGGCAAGACCCTTCCGAAAGGATACCCTACAAACTATACTTACTATATCAGTGCACAGAATGTTGCTTATACAACAATTCCTGGGGTTGGAGATCGAGTGATCCCCAATGAAGACCAGAGACTAGCGATGATTACGGCCGCACATGAGGGTGTCGCTTCTGCACATGCTGGTATGCTCGTATACAGGCCACAATAACAATTTTACAGCAGCGATACTGGTGGCCTGCTCTATGCAGACGGACTAAACAGTATGTCCTTTGTTGTGACATTTGTCAGCAGATTAAGGGTTCTAATATCAAACGCCGTCCGCAGACATCCCTCTTAGTGTCAGACAAGCCACTCCAGTGTGTGTACCTAGACCATTGTGGTCCCTTACAGCCTGATGGTGCATACAAATACATTTTAGTGGCTGTGGATTCCTGTTCTAGATTCCTGTGGGTATGGCCACAGCGGTCGGCTGACGCTCGGACTGTTATAAAAGATTTGCTGATCTTTATCGGTACATATGCGGTTGCAGCATTCCATTCGGACCAGGGCCCTGCATTTGCCTCTAAGGCATTTAGGGACGAATATGTGACAGAACAACTAGGTCCTAAACAACTATAGCCTAAACCACTACTGCTAAACAACTAAAAAGTCTCTACAACTAATTACTGAACAACTACTGTCTAAACAACAATTGTGCCTAAATAACAATTGCCTGAACAACTAATATGTATATATATTTTAAACACCTATTAACCATAAAAACCAAAAAGAAAACCTTACCTTAAAATTAGTTGTTTAGGCAATTGTTATTCAGGCACAATTGTTGTTTAGACAGTAGTTGTTCAGTACTTAGTTGTAGAGACTTTTTAGTTGTTTAGCAGTAGTGGTTCAGGCAAGTAGTGGTTTAGACCTAGTTGTTCAGGATGTTTCCCTTTAGGGACACCATGGGGACAATGGGTGTTGAACTCCATTACTCCTCACCATACCATCCCGAGGGAAATTCGGTCGTGGAGAGGCGGAATCGTGATCTAAAGCAGTCCTTAACAGCTCGAGTATTGGGTTCAGGCCGCAGTTGGTTACACCACCTATATGGGGTCCAGAGAGCACTGAATATTCTGCCAAGATGGTCCTTGGGGGGGAAGTCTCCATATGAGGTTCTCTTTGGGATACCTATGTATGTCCCAGATCTTGATGCCCCTGGTATTGTTGCAGCAGACACACCATTTGACATAAAAGAACTGCTCCTGTTTTACAGGAGTTTCAGCAATTTCGTGATGATAGATCATCTGCAAGTGCTGCCACCTTAGGAATAAGGGAATTGGTGAAAACTTCGACTGGCTGGATTCCTAACGTTGGGGATCTGGTTCGTGAGAAGATCGCTGTGAAAAAGGAGTTCGGTCCATCATACAGAGCACCTGTACCGGTCTTGGGTATAAAAGGCACAAGGACTGTCATCCTACCACCATTATCCGGTTCTAAATCGAATAGATTTATCTCCATTGATGACATCAAATTACACCATGTGGCCGATTCTTCACAGTAGACCAGGAGGTCCCTTGGGTGGTTCCCGATCCCCTCTCACTACCCAACAGGACATCCATCTACATAGTAGGATGAACATCACTGCTACTGACTATGCAACTATGTCAACTGCTGTTCCAGACACTTCCTCGACCATGGGGAGGGCGGAAAATGAACTTTTGTTGGTTCCAGTCACATCTTCGGTGACCACCCCGCTTCAAGATTTGGCTGTATTTTACACGAACACTTCCACGACTAATGACGTTGTCTATCAAGAACCTCCACGAGCGGTGGATCAGAATACAGCGGCTCCTGTGTTTGCAGAGACTATCTCTGGCTATTTCATTGACATTGATGATTTTTCTTTGGATTCATCCTCTACAATGATTGACAATATTTCAAAAAGTAGTAAGCTGTATTGATGGCTTAAAAAGACCTATTTGATCTACCCATGGAACTATCTATTGTTCTGTTTGACATTTATTGCATTATTTTTATGGATTGGTTTTGTGACTGTTTTCTTTTTGCTGATTAATGGTCACTATATTCCTGATCGCTCCTCTGTGGAGCCTGTTGATGAAATGTTAACACCACATCATTCTTCACATAAGGTCCGAAGAGATTTGTCCCCTGTGAATATTACAGCTATACCAATTACTGATGGGATTGTGTGGGACAAAGTTTCATTCGATATATACGGGCCTACAGAGATAATTCAAATACCATACGTGTTCAAAATTTCAATGTGTGATGTTATTTCAGCTAATGTTGTCTCTGATGATTGGGATGTCCAAACAGTTGATTCCATGCTAGCTGAAATGAAGGACTATTCCGCTTTTGGAAGTGATCATGTATATGATTATTCAATGAATTATGGGGAACTGTTCTGCTATAACAATTGGGGACATCACTACCTACACCGTGCGACTAGATATAGGCCTCTCTTGAACTACACACAGTGGGAACACTGTTCCACACCAGGGGTGGGGAGTTCAAAGTATTACAGCGATAAATTTACATACTTTTCTGGGCATGATACAAGGAAAGCAGAGTCGTATTATTTTAATATACCTCTGGCACATATTAGTAAACTTTTGCTAACAGATACAAAACTGATTTATTCAGATCCCTTCGTTTCCCGGCTCTCGCTTGAGGGTTACGAATATTGGAAAAACACTATTGATTTGAAAAGTGTATGGGGAACACAAGATTGGCAGATACAGGGTACAGAGGCTTTGTTTCGGGCATGTCTGATTCATGTGCAAATGATTTTCTTAAATGACACTATAGAGCAGACATCCTGTCTAGGGTTAGCAAAAATTAAAGACATGAACACACCCAGTATCCCTACTCCTACAAAATTTAAAGATTGGCAACACTTTCTTAATGTCTCAGAAGACAGACTAGATGCAATGGTTAAGGCTGGTGCCTATAATTCTTCACTTTCTCGTCCCGGCGGGTGGTTGGTATGGCCCACCGACACTGATGAGTGTCAAAAGCGTTTCTTGAACTCTTCAGGGTTTTTTTCCATTCACAGGCCTGACCCTCGCTTTCTATCAGGTCAACATACAGGTATAATTACAACATACAGTATGGGTAAGCTGTGCCAGCAATGGGTGCAGACAAACACGTTAACAGCGGTTAAGAAACACCTGAACACTCTTTCTGACAGTATAGACTTACAGGATTTCCTGTTAGGTCCTAGAAAACAACGCTTGAAACGTTTTTTATATGCTATGTACAATGACATTTGGAAACTTTCCCAGATTGAGGCTGCTGCACGTTTAAGGCAACTCGATAAAGAAAATTTGGAAAAAACATTAGCTGTTGTCGACAATGGCATGAACACGCTGTCCAACAGGATTTATACAAATATAGTGTCGTCTGCTATTGATATCACTCAGACAGACTTGCCCCGGTTATATCATGGGCAAACGCAGCTACGTTCCATCATGCAGCTGGGTTGGACATTACAGACACTGAAAAGTGGCCACATTCCATGGAGGTACATTAATGGGAGTGAACTATTCACTGCTTTTAATTTTTCCAGGGAACAAGAGACAATGGCTAAAAGGGAGGCTAGTTTCACCCTGCTTCAAGTAGAAAAGTTAGATAAGTTGCCCGAACTATCTGGCTCTTGCATGGCATTATTAATTTACCGATTTCAACGTTTTGTTTCTCGAGCTGCCTGAAACACCTTGCCGTGGGACGATATGAGCTGCTAGGAGATAGCTTTATTAAGGAAGAGTGGGAGTTGCCCTTTGACTATAAATGGCTGAACGGTGAACAGGAGGTCTTTCTTAGCGGAAGTGAATGTGAGACTGCTGTTCGTCATTCAATGATATGCAAACAGGTGTCTCTTCACGGTCTTTGCAATGCGGGGGTCGCAAATTTGGCCTGTTTTCTGAAGGGCACTCCCGTCCCCTTCATTCGTCCAGTGTTTCATGTACTTTCCAATGGAAGTTATGCTCTACTGAACGATCAAAGCTGTTGCGGCTTGCAACCTGGAATTGCCTACGCAATCTCAGTCATGAAGGTCGTTACGTGTTGTGGACATATTTTGTTTCCCCGCACACGAGAGATAAAAGTATCTGACATGTGGCCCCACATAGATATTATTAGTGTGAACTATGACAAGTTGAGTAGACTAAAGGCGCTATTGTTTCAGAAACAGGTCGCCTTGACTTCCGCAAAAGAGATGTATGCTCTCCAGATTGCGAGATCATCAGCCGAGATACAATCCCTTTTAAATACCGATTTCTCCAAACACTTTGGAGAGCTGGTGTCCAGAATATTCAATGCTTCAAGCACCACTGGGATTGTGCATTTCTTTAAGGCTGTCAGGTCTGGTTTCGTGTCCATCTTCCAGACTGTCTTCGGAGTCATCCCATCAGCCATCCATTCTCTCTTTTCCAGTGTGTTTGGTGGCTTTCCAATTATTTTGGCTTTAATTGGCGGACTACTACTGCTATTTCTTCTGATTCGCGGTGGTTGTTTCTTTCCAGCAACACAGAGCAATGGAGCCGCTCCCGTCAACTCCACTGTGCCGTGAGCGCATGGTTCGGATCTTCGGTACACCTTTGCTGGTGGAACTGGAGCTTGACTGGTCGTTGTCATTCCGGCCACTTCTCTGGTGTGTACAACCGGTCTTCCGCTGCATATGATGTCTCTATGAACATCTGCCTATGGTCTGTCTTGCTGTTGCACCGACATCTCCTGTGGACCATGAACTGCTGATGTCCCTGATGAGGGTTCATACATGGTCATGCCCCTTGAGACTGAGGTTGCTCCGCGAGGCCACCTATGAGTCTTCCGTTATAAGATCTAACATGGATGAGGACACTGCGGCAAGTATCGATGCACCGGTGAATATGGCTCACTTCTGCTCTGTGGATCCGTTTGTCCGCCCAGCACTAGACTTCACTTCGGATGATGTTGACTCATTTTTGAGGTCCTTGACTGGTGACTTCGATGACATTCTTCAAGATCCTGCGTATGACACATAATTTGATGAATTTGCTTACCATTCCCGATTCCAAATTATGCAATTATAATAAACATTTGCTGTACTTGTCATAGTTCATATTAACATCTCTGTATGTGTTTTTAGACAGTTTTTTGACGTGTTTTTCACACACAGCGATTTTTATTATTAGCTTCTTTTATTAGCTTGTTTTCTTCTTTTATTAGCTTGTTTTTTGCCTTTGACCTTTAGTTCAGAAGCAGCTTTTTTAGCGTTTGGGTTCCTGTACCTTCATAATACCTGTTACGGCAATGGGGAGGGTGTAGTGAATCCTAGTTTGTTTTAACGGGATAGCAGGAGTTAGCTTAGCCGTAGGCTTGTAAACTCGTGCCCCCGTCACCTTGTGACTTTTAACCTACTTAGCTTGCTCTGTCTTAGCCCATTTAATTATTTATTTCCTCTAAGATGGCTGCCTTGTTTATAGTTAGGCCACTTGTTATGAGTTTTATTATCAGTGTCACTGCGCCAAGGCGTCAAGTCCAAACACGAAAAACAAACAAACAGTAGGTGTTCACACTTAGGGATTTTCCCTCTCTATACTTTCGAGGGATTGTTGATATTAATTGCCGTCCCAAGCATGCCTGTTATCTATTGTTTTGGAATACACCTACGTCAGGGGACCTTGTAGATCTGAATAAATACATCACACTTTAGGCAGATAATCAGAGGCATTCCGACCAGAGAGCATTGCCACCATCGCTGATACCGATGCTGCAGTCGTCTTGACGCTGACCCAGTCTTCGTGTCCCTACGGAGTCTGAGATAGAGACCTCATTCCAAGGTAACAAGGGTTGGGGGCTCCACTCATGGACACGGTTTTGGCAGATTAGGTTTAGCAAACCCAGCTCTCCTTTAGGTAGGAGGTTAGGCCTATTCTCATTAGGATATTAGGATATTAGGGCATATTCCATCTTATACATACATATATTTATATATTTCTTTCACATATTGCAAAAATGGTGGGGGTCTTTATAACCATGACTCTCTTCTTCACAATACTGTTTCTTGGAATGTTCATTATCCTAATCATTGCAGTTCATGCAACTTATCGCAAATTGCAGTTATGTTAAATAAAAACTATTATAACTTCACTGCATCTGTGTTATTGCCTTTGTTTGTGTGAGGCATAATATATCTGTGAGAAAAGGGTAATCTCCGTTTAACCAAGACAACCCTGAGATATCTTACTTTGAGACCATGTGTAAGCGACTGCCACAAATCACCTTTTACTATTGTGTTTCTAGTGAGGTGCTGCTAGTGAGCCGGTGAGGTTGGGACAACAGTTGCTACTTGTTGTAGGAAAGACTCAGTCGCCTACAAACAAAAGTACTGTTATCTTTAAACCAGCAGTCTTGCTCAGAGCAAGAGTCCAAACTACGACAATCTGAGGTGGGCGGATATGTGTTTGTGGCAAGGGACGTTGAGGATGAGACATGCGGCTGCGTTCTGGATTTGCTGGAGTTTTCTTTGAAGCTTGTCTGTGGTCCCTGCATACAGGGCGTTGCTGTAGTCCTGTCTGCCGCTTATGAGGGCGTGGGTGACTATTCTTCTTGTTTCTAAAGGAATCCATTTGAAAGTCTTGCGTAGCATGCAAAGGCTGTTGAAGCAGGAGATTGATGTGTTGATTCTCTGGGTCATGGAGAGAGACGAGTCCAGTATGATGCCAAGGTTGCATGCGTGGGTGTTGGGGGTGGTCCGTGGGTAGTGGGCCACGAAGAGTCGTTCCATGCTGCTTTGTTGGGGCCGAAGATGATGATCTCTGTTTTGTCTGAGTTCAATTTGAGTTGGCTTGCTGTCATCCAGTTGGGGATGTCGAGGAGTCCGGCGTGCAGGTTATTCTTAGTGGTAGGGGGGCGGAGGATGTCGGTGAGAGGAACCATGTAGACGTTGAAGAGGGTGGGGCTGAGGGAGGATCCTTGGGGAACCCCACAGATGACCTTGGTGGCTGTAGACCGGAAAGGAGGGAGGCAAACTCTTTGGGTTCTCTCGGAGAGGAAGGAGGTGAACCAGTCCAGGGCTTTGTGGCGAATTCCGGATTTGGGTTTGGTGAGTCCTTTGATGATGGCAAAAAGTTCCTTGCTGTTGTGCGTATTGTTGTCTATGCAATCTTTGTAGAAGGACTGTGTGGTGGTTCGGATGAGTTGGTGGTGTTTGCTGATGGCTGTTTTGAGGGTGGAGAAGTTGGTCATTGAGGCTTCTTGGCGCCAGGCTTTCTCAATTGTTTGGAAGACTGAAGTTCTGCGGTGAACCAGGGGGCGGTCTTGATGGTGCGGGTGTTGTTGTTTGTTTTCAAAGGGGCAAGGGAGTCTGCGCAAGTTTCTAGCCATCGTGTGAGGTTGAGGGCGGCGAAGTTGGGGTCGTTGGTGATGGGAGGTGGAGCTTGTGCGAGGTTGGAGATCAGGTGTTCTAGGGAGATCTTATTCCGCTTGCGGTAGAGTGTAGGGTGCTGTTGGTGGTCAGTGGTGGGTTTCATAAACGAATAGTGGACGCAGTGGTGGTCAGTCCAGTGGAGTTCTGTGGTGTGAGTGAAAGTGATGTGGCTGCTGGAGGTGAAGATGGCATCTAGCGTGTGTCTCGCTGAGTGGGTGGGTGAGGTGATCAGTTGCTTGAGGCCGAGGTTCGCGAGGTTGTCCAGCAGGGCTGTGGAGTTGTAGTCATGGGTGCTTTCCAGGTGAAAGTTAAGGTCACCAAGAAGTATGTAGTCTGTGGAGGTGAGGGCGTGGGAGCTGATAGTATCAGCGATGGTGTCACAGAATGGGGGCGGGGTCCTGGTAGTCTGTAGATGAGGGTTCCTCTTAGGGTGGTGTTGGCATTGATGTGTACTTGAAAGTGTAGGTTTTCTGCGTTGTCTAGGGTGTTGTTGGTGTTGGTGGACATTTGGATGGAGTTTTTGTGTATTATGGCGATTCCTCCTCCTGGTTTGTTGGTGTGGTCTCTACGGGTGATTTTGTAACCTTCTGGGATGGCTATGGCGATGTCGGGTTCTGATGAGGAGTTCATCCATGTTTCCGTGAGGAAGGCAATGTCAGGAGACTTTGTGCACATTTATTTGTGCTTATGACTCTAGTGTTTTTGCAGCTTGCCTCCAATCCAGGTCTGGGCAGACTGACAGGTGGGGCTTTGTGCATACTTTTCAGACAGCCTGTACACAGGAGGGTGGAGGTGTCACAGAGGTGTATCTTCATATTGTATAGTCTTCCTGGGCTGAGAGAAGGGAGAGGCGGGGCACACCTGCATTTGTAAAGGCTGTGCCCTGGCCTCACACAATAGGGTTGTTTACCCACCACTGATGTTTGGAGCTTGTGCTGGAGGAGAGAAAGGGCACTCCCAGAACCAGCTGTAACTGGTTGGAACCCCCTCTCCTCCTCATTGTAAAACACACTGTAAACTTAGTATACGTACAGGGGAATTTTCCCCACAATTTAGACATTATTGGGACTTGAAACTGGACACAGGACGCTGCTGAATGGACTCACCAGGAAACCACCTTGGACTGCTGCTTCTTTGCTGACCTGTGACCTGCCTGGTCACTAGGAGGAACTGCCACCATCTGCATCCCTTGTGGCAGCCTGCGTTGGGGCCTGGTAGCCTGGTGCTACCCTCCCCTCTGTCTCCAGGAGCAGGGTGCTGTGGCCCCTGACCCCTGTAATTATCCAGAGGACGAGGAGTGCTCCAGTTCTGTTTTTTGCTGTGGGCAGCACTTTGGAAAGTGCTTTACTTCAAATTTTTCCCCCTAGCGCTGGAAAGCGCTTCTTGCCATCTCCAGAATCACCACTTGGGCCGAAGCACAGTGCCTTCGCGCACTGCAAAGCGCTCCTGTACCAATAATAATCACCGCTGAAGCCCGGGCATCCTATTTTAGAAGCATGAGTGTTGCGCACCCTCCAGTGCCCCCGGGGCACAAGAAAAAGCTAACCGGAGCAAGCGTGCTACTATCAGTACCCCCAGGACACAGCTCGCTCCTTAGAGCATCCCCGGGACACAAGCCACCCTCTATTTCTGACTGAATCACCACGGCGGCCTGGGAACCTAAGAAAAACACTTGCGCACCACATCGGGTGCGGGCGAGTGTGTAGCCGTGGCCCCAGGAGGGAGGGAGACCTCATCGGAGGTCTCCTCTGGATCCCAGGACCACCCCTGAGGAGCAGGACTCGGGGGGAGGCAAGGGGAACATCCCCCCTACCACCAGTCAATGCCATAGAAGTGGGACGCTCCAATTTTGCGACCAGGCATTGTTTTTGGAGAATGGGGAAGGTAGACCTTGATGTATGTCCCTTCCTCTCGTCCCCATTGCTTTTGTTGGGCTGCTGTCCCCCCCTCTGGTGATAGGGCCTGTTGAGGCCCGGGGGTCCCCAGAGATCGTGGGCCCCAGGAGGGGCCCGTTTTCCACAACAGAGAGGGTGCAGATCGCCCCTCTCCCCCAGGATCACCATGTGGCGCCCGTTTCGCACATAGGAGCACCAGGGGCCCCACGTTCCTCTCCCAGTCACTAGGAGTGCCCCCTTCACAGGAAACAGGTACTTTTGCGTGGACATATCTGACTGTTCCTTTTATGGGCATTCTAGGCCCCTATGTGCCAGTAAATTTTCATATAATTTGATAATGTTCCTATCATGGTCATTTCTGCTATTTTTATGACAAGTTCATACCTTTATTTACTGTGATTCCTGACTACTGCTTATGTTGCAGAATCCAGAGTACTTATGTGTTCTAATGTGACAACTGCTTATTCTTGCAGAGTATTAGTAACCTGTGTAACATTCTGACAACTGCTAAAGTAGCAGGGTATTACTGATGTGTAATGTTTGGTCTAACCATGTTTTGTGCAATAAAGTTTATTTTTACATAGCTCAGTGTTCTGTTTACTTTTGTGGTGTACATTTTGTGTCACGTGTGTTGTGTGGGTTCTACAAACGCTTTACACATTGCCTCCGGGTTAGGCCTAACTGCTCGTGCCAAGCTATCAAGGGGGTGAGCAGGGGTTATCTTGGACATATAACTCTCTTGCCCTGACTAGAGTAGGTGGGTTCCTCCTGGCTTAGGAGCAAAGTTCTGGAATGTGAGAGGAGCCACAAATTTCTTTCCACCCAGCGTTCCCCCAAGTTTCCCGATAAAAATGGTACCTCACTTGTGTGGCTAGGCTTAGTGCCCGCAAAAGGAAATGCCCCAAAACACTATCTGGACACATCCAAATTATCAAATACAAAACTACCTGTTTGTGTGGGGGGCACATGCGTTTTCGGTCCTGGGCTCAGCAGCCATACAGGGAAAACTACCAGACCCAAACATTTCTGAAAACTAGACACCCAAGGGATTCCAGGAACGTGTGACTTGCGTGGATTCCTCAGTGTTTTCTTAATCTGAATCCTCAGCAAATCTCAAATTTAGCAAAAAAAACACATTTTCCCACATTTCTGTGTGGGATCACCACACCGGGACCACCCAACGTTCCCCTCTGTCACCTGATAAAAATGATACCTCACTTGTGTAGGTGGGCCAAGTGCTGTGACAGGGAAAAGCCAAAAACATGTCAAAATTGAGGGGGAACCAAAGTGGATCTAAAAGGGCAGTTTGATAAAAAATATTTTTAGGCTCACAAATGGGGAAGAATTTTTATCGGTATAGATGCAACAATGTTGGGTGGAAGGAATTTTGTGGACTCCTACAGATTCTGAAAGTTTCCATCACAAAAATGTGGGAAAAATATGTGATTTTCAGCAAAGTTGGAGGTTTGCAGGGCATTGTGGGTAAGAAAATGGTGCAGGGTGCATTAGAAGCACACCACCTTGGACTCACTCAGATGTTTAGTTTTCAGATGTGTCTAGGTCTTGTGGACCTTCCTACATGGCAGCGTCCTAAAGTCCAAAAAGTGCAGTCCTCACAATTCCAAGTGGGATGATTTTGAGAGTTAGTCAAGCGCTCATGGCCCAAATGTAAAACCAGAATCCAAAATAATCAAATGTCCTCTTGATTGCAGTGGGATAACATGTTTTAGTGTGCAGGGGAGAGCTGAAAGACTGTTACCCCCTTCAGTCGGTGTGGGGGCATAACCATGCCCATACTGGTTGGTAGCTGTTGGACATGGCCCTTTTACAGGGTCATTCCCCAGACTTTTAGCTTTTTTGCCTCCATATTTTTCTGACCTTTGTTGGCTGACATTCTGACTCTGAGCATTTTTGCTCTCCCTTGTAAAATTGGTATGATTGGCTTCTACCTAATTGGCATATTTAATTTACCTGTAAGTCCCTTGTAAAGTGGTAGCCTTATACCTAGGGCCTGTAAATTAAATGCTACTAGTGGGCCTGCAGCGCTGCTCGCGCTACCCACTGAAGTAGCCTGTCAAACCTATCTCAGGCCTGCTAGCACAGGGCCTGTGTGTGCAGTTTTCTGCCACAGGGACCTGGCATCTAAATTTACTTGCCAGGCCCAGAACTCCCCTTTTACTACATGTAAGTTACCCCTAAGGTATGCCCTAGCTAGCCCTATGGACAGGGTGTCATGTATGTAGATGGCAGGACATGTGCCAGGTTGAGTGGCCTGTCCTGGTTGTGACAAAGAGCCTAACTTGGTGTCTCACTACTGTGAGTGCTGCCTTCTCACAGGATTGCATTAGAAATGCCCTGCCTTATGTGTAAGGGGTATTGTCTGATTTATGAGAGGTAGCCTAGGCATGTTTGGTATGGTTGTGATAGTGATAAGAAATGCTGCTTACTGGTGAAGGAGTATTTTTTATTACTATTACAGAAATGCCACTTCTAGGAATCAGTCAATCAAATACATTTCTTAAGCGCACTACTCAGGCTGGTAGGGTCTCAAGGCACTGGGATGGAGGGGGGTTGTGGGGGGTGGTTACTGCTCGAAAAGCCATTATTTTTGGTGCTTTCTGAAGTTTAGGAGGTTTTGGGTCTTGTGTAGGTTAGTGGGGAGGGAGTTCCAGGTTTTGGTGGCGAGGTGGGAGAAGTATCTGCCGCTGGATGTGGTGCGTTGGATGCGGGGGCCTGTAGAAAGGGCGAGGTCGGCAGAGCGGAGCTGTCGAGTTGGTATGTGGAAGTTGACTTGTTCATTAAGGTAGGCCGGTCAAGTGTCGTGGAGGGCTTTGTGAGCATGGACAAGGATTTTGAAAATGATCCTTTTGTTGATGGGCAGCCAGTGTAGGGATCTGAGGTGGGTGGATATGTGTTTGTGGCAAGGGAGGTTGAGGATGAGACGTGCGGCTGCGTTCTGGATTTGCTGGACTTTCCTTTAAAGGTTGTCTGTGGTCCCTGCATAGAGGGCGTTGCTGTAGTCCTGTCTGCTGCTTATGAGGGCATGGGTGACTAGTCTTCTTGTTTCTAAAGGAATCCATTTGAAAGTCTTGCGTAGCATGCGAATGGTGTTGAAGCAGGAGGATGATGTGTTGTTGATTTGCTGGGTCATGGAGAGAGACGAGTCCAGTATGATGCCAAGGTTGCGTGCGTGGGAGGTGGGTGTTGGGGTTGGTCCGAGGGTAGTGGGCCATCATGAGTTGTTCCATGCTGCCTTGTTGGGGCCAAAGAATATGATCTCTGTTTTGTCTGAGTTTAATTTGAGGTGGCTTGCTGTCATCCAGTTGGCGATGTCGAGGACTCCAGCGTGCAGGTTATTCTTAGCGGTAGCTGGGTTCCTAGTGAGAGAGATGATGAGCTGGGTGTTGTCAGCGTATGAAATGATGGTGATGCCGTGGGGGCGGAGGATGTCGGCGAGAGGAGCCCTGCAGATGTTGAAGAGGGTGGGGCTGAGGAAGGTTCCTTGGGGGACCACACAGATGATCTTGGTGGCTGTAGACCAGAGAGGAGGGAGGCGAACTCTTTGGGTTCTTTCGGAGAGGAAGGAGGTGAGCCAGTCCAGGGCTTTGTGGCGAATTCCGGCATCGAAAAGGCATACAATGTCAAAAGCTGCAGAGAGGTCTAGGAGGATGAGGGCGACGGTCTCGCCCTTGTCCAATCTGGTCCTGATGTCGTCTGTGCAGGCGATGAGGGTGGTCTCGGTGCTGTGGTTCCTGCGGAATCCAGACTGGAAGATGTCGGGTATGTTGTTGTATTCTAGGAAACGAGACAGTTGTACGTTTACTATCTTCTCCACGACCTTTGCGGGGAAGGGGAGAAGAGAAATGGGTTGGTAGTTTGTAAGGTTTTCAGGGTCTGCTTTGGGTTTTTTGAGAAGAGCGTTGACTTTGACGTGCTTCCAAATATCTGGAAAGGTTGCGGTGTTAAAGGAATTGTTGATGATTCCCCGAAGCTGGGGAGCGATGATTTGGCTGGCCTTGTTGAAGATGTGGTGGAGGCAAGGGTCTGTTGGGGAGCCTGAGTGGAAGGAGCTCATGGTTTTGCCGATTTCTTCATCGTTGGTGGAGGTCCAGGTATTCAGTAGGTTGGTGCTGCAGGGTGTTGTGGTGTTGGTTTTATGGGTGGTGGTGATGGTGGGTACTGACGATGTGAAGCTGTCATGAATGTCTGTGATTTTGTGGTGGAAGTAGTTGGAGAGGGAGTTGCAGAGGTCTTAGGAGTATGGAGGGTCGATGGTGGAGGATTTGGGTTTGGTGAGTTCTTTGATGATGGCAAAAAGTTCCTTTCTGTTGTGCGTGTTGTTGTCTATGCGTTCTTTGTATAAGGACCTTTTGGTGGTCTGGATGAGTTGGTGGTGTTTGCGCATGGCTGTTTTGAGGGCAGAGAAGTTGGTCATTGAGGTTTCTTGGCACCAGGCTTTCTCAATTTTTCGGCATTGTTGTTTGGAAGACTGAAGTTCTGTGGTGAACCAGGGGGCGGTCTTGATGGTGAGGGTGTTGTTGTTTGTTTTCCAAGGGGCAAGGGAGTCTGTGCAAGTTTCTAGCCATCGTGTGAGGTTGAGGGTGGCGGTGTTGGGGTCGTTGGTGATGGGAGGTGGAGCTTGTGTGAGGTTGGAGATCAGGTGTTCTTTGGAGATCTTGTTCCACTTTTGATAGAGTGTAGGGCGCTGTTGGTGGTGGGTGGTGGGTTTCATGAAGGAATAGTGGATGCAGTGGTGGTCAGTCCAGTGGAGTTTGGTGGTGTGATTGAAGGTGATGTGGCTGCTGGAGGTGAAGATGGCGTCTAGCGTGTGTCCCGCTGAGTGGGTGAGGTGACCAGTTGCTTGAAGCCGAGGTTCGCGAGGTTGTCCAGCAGGGCCTTGGAGTTGTAGTCGTGGGTGCTTTCCAGGTGAAAGTTAAGGTCACCAAGGAGTATGTAGTCTGTGGAGGTGAGGGCGTGGGAGCTGATAGTATCAGCGATGGTGTCACAGAATGGGGGGCGAGGTCCTGGTGGTCTGTAGATGAGGGTTCCTCTTAGGGTGGTGTTGGCGTTGATGTGTGTTTGAAAGTGTACGAGTTCCACGTGGCCTAGGGTGTCGTTGGTGTTGGTGGAAATTTTGATGGGGTTTTTGTGTATTAATGCGATTCCTCCTCCTGGTTTATTTACTGTGATTCCTGACTACTGCTTACGTTGCAGAATCCGGAGTACTTACGTGTTCTAATGTGACAACTGCTTATTCTTTCAGAGTATTAGTAACTTGTGTAACATTCTGACAACTGCTAAAGTAGCAGGGTATTACTGACGTGTAATGTTTAGTCTAATTATGTTTTGTGCAATACAGTTTATTTTTACACAGCTCAGTGTTATGGCAATACCCCCAACCTCTTTTTTTGAAAAAATTCTTCCCTGGTGTCTAGTGGGGTTTGTGCTCCCCTGGGGTGCAGATGAGCCTTACAAAAAAAGGCTGATCTGCCTCCAAGGGGAGCATAAATGGCCTAAAATATATTTGCCCCCCAGGGGAGCAACCCTAGCCTAAGGGGTCGCTCCCCTCATCAATGTAAACAAATAAAAAAAAATCCTAGTGGCTTCTGCCCCCCATGGGGGCATATCAGCCTAATCAATATAGGCTGGTCTGCCCCCAAGAGGGGTAGAAAAGGCCTAATAAAAAATTGCCCCCTGGGAAGCGACCCTTGCCAAAGCGTTGCTCCCCTTATGCCAATTTCATTTTAAAAAAAACTGGTGTCTAGTGTCTTCTGCCCCCCCGGTGTCTAATGAGCATTTCTGCTGCAGATCGCATTGTGATCGGGCAGCAGAAATGCTCTCTATGACTTTGAAAGAAAGGAAAAGCCTTTCCTTTCTTTTGATGTCACCTGCCTGCCCCCTCCTCCTGAGCAGAAGAGAAATGCTTGGCATTTCTCTTCTGCATCGCACTGGAAGCATGCTTCCGGTGCGTTGGGAGGTGACCTCTGATGAGGTCAGCACACGATCACGTGAATATGTCATCAGATGTCACAGGGGCATCAGGGTGGTCGGAGTGGAAGGGGAAGCGATTCCCCTTCCATCCCTGATGGGGGGTGTGGGTGGGAGACCAATGGGGGGAGCGTGGTGTGGGTCCAGTGCAGGACAAGCTGGTCTCGTCCCCGGCACACGGGAACCATGGCCGAGGGCGAGACCAGCTCGTCCAAGGTACCGTAGGGGTTAAATGTAAGCAGTAAGAAGTTTCAATTGGGAGAAGTCGAGTTTGATGTCTAAAGATTTGTAATTGAAAGCTCTCCAAAGGTCAGATTGTAAGTTACAATTCTGAAAATGCCACTTTTAGAAAGTTATACCACACTAAACGGGTTTGATCCAGTTCATGTATATGGGACTGGGATCATATATGTAGTTTAAGTAAAATGGTGACCCAATTAACCATCAATTCATCTTACCTAACTAATATTATACCCCGTATTCACTTCGGATATATGACAAACAAATTAATTTCTATTTTGTATTCATGGACAGCTGCAATAATTCATTACGTCTCTATGGACAAGAGGTTAAATTGGCCTACAATGTAAGTATGGAAACAAATCAAGGTCACTTTGAAAAGCGCATTCTTGTTCCAGTCAGTGTAAGTGAGGTGGGCTTCACTCACTTTTTTTAGTGTCCTGTTACTGAGTGTGAGAGGGTGGGTGGAAATATGGCTTCAGAGGCTCGATTGTTCTGCAGATTTTGGGCTTTACTGATTTTCTTGTTTTCAGTTGGGTCAATTATGCCTTGAACAACAAATAGGAAAAAAGCCAATTAGATAGAGTTCCGAAGTATAGGGGGAGGTTCATCTTTACAGATTTGACAGGCGTACTGATGATCTTCTTTTGCCTTTCTTACACCCTTCCTGACAGTGGATGTTGCTGGCCACTACCATCAAAACAAATACAAACATGAGGTGAGTACTATTTTTGTCCTAATAAGGTTGCTTTCCTGTCACCAATTGACAAGTGTAACACATGTGACCTACTTTTTGTCTTCTTTTTCTTGAAGGATAACAGACTTGCCCCACAGGGAGCCTTCAGGACTAACCTCAAAAATATAACAACTAATATGAACCAAGGAGCATGAAGTTTAAATTCAAATATGTCTTCCCCTTTTGAGCGCCCCACAGTTATGGGGGGGGGGCTATAGGTTTCTCAAATACAACTGCCTTGTGCCCAAGTTGAAGTGATCTCAAAATTCCTCAATGTGACCTTAAGTCTTTTTAAATATCAGTACAGGCTCATTGCCCCTCTAATAACAGTGTATCCTTAACACTTGATCAACAATAGTATATGCTTTTAGGCCCCCCCTTACCCCACTTGTATTTCTCCATCCCACTTACTCACTACATTGGCCACAGCCATCCTGAGCTGGGGTAGGCTACTGCAATCTGTCTGGCCGCATCCACCACTCCTCCTCTTACCGGATCTCTGGCATCTCCTCTGCCTCACTGGTTCCCCCTGGTCTCTCTTTTTTGTCAGCGTGGAGCTGGGTGCCTTTCTCCTTTTGACTCCTAGGATACCTCTTTCCCAGAGTGCTGTGTTGGTGTCCTCTTCTCCTGTCCAGAAGTCGGTCCCCCATCTTGATCAGCTTTGTTTTTCTGTAATGGGGCACCACCCTCTTCCTCCTGTGGAGCGATGACCTTTGTTAATTTTGGGCTGGGAGAGCTCCCTGCTTGCCATCTTTCGTCTTATGGTTGTTTTTCTTTTCCAGGTCCCGGGACCTGTGGTGCAGCAAGGGAAAAGCAGGAGAATTGCAGTCTTGCTTTTCATGTCAGGAGATGGGCTGGGAAGACGGCCGATAATGCTGAGCTATGGATGAGCAGGGAGTAACAGAAACCTGCTAGAAGTCTTCAGGCAAAGTTGACATTTCACAGTCCTAGTCAATCTGGTTACTCTGTGCACCTCTCAAACATCACTAGGCACTGACCAAGTTAAATCATGTTTCCACGTGCATCTGGACTTCACTTGACTACAAAATCGATGGGTAATCTAGTCTTCTGGGGAAGCCGAGTTAATAGCATCCTCATTTTCCACTGTTTGATTAATGAATTAGGGCTTAAAATTTTCCACGGGTATAATTCAGCTCACTGAATACTATAGGAGTAAAATTAAATGTGATATTTAAAAAAATGACCATAATACACAACTTTGAGGATCAAAGCAGTTTATTTCATTATGTTGGGTTATGTTCCACTTCTTGTCCCAATAAAGTTGCATTGTCATCCAAACAGAGGAACCATGGGTAACATAGTTCTCATATAGACCCTATAAAATACTTTCTTAGTTTTTAATCCGTGCATGCTGCAGATCATATAAATGAAAGCAAATGGTGTATATACCATCAGTTGCCAAGTTGCCAAGTCCACAACTTTGAGGACCAAAGCAGTTTATTTCATTATGTTGGGTTATGTTCCACTTCTTGTCCCAATAAAGTTGCATTGTCATCCAAACAGAGGAACCATGGGTAACATAGTTCTCATATAGACCCTATAAAATACTTTCTTAGTTTTTAATCCGTGCATGCTGCAGATCATATAAGTGAAAGCAAATGGTGTATATAACATCAGTTGCCAATCAAAAAGAATAGAGATGTGTACAGATATTCAAAAGAAATGGTGCAACGAAATCTAACAGATTTACTTGCGTCATTTTCTTTGGCATTTTTAACGCCTGCGCAGAGCAGGCATGAAAAGGAGGCACACCATTGTTTACAATGGGCCCCTATCTACTCTCGAGGAATAACGCTAAAATGCTGGTGTTACTCCTGCAGAGTACATCAATAGCGTTATAAAACAAATACACTATTGCCCCTACCCTGCAGCATGGTGTGCTCTATTTTAAATATGGCGGTAGGGAGTGTAAAGGGCGCAAGAAAAGTTGAGATGCACTGTGTGCAACGCCATTTTTCTTAAATAATCCCCCTACATCCCCTGTGTTACGATTAGTGCATTCCTCATGTTTTATTTTGGGATTATTATATACACATTCATCTCCTTTAATTGTTCTGCCATGTAATGAGCAATTCCTGCATTTATGATGTCTTTTGATTGAAAGGAGACTAAGGAAGCTTTGCCTGTCTTTTCTTTGTGGTGTCTTTGATGTATTCCAATGCACAATAGCATCCTGAATATTCTTATTCCTTGTAGGAGCAGTTCTTGAACTGCTGTAAATCTTGAAATTATGTTCCAATTCTTTTCAATCATTTTTTTTAATTGAATTCGTGCTTGGGCTATACGATGTAACACATATCAATCAGGCATTATTTTTCTTGAATTTATGTTGTTTCTCATGGCATGACAAGGCAAATTTCATTGCTCTTTTCAAAAGTGTCTTGGGGTAATGTATTGCTTGTAGTTTCAGCACCAACTCGTTGGAATTCATTATAATATTCCTCTTTCTTATAACAATTCCTTCTGATATGAATTAACTGACTGTATGGTAGATTATCCTTTAAGTTTATTTGGTGAAAACTGGAGTAATGTAGAAATGACTCGAGGTCCATATCTTTATTATACAAAGTTGTGTACATATATCCTGCCTCCTGTTTTATGGACACATGCAAGAAATTAATTTCCTTTTTATTGTATGATGTAGAGAATTAAATATCTGCACTCGTCTGTTTTAGCCTGTTTAGGAATTGGGAAAGTTATTCTCCCGGGGCCTTCGAGATCATCATCTCATTTTTCTAACATTTCCATAATTCTATTCAATGTTTAAAGGGGTTCTACCGCAAAACCCACTTCACATCATAAGGCCATGAGCATCAATGGGATTTCTGGTGCAAGGGTACATCCTGTTGCAGTTCCTTTTATTTGTAAATAAAACTGTTGGTTAATGCAAAATAAGTTATTCCTCAAACAAATCTTTGCCATTTATAGAATAAAATCTATTAGAACTACATGGGCTCTTTCTCTTGTTTCCATAAAATATTTAAAATCTTCTAATGCATATTACTGAGGGACGTTGGTGCACAGGCTCAAAATGTCTAATGTTACTAATGTCTTTCAACTTATTGAACTTGATGTATTCCAGTTGATTGATTCCATCCATAGTGGTCTTTAAGTAGCTTTGAATTTGAATAATCAAGGGTTTTAGAAATTAAGAAATTCATCAATGTTGGGTTCAATGAAAGGTTTCAGTAAGGTAGACCGGAGCTTAACCCCTGGTAGCTAAGGCACAGAGAAGACAGGCTTAACCTAGCAAAAATTTGGAAAGCTTTTAGAAGAACCAAAAGAGTAAACAATTTAAAGACACAGCACAGTAACATCGCCAGTCCAATTCATAAAAAGAGAGAAAATGAATTAAGCAAAATGACATCAAAACAAAAAAATCCAATAAGGTGAACTGGAGATATGAATTTTTGAAGATTCAAGTAAAAAAGCACTAAGAAGTGCAAAGCACCAATGATAGTCAATGATAACAGCAGACTGGGACCTAGGTGCAGCTTGAGGCAGGCCACGATAGAGCCCCAGTCCAATACAAAAAGGGGATGTGTCACTCTGAAAAGTATGGAAGTCCAAGCCAAACAAAAATTCTAAGTCCTAATTCGAAAAGGCTCTTTTGAGTTGAAAGTTCTCTCAGTGTGATTGAAGCTGAAACTGCACCTGTGTTCTGCTAAGGTGCATTGGGGTGCCGCTATCATTTCTCCCACTAACTGGTGGTTTGGAATCACTCCTGGGCACTCCTTTACCAATAGGGTAAAAGTTCCATGGGGCAACTTTGTCCACTTTTTCAGAAGTTCTTATTTTGCAAACAAAGACAAAGGCCCTCATTACAACCCTGGCAGTCGTTGTTAAAGCAGTGGAAATAGCGCCAACAGGCCGGCGGAAAACAAAATGGAATCACGACCATGGCGGAAACCGCCAACATAGACAGCCACTTTAACACTCTGACCACCAAGGCGGTAGAAACAAACACTGCGGCGGTAGACATAAGGTTCCGCCCACTGTATTACAACAGGCCTATCCACCACCTTTTCATGGGTGGTACCAACGCTATCAAAAGCACGGCAGAAAACAGGACTTGGAAGGGAAACCACTCATATCTCAACACCCAAAGAGAAACCAGGACGCCATGAAGCCCGAACTACAGGTCCTGCCTATGCTGGTCTACCTCCTCTTGTATCAGGAGCAGCAAAGACGCAGGCGACGACCACGTTGAGTACTGCACCTAGCACACAAGGGACGGGGGAGGGAAAAGAGAGTGAAACACACGCAACACACAACACCCCCACCCTCACCCACAACACCATACACACAAGTACATGCAGCAACATTACATATACACACCATCACCCCCTGGAAGAACGCAAGGACAAAAGGAATTGATTGTAACAAGTGTAATCTATTAAATATCAGATAGGCCAAATTAAAAAAATTAGTATATACAAATATGTACAACAACTGCACAAGTCCGGATAAAAATGAAATCATTGTCCGTGGGTCAGTGTCCCAAAATGCATGGGCGAAGCCCACACAAGATACCTGACTCGAAACGTAGAGAACACTGCAGAGGCATCAGATGGAAAATAAACAGGCACCTCAGGGGGAATGGGGGCACCTCAGCCGAATTAACGGATGACGCCACTACTGCTCCACGGGGGGGCTCCATGCCCACTGCTGTATCCTGGGGAGTAAAAAGCCACAGTCTCTCAAGTGGATAACAGTCTCCACTAGTTCTGGAGGGGGGTTTGTGCCCAGAGTGCTTCATCCTGCCAAGGACTGAGGTAGTGGATGTGATTCTCCACTGGTTCTGGAGGGGGCTTTGTGCCCAGAGTGCTTCATATGCAGTGTGGCAGGTCCCATTCCATCACCTGGGTGTGTGTGCCATGAGATTGCCTGGGAACAGGTAGCATGAAACTCCATGGAGTCAGAGATACACTCCACCATGCTGCGACTTCGCCTGCCACCTGCAGGTACAAACAGTGCTGGGAGTCATGCCTCATGTACACTGGGCAGGGTCCAGGATGTCTCCTTCAGCCTCGGACGGCTGGCCACTGGGGATGATTGCCATGTAAGCTGTGGTGGCATTGTCTGAGCATGTCGCGGGGCTGGTGGTGGGGCTTGCGGCGGTGTCTGTGGTGGAGGTGCAGCCTCCAGATTTGGTGGCTGAGGTCCTGGGCTGGGACCTGGACAGCCTGGCCCTAGGGGAAGGATGGGGGGGATGTGTAGGGAAGAGGTCAAAGTTTGTAAGGAAGAGTTTCTTAGACACACTGGGACGGGAAGATGGAGGGGGTTTGGGAGTGGAGGAAGAGGTAGTGGTTGTAGGAGGTGTACGTTTGGTGAATTTGGGTGAAGGTGCATGGGCCGGAGGCTGTTGTGAGGTGGATGGCTGTTGGATGGGTGTGTGCCTGCGTTTGTGTAGTTTGGGAGGAGGGCTCACAGATACATTGGGAGAGGACACAGGGGATGTGTGAATGGTAGTGGCGGTGGTGATTGCACGTGAGCGGTGTGTGGTGATGGCCGTGCTGGTGATGGAGGTAGTGGCTGAGGATGTAGTGCATGCAGGTGTGAGTGGAGATGAGACTGGGAGGGAGGAGGAGGATGTGGAGGAGGGGGACACAGTGGAGGCAGTGGATGTTGGTGTGTCTGCATGGGGATGGTGCTTGTGTGAGTGCTGGTGGGATGTGTGGTGCTTATGTTTGCCATGTCCACTCTTGTGTGTTAATGAGTGTGCATGCTGGTCTGACGGTGTGCTTGGGATAGGCTGAGGTACAGGGGATTGGGTCTGGGTGGAGGAAGTTGGAGGGGGGAGGCTGAATACAGGGACAATGGCTGCCATCAGTGCTGAGGCCAGAGCCTGAAATGCTCTCTGTTGGGCCTCCTGGCCAGAATGAATGCCCTCCAGGTATGCATTTGTTTGCTGCAAATGCCTCTCAGCACCCTGGATGGCATTCAAAATGGTAGATTGCCCAACAGTGAGGTATCTCAGGAGGTCAATAGCCTCCTCACTGAGGGCAGCAGGCCTGACTGGGGCAGGGCCTAAGGTGCCTGGGGTGAAGGAGATGCCCACCCTCCTGGCTGAGCGGGCATGGGAAACACACTGAGGGGCTGCTGGGAGGGTGGTGCTGATAGGGGGGGGGGGAGGCGGCTGTACCTGTTGATGTGGTTGGCACAGAGGTGCCCGCCACCGCAAGGGAGCTCCCATCAGAGGAGGAGTCGCTGTCGCTGGTGTATGCTCCTGTCCCTGTCGTGGGTCTAACCTCGACCTCCGTCCCACTGGTGCCTTCAGACTACGTTATTTCACCCTCCAGGGCCATGTGGGATGCAGCTCCCTCCTGCTCCGGTGCCACTGCTCCTCCGCCAGATGATGCTAATGCACGCAAGAACAGGGTGACAAAACAAAAAGGGGGGGAGGCAGAAGAGACACATGGTCAATGCATGCAACACCACTACCGTTGGCGGACACAACACACAGGGAGCAGCCCTATGCACTAAAGCCATGCACTAACAGTGCAGGGGAAAAGCACATGCCCAAGGGGGAGTCTGTCTAGACCCATTGCATGCACAGGTGGAACCCATGGGAGCTTGACTAGGTGTAGAGGGCAAATACCACTTTTGGGGTTGGAGTGGGAATGAGGCTGCAAATCAATGGACCTACCTTTGCGCGTCTGCCCTGGCCTAAGGGAACCCACAGCCCACCACCCCCACCCAGACACCTCATCAAGCACGCAGAGTCAGCTGAATGAGTGCACTCACCCCCTGGTGGCTGCTGTGATGCTCTCAAGCGCCCATCCAACTCCGGATATGCCACCGCAGGGATCCGGTATATCAGGGGAGTCATGGTGCACCCTTTCCATTTTGGGAGGCCATCCCCAGCTGGGCCTCCACCGTCTTCTTGCTCCAGCAGCGCAGGTCCTCCCATCTTTTCCGGCAGTGGGTGCTCCGTCTATGTTAGACCCCAGGGTCCGCACTCCCTTGTCGATGGCACACCAAATACCCTTCTTCTTGTGGGCGCTGACGTAGAGGAAAAGTGAAGTTAGAATGGATGTTACTCTCCCGTACAGTTCTTCTCACACATTGCGCACAAACCTCCCCCCCGGCCCAAACATACATACACACACCATCTTAATATGCTGGCCTGTCCACCCCTCCCTCTTCCATCCACGACACTCCATACAATCATGTGCCATCCACCATGCTCACAGTGTACTCACTTGTTTGTCTGGAGGACCGTACAGTTGCATGTACTGGGGGAGGACCCCATCCACCAGTTTCTCCAACTCCTCCGAAGTGATGGCAGGGGCCCTTTCCCCAGAGACTGTAGCCATTGTCGCTTCCAGACACAGGTCACAGCAGCACTTGCAGTGTAGGTCCTCTCCTGTTGAAGGTCAGGTATCAAGTGAGGGAACTGATAGAAAATGGCAGTCATGTCCGCGGCGGTGCGTACCATCACTGCCCGCGTACATCGTCATTGGCTCCTGGAACCCATAGGGCCCAATGATAACCAATGCTGAATGGCGCCGCAGTCTTCGACCGCCTACCGCGACGGTGTACAACGCCAGCGCAGTTACCTCATTTCCCCTTGTCCCACCTTACAGGTCAGGCAGCCGCCACATGGCAGGACAAATAACTGCGTCACACCTATTTAGGCCAGGAATACGGACAGACAAAGGCACGTAGAGAAAATTTAACGTTTTTGCTAAACAGACTTGTGATACCTAAGTGTTGTATGACCCTGTGCTCATCATTCTCCTCCATAGGGCATGTCCGCTGGGGCAGGTGATGAGATGGCGGCATCCTCCGGTGTACAGACCCCTAGTGGACCTGTCGACAATGGAAGACAGACACATCATTATCACTTACAGAATTGACCGTGCAACAATCCATGAACTGTGTGCCCAGTTGGAGCCTGACCTGATGTCAACTATCTGCCATCCCACAGGAATACCCCCTTGAGTGCAGGTCCTGTCTGTACTCCATTTCCTGGCCAGTGGGTCTTTTCAAACAACAGTAGCCATGGCATCAGGGGTGTCTCAGCCAATGTTCTCTAATGTGTTTTCCAGAGTGTTGTCTGCCCTGCTGAAACCCATGCTCAGCTACATCGTTTTCCCTCAAGTGGAGGATTTGCCCACAGTGAAAGGTGACTTCTATGCCCTGGGACATATCTCCAACATCATTGGTGCCATTGATGGTACACATGTGGCATTTGTTCCCCCCTCCCCCGCAGGAATGAACAGGTGTACAGAAACCGGAAAAGCTACCATTCTATGAATGTGCAGCTGGTGTGTTTGGCAGACCAGTACATCTCCCATGTGAATGCCAAGTATCCTGGCTCAGTGCATGATGCTTACATTTTGAGGAATAGCAGCATCCCTTATGTGATGGGGCAACTCCAGAGGCACTGTGTGTGGCTAATAGGTGAGCCTAAAGTCCACACACAGTTTCATTTGCTGTCTGGGTATGGGAGATTCACTAATGTTTGGAGGATGTCTAACAGTTGTCCCTCGATATTTGCAGGTGACTCTGGTTACCCCAATCTGTCATGGCTACTGACCCCAGTGAGGAATACCAGGACAAGGGCAGAGGAACGCTACAATGAGGCACATGGGCGAACTAGAAGGATAAAAGAGCACACCTTCGGCCTCCTGAAGGCCAGATTTAGGTGCCTCCATCTGACAGGTGGTCCCTATACTACTCACCGAAGAAGGTGTGCCAGATCATCGTGGTCTGCTGTATGTTGCACAACCTAGCTTTACAATGGCAGGTGCCTTTTCTGCAGGAGGATGGGCCTGATGCTGGTCTTGTGGCAGCTGTGGAGCCTGTGGACAGTGAAGAAGAGGAGGCAGAAGAAGAAGATGTAGACAACCGAAACAACATCATCATGCAATACTTCCAGTGAGACACAGGCAAGAAGATGGAACTGCTTCCCACATCTCATCCTATTGTAGGACCTAGCATAAATCTGCCTTTTTACCTCTGTGTATAGACACTGACTTGTCACTTTGGCTTTCGTTTCACAGATCTGGGTCCCAATTTGTGCCCTCTGCTATGTTTACTCCTGGCCTACAGCTGTGTAACATTGGTATGTGAACAAGTACATTGACATTGCTATATTCCAGAGATTTTGCAATTGCACATTTGTGAAAGCACAGACTGACACCAGATTTGTTGGCCATTCAAGGGTGTTTATTTTTGTGCTAATAAGTGGAGGGGGGTGTGAAATTGACTGGGGTGATGGTGGAGGAATGTCCATGCCAGAGTCCAGTCTCTTGGTCTCACAGGTGCATTGTCCAATGGGGCATAGGAAGTGGAGCAATGGCAGTTTAAGGTGGACAGGGTGACAAAGTGGGACAGAAGAGTGACATTCAGGAGGGTCTTATTTCCTAGCAAAGGTCTTGGCAATGTTCTCTGTCTTGTTCCTGGATCTCAGGGACCGTTTGTGGGGTGGTTATCCTTCTGCAGGGTGTGGGGTGCTGGTGGCCTGTTGGTCCTGAGGCGGTGCCTCCTGTCCACTAGCGCCAACGGAGGTGGAGGGCTGTTCATCGTCCAGGCTAGTATCAGGGGCCCGTTGGTGTGCCACTGTGTCCCTCATGGTGTTGACAAGGTCTCCCAGCACCACTGCAATGGTGACCAGGGTGGTGGTAATGGACTTCAAGTCCTCCCTGATCCCCAGGTAGTGTTCCTCCTGCAGCCGCTGGGTCTCCTGAAACTTGGCCAGTACCATGCCCGTGGTCTTCTGGTAATGGTGGTAAGCTCCCATGATGTTGGAGAGGGCCTCGTGGAGTGTCGGTTCCCTGGGCCTGTCCTCCCCCTGCCGCAAAGCAGTCCTCCCAGCTTCCCTGTTATCCTGTGCCTCTGTCCCCTGACCCGTGTGCCCACTGCCACTGACCCCAGGTCCCTGATTGTCTTGGGTTGATGGGTTTGCCTGGGTTCCCTGTAGTGGTGGACACACTGCTGATTGACGTGTCATGGGGACAGAGGGATGGGCCCGCTGGGTGGGTGCTGTGGCGGTGTTTCCTGAGGGAGGAGGTTCTGTGGTGGTTTTTGACTGTGTCAGGGGAACCAACTGTCCCGAGGTCCCAGATGGGCTGGGCTGGTCATCTTGATCCAGGCGTGCAGATCTGCTGTCATCACTGTGGGCCTCTTTTGTGGGGGGACTGGATATGTTTGGCACCTCCTGTCCAGTGTCGTTGGGTATGGGTCCTGTAAATGGGGTGTAAATGCATAGTTTTAGTATCTGTATGTGCCATCTAGTGCATTGGGGGAGGTACCCTCTACTCCTGTGCTTGCATCATTGTGTTTACCCTTTTGTGATAGTTGGTTTGGGGTCTGTGTGGGTATCTGTACTGGACATGCTTTGGTGACAGTGGTCCATGCATAGGGGTTGCATGCAGGGCCTTGGTATTGAGATGTGTGGGTTGTGTTAGTGGGACGTATGTGAGATGATTGAGTGATGGGAGTGAGGGTAAGGGTGGGGGTATGTGATGGCATGCAGGTAGGGTGGGGATATAATAGTAAAGATATGACTGACCAGAGTCCAGTCCTCCTGCTACTCCTGCGAGGCCCTCAGGATGCAGTATTGCCAAGACTTGCTCCTCCCATGTTGTTAGTTGTGGGAGAGGAGGGGGGTGTCCACCGCCAGTCCTCTGTACAGCAATCTGGTGTCTTGAAACCATGGAATGCACCTTCCCCCATAGGTCATTCCACCTCTTCCTGATGTCATCCCATGTTCTTGGATGCTGTCCCACTGCATTGACCCTGTAGACGATTCTCCGTCATAGATCCATCTTCCTTGCAATGGAGGTGTGCTGCACCTGTGATCCGAAAAGCTGTGGCTCTACCCGGATGATTTCCTCCACCATGACCCTGAGCTCCTCCTCTGAAAACCTGGGGTGTCTTTGAGGTGCCATGATGTGGTGTGGGTGATGTGGGAGGTGCTGTCTGTTTTGATGTGTGGGGGATGTGTTGGTGTGTGTTGTTTGAGGTGTGTGGATGTTGTATAAGTGATGGTGTTGTGTGTCTGTGGATGCTGGTGTTGTGTTTGCTAATCTCTCACTCTGGCCTTCTTCCAAATTTTACGTTGTAAGGGTTTGTGGGTAATGTGGGTGTGTGTTTTATAGTGGTGTGAGCGTGTGGGTGTGGTGTGTGTATGTGTATCAGGTTTGTGTATTTCGAATTGTCCAATGTAGTGTTGTTTTGTAAGTGTGTGTGTATTTTGAGCGTGGCAGTGTGTACCGCCAATGGATTACCGTGGTTAAAAGGCCAACGCGTTGATTCATGGGTCGTGATAGTGTGGGCGTATTCCTGTTGGCATGACAGTGTGGGTTTTGGTATCGCCAGTTTATCACTGACCTTTGGTGTGGCGGACTTGTGTTGGTGTCTGTATTGTGGGGGATTCCGAGATGTGAGTCGTAACACCTGTAGCGGAATTCCACCGCCACAATGGTATGTTGGCGGTCTTCAGCACGGCGGAAAGTGGGATTTACCGCCAGGGTTGTAATGAGGGCCAAAATGCCATGAGTCTGGGCATTTTCAAGACGGTTAAAGTCTTTATCCATAGTAAACTTGGGCTGTATGTTTTGAGGCTTTGTAGAGAAAAGTGGTATAGTAATCACCATTGTCCTTCCACATCTAACACTAAAATCCAGTTTGATGCAGGCCCTGAACCCACAGCAAACTAGAACACAGAGGTCTGGTAGGACTAAGGTAGGTCCCTATGACACCCAGACAGGGGATACACACAACTATCCTGGCATCCTGTTTGCTCCCTTTGAAGGGTGCAGAAATGTTACATGTGCTTCAGATACACCTGTTATATTGAATTGGTGTCAACAGATAGGTAACCGATCCCTCTTGAGCATGTGCTCAAATGAGTAATGGCTGCCAATTCAGGTTTGCCCTGTCAACCACAGAGACCTACTGTGTAGCTCCTAGGAGAAATTTCACACCTCATTCCCACCTAATTGAAGGCTGAGAATCGGCTGGGAGCAGCTATAGTGCTAAAGCAAGTTAGTCTGCTAAACATGCAAGCAGGTAAAAGTAACTTTTTAAGGGCTACTTTTCTTTATTATTCATTGAAAATCCTACTTCACCATTGAATTGGATGTTTAATAACTGCATTTCTTTTAGCTATGTCCTTCACAGAGTCAGTAGTAGTAGTATTTTAAAATACACTCTGGCTTCCTACATAGGACAGCTAGGATTGCCACAGTGAAAATAGCTTTTTGGGCCTTGTCTCTGTAGGGACATGTTAACATAAATTTTCTACGTATTCCACTTTTACTTACCATACATCCTAGTATATGGGCTATGTTCTACAATGCCTACAGAGGAGTGACCGACAAATACTTAGCATGGAGGTTTTTACCTGTCAAAACAAGTGATTTTAACCGGTCTCACTGCATGTTTAAACTGCAGCAGTCAGGGTACAATGATAGGCATTGAACCATATTTTTCTTATCACACTAGTGGATGGCATAATACGTGCTGCAGTCCAGGGGGGGACTTTAGCTTTCCCTGTCATGGAAGCAGTTTCTTATAGGAGAGTTAAATGTGTCAATCTGCCAGCAGTCCCCCAGTGTGCAGAATCTAAAAACCAGAAAAGTATTCAGCAAAAAGTGAGCATGGAAAATGGGTCATTTTTTCACAACATCCTTGCATCCCTGCAGTATTATAAGGGCAACCTTTCTAATCTCCCAACCATCCTACTTAGCCATGGCAGTTGAATGGATCAAATGCCCATGTAACAATTTAGCAGGTCTTGTACTGGCATCTGGTGGTTTAGTTATGGATCATTTTTGAGTATGACATCAGTTGCTATTTCAAATTGTATTGGCAGTCGTAAGTTAGGTTTCAGATGCATTACTCACTTGTTATGCATTATGCCTTGTACGCTTGGCTTGGATGTTTGCTCTTTGGTAAGTTGTAGGTGAGCATTTCCATGAGCTTTTGAGTCATCTTGTTGCTGTCTTTTGGTGTTGGCGCTTTGCAATTTAGGACTACCAGGTTGTAGGAAAGTCCTCATGTTTTGCCTGATCACCCCCACACTTTTTGGATAGGTACTGGTGGTTACTGACTCTTGGCTGTGCCCTGGGTACTGCTTACCAGTCCCAGGGCCAGTGCTCTGTGTAAAATGGATATGCAAATTAGGCTAATTATAATTGGCTAAGTTAACCTAACTATAAGTCCCTAGTATATGGTAGGGCATGTAGGTTAAGGGACCACAGCATAGGTGGTGCACACCTAGGTGCACTGCTGAAGTGCCCAGTGTCATTTTAAAAGCAAGCCTGCCTTGCTGGCTGCTTTTAAATTAAAGTTATATGCAAATTCGACTTTGGAATTAAAAGTACTTCCAAAGTCTTAAACTACCTTATTTTTACATATAAGTCACCCCTAAGGTGTGTCCTATGTGCCCCTAGGGCTGGGCGCCATGTAACTATAAGCAGGGACTTTATAAAAATAGATTTATAAGCCCTGGTGAGGTAAAAACAGCCAAATTCGTTTTTCCCTCATTGAAGTAAATGGCCTTCATAGGCTAGAATGGGGAGACTTTATTTTAAATTTTAAAGTCTCCTTAAATGTTGCATATCAAGAATTTGGTATCAAATTAATTGTTGTAATAAATCCCACAACTTCCAGTTGTTGGATTTAATGTAACTTGTTCAGGTAAAAAGTTTAGACTTTACCTAAAAAGTTGCCAATTTCAGCTCTGCATTGTTTTTGCTGCTGTGCTCTGATTGGCCAGCCTGCAGCAGCTTTTGCCAAGCTGCCTTGATGAGGTGTGAAGTGGCCTGGCTTCACACAAAGGAATGTGCTTGGGGGAGAGAATCTCCCCTCAGCAGATGGTGAGGCAGGAAGGGGGAGGGCTGCCAAACTGGTCTTCAAAGGCAGAGAAGGACATCTGGAGCACCCAGCAACACCCCCACATCCTGCAACCCCAGACAACTAGGTGCCCCCTTGATTAGATTAGGAGAGGGCAGGAGAGGGGTGTGTTTATGATTTTTAGCCACACCAGTGGGTGCGCTTAGCCAGATGTAACCTCCAAAAATCAGATTCAGCCATGTTGGATTTTTAGAGAATGTTGCCTTTTGGGATGGATTTTTGCCACACTTCCCAGGAAGTAGTCATCACAGGGGGACGACCCTGTACCTGATTGGAGAACCAGGACCCCCCTGCCTTTCACCCAGGAGCAAGGATAAAACTGGCAGACCTGCCCCCACACCTCAGATCCCCACCAGATTTCAACAAGAAAGAACTAAAGGAGAAGAAGGACTGCCCTGCTGGACCCCTGGCCTGCACCTGGAACCTGCACTCAGAAGGACTGCACCAGCTGCACACTTGGGCTTCACCACAAGAAGGACTTTGCCTGGCTTCAACTGGTTCAAGGAGGGACTCCCTGTTTGCTACAGGTGAAAAATTGCTATCCAGAGTCCCCTGCACCAACTCCTGAAGAAAGTGACCAGCTGACCACTGTCCAGTGGCCAAAAAGGAGTTTGCGCCAGGAGCATTCTGGGAGTTGTAGTCCGCACCCCCCAAGGACCATCACAGAACTTCTGGACCCTTGGGGTGAGCTGTGGACCCCAAAAAAACCTTAAAAGGACATCTGGGTGAAGCTCCAGAAGTTTGGAGAAGATTTGAGAATTTTTGTAAAAAAGCTCCATAGAGGGACTGACCCGCCGCGGCAATTCTAGCCGGCTTGCCTCAACCGCGACCCGGCCTGATTTGGTGGTTCGTCCCGGTAAAGAAAAATCTCTGAAAAAGAGACTAAGTCCGAAGGTAAAAAGTTGACCGGGACCTTCCAGCCATCGTATCCGAGAAGGGCTCCATGGATGTCGGATCAAGATCCAGGTTTACCCCGGTCGAATGATTTTCACCTCGAAAAAACGACTAAGTCCGAAGGTAAAAATCTCCATCGAGGAATGCAGCATCGTGTATCCGGAGAAGGGCTCCAGGAGGTCGGATTGGACTGGCAGGTTCGTCCCGGTGAAGAAAATCTTCAAAATAAAGACTAAGTCAGAAGGTAACTTTTTAACCGAGGCCTCCAGCGACCTGTAGCCGAGCAGGGCTCCATCGCGGTCGGCCTGAAACTTTGACTTTGCCCCGGTCGAGGTGCAACCAGATGACCCGATTGGCGCTTTTTGTTTCTAAGCGCTAGAAAAAGAATAATTCTTTAAAAATTCATATCTCCGGTTCCCCTTATCCGATTTTATTCGTTTTGGTGTCATTTTAAAGATAAAAATATAAACTATTTTTATAAATTGGTTTTGGATTTTTAAACTGTTTTCTGTGTTTTATTTAATTACTGTTTTGTGATATTTGAATGCTTTACACTCTGTCTCCTAAGTTAAGCCTTGACGCTCGTTGCCAAGCTACCAAGGGTTGACCTGGGGTTAATTTACTGAGACCTAACTGGACCTAAGTGGAGGTTAGTGGCTTGTTGCTAGGTGTAGGTACCTACCTGCCCTTACCAGCAACCCATTTTCCAACATTTTTGGTGGCAGCGGTGGGATCCTGTACTTGTGTTCAGTATCACGTTACAGTTTTAAGTAAAACAAATTAAAAATCCTTTAAATTCTCTTAGTGCAAAAAATTTGTTTTTATTTTTTTATTTTTTTTTATTATTATTAATTTGGATAAATTTCAATTATTGAATTTTTGTAATTTTTCTAAATTCTTGTTTCCAATTTTTGCAAAAAGTTTTTGTTGACACAAAACTAGGGAACCATGGAGCTTGATCTGGCTAGCCTACCCACACTGACAGTAGTCCAGCTTAGGGGGTTGTGTATTGAAAGAGGTTTGCCTGCAACCACTGATCTCAGGAAACAAATCCTGATTAAATCCCAGACAGCATGGGCTGAGGCCCAAGAGCTAGGCACAGAGGAAGCTCCAGAGGAGGAAGAAAAAGGGGAGGATGCTAACTCTAACCTTTCAGGGGAGGGAAGGCATCTGAGCCCAAGTGAGGATGAGGAAGAACGGTCCTCAGTAGATACAGTCACTAGGGGCAGACCCAAAGCTAGTGGTAGGAAGGGGGTCCTTTCAGGAGGAGAGAACCCATCCATCAGAGAAAGAGAGCTGGAGGCCCAGCTAGCATACACAGCTTTGGAAGCAGATAAGCTGGCCCTAGGAAAGAAAAAGTGGGCAAACAAAGAAAAAAGAGATGGTGGCAGCGATAAAGAAGCTGAGGTGTCCCTGGGTGGGGGTTTTTCCCCCAGATTACCCAAAGGGGTGGTTCCTGCCTATGTAGAGGGGATGACATAGATAAGTGGCTGGGGGCCTTTGAGAGGGCCCTCCAGATGAGGAGAGTCAAGCCTCAGTACTGGGGTTCACTTCTTTGGGAGTTAGTTCCCAACTCTGGGAGGGATAGGCTCCTAACCATGAGTGGGGAAGATGCAGACTCATACCCCAGTATGAAGAGTTGCTTGACTAAAAAGTTTGGTCTGACCCCAGAGTAGTATAGGCTCAAGTTTAGGGACACCCAAAAGACAAGCACCCAGTCCTGGGTGCACTTTGTGGACATTTCAGTAAAGGCACTGGAGGGCTGGATACAGGGCAACAGGGTAAGTACCTTTGAGGGGCTGTACAATTTGATTATGAGGGAGCACCTTCTAACTAATTGTGTCCAAGAGAAGCTCCGCCAGTATCTAGTTGAGTCTAGGTTGACCAACCCCAGAGAGCTGGGGGAGGCAGCAGATGACTGGTTAAGAACTAGGGTTAACCAGAAACCCCCAGGGGGTGATCAGAAAAAGGGAGGACATGGTTCTTCTCAGGGGAAGAACCAGGGGAAAGATGATAAAAAGCCCAAAGAGTCCTCACAAGAGTCCCCAAAAACTTCTCAGGGAGGGGGAGCCCCGAGCCAATTCACTTTTAAAGGGAAAGGGTATCAGGGAAAGAATTATGATCCTGCTAAAGCAGGAAGGTTTCAGGAGCTTGCTAAGGCCGGCAAGTGTTTTGATTGTCATCAACCTGGATATAAAAGAGGAGATGCTATCTGCTCCAAGAAGCCCCTCACTGGTGGGCAATCCCAGGGGATTGCTAGTGTAGGGTTGGGGGTGGAAGTTGGCCCAGGGGTGGAATCAGGGTACACAGAGGTCACCTTAGTATCCGTGGGTGGGGTGGACATTGCAACTATGGCCACCTTGCCTCCCATCATGGAGAGGTATAGGCAGAGGCCTAAAGTCAATGGGACTGAAGTGGAAGCTCTGAGAGATACAGGAGCCAGTGTGACAATGGTCACAGAAAAGCTGGTTTCTCCAGAGCAGGTCTTACCTGGTGTCTTCCACCAGGTGACTTATGCAGATAGCAGAACCAAACTCCATCCCATGGCTATGGTGAGTCTGGAATGGGGAGGTGTGACTGGCCCTAAAAAGGTAGCTGTAGCTCCTGCCCTCCCAGTAGAGTGTCTGCTGGGAAATGATCTTGAAGCATCTGAATGGTCAGAAGTGGAGAGAAGGGTCCATGCACAGATGCTGGACCTCCCTGAATGGGTGTGTGCTGTGACCAGGTCACAGGCAGCACAACAGGGAAATGCTGGACACTTGGACCCTGGAACAATGGGCCAAGCCTCCAAGAATAAGAGAAAGGGCACTGGGTCTGGATTGCCAGCCCCAACAAGTACAGAGGGTCAGGAAGAATCCAACCCTGAGGGGGAGGATCTGAACTCTGAGGGAGGGACACTTTCCCTGCAAACTATGCCTGATTTGGCAGAACTGCAAGGGGCAGGTGGGCCCACCAGAGAAGATTTGTGCCAGGGACAAAGAGAGTGTCCCACTCTTGAGGGCCTGAGGCAGACTGCTGCCAGGCAAGAACAAGGGGATACCAGTGGGACCCACAAGGTTTACTGGGAGGATGCAGTTCTCTACACTGAGGCAAGGGCCCTCAAACCAGGGGCTACTAGGAGAGTAGTGGTCCCCCAGAAGTATAGAGAATTCCTCCTTACCTTAAGCCATGATATCCCCTTAGCTGGACATTTGGGACAGACCAAGACCTGGAACAGGCTGGTCAACCATTTTTATTGGCCCCAAATGTCAGAAAAAGTCAGGGAGTTTTGCAGCTCCTGTGTCACCTGTCAAGCCAGTGGCAAGACAGGAGGCAAACCAAAGGCTCCCCTGATACCACTGCCAGTGGTTGGGACTCCCTTTGAGCGGGTGGGGATTGACATTGTTGGTCCCCTAGACCCACCAACTGCTTCAGGTAACAGGTACATTGTGGTGGTAGTGGACCATGCCACCAGGTACCCTGAGGCAATACCCCTCCGGACAGTCACTGCTCCCACAGTGGCTAGGGCCCTACTTGGTGTGTTCACCAGAGTGGGATTCCCAAAGGAGGTGGTCTCAGATAGGGGCACAAACGTTATGTCAGCCTATCTGAAAGCCATGTGGGATGAGTGTGGTGTTACTTATAAGTTCACCACCCCCTACCACCCACAGACCAATGGTCTGGTGGAAAGATTTAATAAGACCCTGAAGGGCATGATCATGGGTTTGTCTGACAAACTCAGGAGGAGATGGGATGTCCTCCTCCCTTGCCTGCTGTTTGCCTACAGAGAGGTGCCACAGAAGGGGGTTGGATTCAGCCCCTTTGAGTTACTGTTTGGGCACCCTGTAAGAGGCCCATTGTGCTTGGTGAGAGAGTCTTGGGAAAAGCCTCTCAAAGAATTCAAGGAGAATGTGCTAGATTATGTGCTAGGCCTGCGGTCACGCATGGCTGAGTATATGAAGAAGGCAAGCAGAAACCTGGAAGCCAGCCAGGAGCTCATGAAGCTCTGGCATGATCAAAAGGCTACCATGCCTGAGTATCACCCAGGACAGCTGGTGTGGGTTTTGGAGCCTATGGCTCCTAGGGCACTTCAGGCCAAATGGACTGGGCCCTATCCAATTCTGGAGAAAAAAGGTGAGGTCACCTACTTGGTGGACCTTGGCACCCCCAGGAATCCTCACAGGATCCTGCATGTAAACAGGATGAAACCCCACCAGGACAGGGCAGACATGACCATGCTAATGGTCACTGATGAAGGGAAGGAGGAGGAGGGTGAACCTCTGCCAGACCTCCTGTCCTCAAAGGCAAAAGATGGGTCAGTGGAGGGAGTGGTACTCTCTCCCAAATTGACAGATCAGCAACAAAAAGACTGTAAGCAAGTTTTGGGACAGTTTGCTAGTCTGTTCTCCCTGACCCCAGGACTCACCAATTGGTGTGTCCATGATGTTGACACTGGTGACAGCTTGCCTGTCAAGAACAAGCTGTACAGGCTGTCTGACCAGGTCAAGGCCAACATCAAAGCTGAAGTGGCTAAGATGTTGGACCTCAAGGTAATTGAGCCCTCTGATAGTCCTTGGTCCAGTCCAGTGGTACTGGTGCCCAAAGCTAATCCCCAAGGTGGGAAGAAAGAATTGAGATTCTGTGTGGACTACAGAGGTCTAAACGCAGTCACTAGGACTGATGCTCACCCCATACCTAGAGCTCATGAGCTCATTGACAGGTTGGGGGCTGCCAAATTCCTGAGCACATTTGATCTGACCTCAGGATATTGGCAGATTGCCTTAAGTCCAAGAGCTAAGGAGAGGTCAGCATTTTCCACACCAGAGGGCCACTTTCAGTTCAAGGTGATGCCCTTTGGCATGAAAAATGCTCCTGCCACCTTCCAACGGTTGGTGAACAGAGTCCTATCTGGGTTGGAATCTTTCAGTGCAGCTTATCTGGATGATATAGCTGTATTTAGTTCCACCTGGAGGGGCCACCTGGTCCACCTGAAGGAAGTGCTTCAGGCCCTGCTTCAAGCAGGCCTGACTATCAAGGCAAGCAAGTGCCAGATAGGGCAAAGCTCTGTTGTGTACCTGGGCCACCTTGTTGGTGGAGGCCATAAACAACCTCTCCAGCCCAAGATCCAGACTATTCTGGATTGGGAGGCTCCAAAAACCTAGACTCAGGTCAGGGCCTTTCTTGGCCTGACCGGGTACTACAGGAGGTTTGTTCAGAATTTTGGGACCATAGTGGCCCCTCTGACTGAGCTTACCTCCAAGAAACAGCCCAAGAAGGTCATTTGGACCCCAGAGTGTCAGAAAGCTTTTGACACCCTAAAACAGGCTATGTGTTCAGCACCAGAGTTACTGGCCCCTGACTATAGCAAGGAGTTTGTAGTGCAAACAGATGCTTCAGAGGAAGGGATTGGGGCAGTGTTAGCACAAGTTAATGAAGAGGGCCATGATCACCCAGTTGCCTTCATCAGCAGGCGACTACTCCCCAGAGAGAAAAAATGGAGTGCCATTGAGAGAGAGGCCTTTGCTGTGGTCTGGTCCCTGAAGAAGTTGAGGCCTTACTTGTTTGGCACTCACTTCCGTGTACAAACTGACCACAGACCTCTCAGGTGGTTGATGCAGATGAGGGGGGAGAACCCAAAACTGTTAAGGTGGTCCATTTCCCTACAGAGGATGGACTTCACAGTGGAGCACAGACCTGGGACTGCTCATGCCAATGCAGATGGCCTTTCCAGGTTTTTCCACTTAGCTGATGAGGACTACCAGGGTGTAGGTTAGTACCCATCACCTTTCATCTGGGGGGGGCAGTGTAGGAAAGTCCTCCTTTTTTGCCTGATCACCCCCACACTTTTTGGATAGGTACTGGTGGTTACTGACTCTTGGCTGTGCCCTGGGTACTGCTTACCAGTCCCAGGGCCAGTGTTCTGTGTAAAATGGATATGCAAATTAGGCAAATTATAATTGGCTAAGTTAACCTACCTATAAGTCCCTAGTATTTGGTAGGGCATGTAGGTTAAGGGACCACAGCATAGGTGGTGCACACCTAGGTGCACTGCTGAAGTGCCCAGTGTCATTTTAAAAGCAAGCCTGCCTTGCTGGCTGCTTTTAAATTAAAGTTATATGCAAATTCGACTTTGGAATTAAAAGTACTTCCAAAGTCTTAAACTACCTTATTTTTACGTATAAGTCACCCCTAAGGTGTGCCCTATGTGCCCCTAGGGCTGGGCGCCATGTAACTATAAGCAGGGACTTTATAAAAATAGATTTATAAGCCCTGGTGAGGTAAAAACAGCCAAATTCGTTTTTCCCTCATTGAAGTAAATGGCCTTCATAGGCTAGAATGGGGAGACTTTATTTTAAATTTTAAAGTCTCCTTAAATGTTGCATACCAAGAATTTTGTATCAAATTAATTGTTGTAATAAATCCCACAACTTCCAGTTGTTGGATTTAATATAACTTGTTCAGGTAAAAAGTTTAGACTTTACCTAAAAAGTTGCCAATTTCAGCTCTGCATTGTTTGTGCTGCTGTGCTCTGATTGGCCAGCCTGCAGCAGCTTTTGCCAAGCTGCCTTGATGAGGTGTGAAGTGGCCTGGCTTCACACAAAGGAATGTGCTTGGGGGAGAGAATCTCCCCTCAGCAGATGGTGAGGCAGGAAGGGGGAGGGCAGCCAAACTGGTCTTCAAAGGCAGAGAAGGACATCTGGAGCACCCAGCAACACCCCCACATCCTGCAACCCCAGACAACTAGGTGCCCCCTTGATTAGATTAGGAGAGGGCAGGAGAGGGGTGTGTTTATGATTTTTAGCCACACCAGTGGGTGCGCTTAGCCAGATGTAACCTCCAAAAATCAGATTCAGCCATGTTGGATTTTTAGAGAATGTTGCCTTTTGGGATGGATTTTTGCCACACTTCCCAGGAAGTAGTCATCACAGGGGGACGACCCTGTACCTGATTGGAGAACCAGGACCCCCCTGCTTTTCACCCAGGAGCAAGGATAAAACTGGCAGACCTGCCCCCACACCTCAGATCCCCACCAGATTTCAACAAGAAAGAACTAAAGGAGAAGAAGGACTGCCCTGCTGGACCCCTGGCCTGCACCTGGAACCTGCACTCAGAAGGACTGCACCAGCTGCACACTTGGGCTTCACCACAAGAAGGACTTTGCCTGGCTTCAACTGGTTCAAGGAGGGACTCCCTGTTTGCTACAGGTGAAAAATTGCTATCCAGAGTCCCCTGCACCAACTCCTGAAGAAAGTGACCAGCTGACCACTGTCCAGTGGCCAAAAAGGAGTTTGCGCCAGGAGCATTCTGGGAGTTGTAGTCCGCACCCCACAAGGACCATCACAGAACTTCTGGACCCTTGGGGTGAGCTGTGGACCCCAAAAAAACCTTAAAAGAACATCTGGGTGAAGCCCCAGAAGTTTGGAGAAGATTTGAGAATTTTTCTAAAAAAGCTCCATAGAGGGACCTATAAGTCCCTAGTATATGGTAGGGCAATTCTAGCCGGCTTGCCTCAACCGCGACCCGGCCTGATTTGGCGGTTCGTCCCGGTAAAGAAAAATCTCTGAAAAAGAGACTAAGTCCGAAGGTAAAAAGTTGACCGGGACCTTCCAGCCATCGTATCCGAGAAGGGCTCCATGGATGTCGGATCAAGATCCAGGTTTACCCGGGTCGAAGGATTTTCACCTCGAAAAAACGACTAAGTCCGAAGGTAAAAATCTCCATCGAGGAATCCAGCATCGCGTATCCGGAGAAGGGCTCCAGGAGGTCGGATTGGACTGGCAGGTTCGTCCCGGTGAAGAAAATCTTCAAAATAAAGACTAAGTCAGAAGGTAACTTTTTAACCGAGGCCTGCCGCGACCTGTAGCCGAGCAGGGCTCCATCGCGGTCGGCCTGAAACTTTGACTTTGCCCCGGTCGAGGTGCAACCAGATGACCCGATTGGCGCTTTTTGTTTCTAAGCGCTAGAAAAATAATAATTCTTTAAAAATTCATATCTCCGGTTCCCCTTATCCGATTTTATTCGTTTTGGTGTCATTTTAAAGACAAAAATATAAACTATTATTATAAATTGGTTTTGGATTTTTAAACTGTTTCCTGTGTTTTATTTAATTACTGTTTTGTGATATTTGAATGCTTTACACTCTGTCTCCTAAGTTAAGCCTTGACGCTCGTTGCCAAGCTACCAAGGGTTGAGCTGGGGTTAATTTACTGATACCTAACTGGACCTAAGTGGAGGTTAGTGGCTTGTTGCTAGGTGTAGGTACCTACCTGCCCTTACCAGCAACCCATTTTCCAACATTTTTGGTGGCAGCGGTGGGATCCTGTACTTGTGTTCAGTATCACGTTACAGTTTTAAGTAAAACAAATTAAAAATCCTTTAAATTGTCTTAGTGCAATTATTTTTATTTTTTTATTCTTATTAATTTGGATAAATATCAATTATTGAATTTTTGTAATTTTTCTAAATTCTTGTTTCCAATTTTTGCAAAAAGTTTTTGTTGACACAAAACTAGGGAACCATGGAGCTTGATCTGGCTAGCCTACCCACACTGACAGTAGTCCAGCTTAGGGGGTTGTGTATTGAAAGAGGGTTGCCTGCAACTACTGATATCAGGAAGCAAATCCTGATTAAATCCCAGACAGCATGGGCTGAGGCCCAAGAGCTAGGCACAGAGGAAGCTCCAGAGGAGGAAGAAAAAGTGGAGGATGCTAACTCTAACCTTTCAGGGGAAGGAAGGCATCTGAGCCCAAGTGAGGATGAGGAAGAACGGTCCTCAGTAGATATAGTCACTAGGGGCAGACCCAAAGCTAGTGGTAGGAAGGGGGTCCTTTCAGGAGGAGAGAACCCATCCATCAGAGAAAGAGAGCTGGAGGCCCAGCTAGCATACATAGCTTTGGAAGCAGATAAGCTGGCCCTAGAAAAGAAAAAGTGGGCAAACAAAGAAAAAAGAGATGGTGGCAGCGATAAAGAAGCTGAGGTGTCCCTGGGTGGGGTTTTTTCCCCTAGATTACCCAAAGGGGTGGTTCCTGCCTATGTAGAGGGGATGACATAGATAAGTGGCTGGGGGCCTTTGAGAGGGCCCTCCAGATGAGGAGAGTCAAGCCTCAGTACTGGGGTTCACTTCTTTGGGAGTTAGTTCCCAACTCTGGGAGGGATAGGCTCCTAACCATGAGTGGGGAAGATGCAGACTCATACCCAAGTATGAAGAGTTGCTTGACTAAAAAGTTTGGTCTGACCCCAGAGTAGTATAGGCTCAAGTTTAGGGACACCCAAAAGACAAGCACCCAGTCCTGGGTGGACTTTGTAGACATTTCAGTAAAGGCACTGGAGAGCTGGATACAGGGCAACAGGGTAAGTACCTTTGAGGGGCTGTACAATTTGATTATGAGGGAGCACCTTCTAACTAATTGTGTCCAAGAGAAGCTCCGCCAGTATCTAGTTGACTCTAGGTTGACCAACCCCAGAGAGCTGGGGGAGGCAGCAGATGACTGGTTAAGAACTAGGGTTAACCAGAAACCCCCAGGGGGTGATCAGAAAAAGGGAGGACATGGTTCTTCTCAGGGGAAGAACCAGGGGAAAGATGATAAAAAGCCCAAAGAGTCCTCACAAGAGTCCCCAAAAACTTCTCAGGGAGGGGGAGCCCCGAGCCAATTCACTTTTAAAGGGAAAGGGTATCAGGGAAAGAATTATGATCCTGCTAAAGCAGGAAGGTTTCAGGAGCTTGCTAAGGCCGGCAAGTGTTTTGATTGTCATCAACCTGGACATAAAAGAGGAGATGCTATCTGCTCCAAGAAGCCCCTCACTGGTGGGCAATCCCAGGGGATTGCTAGTGTAGGGTTGGGGGTGGAAGTTGGCCCAGGGGTGGAATCAGGGTACACAGAGGTCACCTTAGTATCCGTGGGTGGGGTGGACATTGCAACTATGGCCACCTTGCCTCCCATCATGGAGAGGTATAGGCAGAGGCCTAAAGTCAATGGGACTGAAGTGGAAGCTCTGAGAGATACAGGAGCCAGTGTGACAATGGTCACAGAAAAGCTGGTTTCTCCAGAGCAGGTCTTACCTGGTGTCTTCCACCAGGTGACTTATGCAGATAGCAGAACCAAACTCCATCCCATGGCTATGGTGAGTCTGGAATGGGGAGGTGTGGCTGGCCCTAAAAAGGTAGCTGTAGCTCCTGCCCTCCCAGTAGAGTGTCTGCTGGGAAATGATCTTGAAGCATCTGAATGGTCAGAAGTGGAGAGAAGGGTCCATGCACAGATGCTGGACCTCCCTGAATGGGTGTGTGCTGTGACCAGGTCACAGGCAGCACAACAGGGAAATGCTGGACACTTGGACCCTGGAACAATTGGCCAAGCCTCCAAGAATAAGAGAAAGGGCACTGGGTCTGGATTGCCAGCCCCAACAAGTACAGAGGGTCAGGAAGAATCCAACCCTGAGGGGGAGGATCTGAACTCTGAGGGAGGGACACTTTCCCTGCAAACTATGCCTGATTTGGCAGAACTGCAAGGGGCAGGTGGGCCCACCAGAGAAGATTTGTGCCAGGGACAAAGAGAGTGTCCCACTCTTGAGGGCCTGAGGCAGACTGCTGCCAGGCAAGAACAAGGGGATACCAGTGGGACCAACAAGGTTTACTGGGAGGATGCAGTTCTCTACACTGAGGCAAGGGCCCTCAAACCAGGGGCTACTAGGAGAGTAGTGGTCCCCCAGAAGTATAGAGAATTCCTCCTTACCTTAAGCCATGATATCCCCTTAGCTGGACATTTGGGACAGACCAAGACCTGGAACAGGCTGGTCAACCATTTTCATTGGCCCCAAATGTCAGAAAAAGTCAGGGAGTTTTGCAGCTCCTGTGTCACCTGTCAAGCCAGTGGCAAGACAGGAGGCAAACCAAAGGCTCCCCTGATACCACAGCCAGTGGTTGGGACTCCCTTTGAGCGGGTGGGGATTGACATCGTTGTCCCCTAGACCCACCAACTGCTTCAGGTAACAGGTACATTGTGGTGGTAGTGGACCATGCCACCAGGTACCCTGAGGCAATACCCCTCCGGACAGTCACTGCTCCCACAGTGGCTAGGGCCCTACTTGGTGTGTTCACCAGAGTGGGATTCCCAAAGAGGTGGTCTCAGATAGGGGCACAAACGTTATGTCAGCCTATCTGAAAGCCATGTGGGATGAGTGTGGTGTTACTTATAAGTTCACCACCCCCTACCACCCACAGACCAATGGTCTGGTGGAAAGATTTAATAAGACCCTGAAGGGCATGATCATGGGTTTGTCTGACAAACTCAGGAGGAGATGGGATGTCCTCCTCCCTTGCCTGCTGTTTGCCTACAGAGAGGTGCCACAGAAGGGGGTTGGATTCAGCCCCTTTGAGTTACTGTTTGGGCACCTTGTAAGAGGCCCATTGTGCTTGGTGAGAGAGTCTTGGGAAAAGCCTCTCAAAGAATCCAAGGAGAATGTGCTAGATTATGTGCTAGGCCTGCGGTCACGCATGGCTGAGTATATGAAGAAGGCAAGCAGAAACCTGGAAGCCAGCCAGGAGCTCATGAAGCACTGGCATGATCAAAAGGCTACCATGCCTGAGTATCACCCAGGACAGCTGGTGTGGGTTTTGGAGCCTATGGCTCCTAGGGCACTTCAGGCCAAATGGACTGGGCCCTATCCAATTCTGGAGAAAAAAGGTGAGGTCACCTACTTGGTGGACCTTGGCACCCCCAGGAATCCTCACAGGATCCTGCATGTAAACAGGATGAAACCCCACCAGGACAGGGCAGACATGACCATGCTAATGGTCACTGATGAAGGGAAGGAGGAGGAGGTTGAACCTCTGCCAGACCTCCTGTCCTCAAAGGCAAAAGATGGGTCAGTGGAGGGAGTGGTACTCTCTCCCAAATTGACAGATCAGCAACAAAAAGACTGTAAGCAAGTTTTGGGACAGTTTGCTAGTCTGTTCTCCCTGACCCCAGGACTCACCAATTGGTGTGTCCATGATGTTGACACTGGTGACAGCTTGCCTGTCAAGAACAAACTGTACAGGCTGTCTGACCAGGTCAAGGCCAACATCAAAGCTGAAGTGGCTAAGATGTTGGACCTCAAGGTAATTGAGCCCTCTGATAGTCCTTGGTCCAGTCCAGTGGTACTGGTGCCCAAAGCTAATCCCCAAGGTGGGAAGAAAGAATTGAGATTCTGTGTGGACTACAGAGGTCTAAACGCAGTCACTAGGACTGATGCTCACCCCATACCTAGAGCTGATGAGCTCATTGACAGGTTGGGGGCTGCCAAATTCCTGAGCACATTTGATCTGACCTCAGGATATTGGCAGATTGCCTTAAGTCCAAGAGCTAAGGAGAGGTCAGCATTTTCCACACCAGAGGGCCACTTTCAGTTCAAGGTGATGCCCTTTGGCATGAAAAATGCTCCTGCCACCTTCCAACGGTTGGTGAACAGAGTCCTATCTGGGTTGGAATCTTTCAGTGCAGCTTATCTGGATGATATAGCTGTATTTAGTTCCACCTGGAGGGGCCACCTGGTCCACCTGAAGGAAGTGCTTCAGGCCCTGCTTCAAGCAGGCCTGACTATCAAGGCAAGCAAGTGCCAGATAGGGCAAAGCTCTGTTGTGTACCTGGGCCACCTTGTTGGTGGAGGCCATAAACAACCTCTCCAGCCCAAGATCCAGACTATTCTGGATTGGGAGGCTCCAAAAACCCAGACTCAGGTCAGGGCCTTTCTTGGCCTGACCGGGTACTACAGGAGGTTTGTTCAGAATTTTGGGACCATAGTGGCCCCTCTGACTGAGCTTACCTCCAAGAAACAGCCCAAGAAGGTCATTTGGACCCCAGAGTGTCAGAAAGCTTTTGACACCCTAAAACAGGCTATGTGTTCAGCACCAGAGTTACTGGCCCCTGACTATAGCAAGGAGTTTGTAGTGCAAACAGATGCTTCAGAGGAAGGGATTGGGGCAGTGTTAGCACAAGTTAATGAAGAGGGCCATGATCACCCAGTTGCCTTCATCAGCAGGCGACTACTCCCCAGAGAGAAAAAATGGAGTGCCATTGAGAGAGAGGCCTTTGCTGTGGTCTGGTCCCTGAAGAAGTTGAGGCCTTACTTGTTTGGCACTCACTTCCGTGTACAAACTGACCACAGACCTCTCAGGTGGTTGATGCAGATGAGGGGGGAGAACCCAAAACTGTTAAGGTGGTCCATTTCCCTACAGAGGATGGACTTCACAGTGGAGCACAGACCTGGGACTGCTCATGCCAATGCAGATGGCCTTTCCAGGTTTTTCCACTTAGCTGATGAGGACTACCAGGGTGTAGGTTAGTACCCATCACCTTTCATCTGGGGGGGGCAGTGTAGGAAAGTCCTCCTTTTTTGCCTGATCACCCCCACACTTTTTGGATAGGTACTGGTGGTTACTGACTCTTGGCTGTGCCCTGGGTACTGCTTACCAGTCCCAGGGTTCTGTGTAAAATGGATATGCAAATTAGGCAAATTATAATTGGCTAAGTTAACCTACCTATAAGTCCCTAGTATTTGGTAGGGCATGTAGGTTAAGGGACCACAGCATAGGTGGTGCACACCTAGGTGCACTGCTGAAGTGCCCAGTGTCATTTTAAAAGCAAGCCTGCCTTGCTGGCTGCTTTTAAATTAAAGTTATATGCAAATTCGACTTTGGAATTAAAAGTACTTCCAAAGTCTTAAACTACCTTATTTTTACGTATAAGTCACCCCTAAGGTGTGCCCTATGTGCCCCTAGGGCTGGGCGCCATGTAACTATAAGCAGGGACTTTATAAAAATAGATTTATAAGCCCTGGTGAGGTAAAAACAGCCAAATTCGTTTTTCCCTCATTGAAGTAAATGGCCTTCATAGGCTAGAATGGGGAGACTTTATTTTAAATTTTAAAGTCTCCTTAAATGTTGCATACCAAGAATTTTGTATCAAATTAATTGTTGTAATAAATCCCACAACTTCCAGTTGTTGGATTTAATATAACTTGTTCAGGTAAAAAGTTTAGACTTTACCTAAAAAGTTGCCAATTTCAGCTCTGCATTGTTTTTGCTGCTGTGCTCTGATTGGCCAGCCTGCAGCAGCTTTTGCCAAGCTGCCTTGATGAGGTGTGAAGTGGCCTGGCTTCACACAAAGGAATGTGCTTGGGGGAGAGAATCTCCCCTCAGCAGATGGTGAGGCAGGAAGGGGGAGGGCAGCCAAACTGGTCTTCAAAGGCAGAGAAGGACATCTGGAGCACCCAGCAACACCCCCACATCCTGCAACCCCAGACAACTAGGTGCCCCCTTGATTAGATTAGGAGAGGGCAGGAGAGGGGTGTGTTTATGATTTTTAGCCACACCAGTGGGTGCGCTTAGCCAGATGTAACCTCCAAAAATCAGATTCAGCCATGTTGGATTTTTAGAGAATGTTGCCTTTTGGGATGGATTTTTGCCACACTTCCCAGGAAGTAGTCATCACAGGGGGACGACCCTGTACCTGATTGGAGAACCAGGACCCCCCTGCTTTTCACCCAGGAGCAAGGATAAAACTGGCAGACCTGCCCCCACACCTCAGATCCCCACCAGATTTCAACAAGAAAGAACTAAAGGAGAAGAAGGACTGCCCTGCTGGACCCCTGGCCTGCACCTGGAACCTGCACTCAGAAGGACTGCACCAGCTGCACACTTGGGCTTCACCACAAGAAGGACTTTGCCTGGCTTCAACTGGTTCAAGGAGGGACTCCCTGTTTGCTACAGGTGAAAAATTGCTATCCAGAGTCCCCTGCACCAACTCCTGAAGAAAGTGACCAGCTGACCACTGTCCAGTGGCCAAAAAGGAGTTTGCGCCAGGAGCATTCTGGGAGTTGTAGTCCTCACCCCACAAGGACCATCACAGAACTTCTGGACCCTTGGGGTGAGCTGTGGACCCCAAAAAAACCTTAAAAGAACATCTGGGTGAAGCCCCAGAAGTTTGGAGAAGATTTGAGAATTTTTGTAAAAAAGCTCCATAGAGGGACCTATAAGTCCCTAGTATATGGTAGGGCAATTCTAGCCGGCTTGCCTCAACCGCGACCCGGCCTGATTTGGCGGTTCGTCCCGGTAAAGAAAAATCTCTGAAAAAGAGACTAAGTCCGAAGGTAAAAAGTTGACCGGGACCTTCCAGCCATCGTATCCGAGAAGGGCTCCATGGACGTCGGATCAAGATCCAGGTTTACCCGGGTCGAAGGATTTTCACCTCGAAAAAACGACTAAGTCCGAAGGTAAAAATCTCCATCGAGGAATCCAGCATCGCGTATCCGGAGAAGGGCTCCAGGAGGTCGGATTGGACTGGCAGGTTCGTCCCGGTGAAGAAAATCTTCAAAATAAAGACTAAGTCAGAAGGTAACTTTTTAACCGAGGCCTGCCGCGACCTGTAGCCGAGCAGGGCTCCATCGCAGTCGGCCTGAAACTTTGACTTTGCCCCGGTCGAGGTGCAACCAGATGACCCGATTGGCGCTTTTTGTTTCTAAGCGCTAGAAAAATAATAATTCTTTAAAAATTCATATCTCCGGTTCCCCTTATCCGATTTTATTCGTTTTGGTGTCATTTTAAAGACAAAAATATAAACTATTATTATAAATTGGTTTTGGATTTTTAAACTGTTTCCTGTGTTTTATTTAATTACTGTTTTGTGATATTTGAATGCTTTACACTCTGTCTCCTAAGTTAAGCCTTGACGCTCGTTGCCAAGCTACCAAGGGTTGAGCTGGGATTAATTTACTGATACCTAACTGGACCTAAGTGGAGGTTAGTGGCTTGTTGCTAGGTGTAGGTACCTACCTGCCCTTACCAGCAACCCATTTTCCAACATTTTTGGTGGCAGCGGTGGGATCCTGTACTTGTGTTCAGTATCACGTTACAGTTTTAAGTAAAACAAATTAAAAATCCTTTAAATTGTCTTAGTGCAATTATTTTTATTTTTTTATTCTTATTAATTTGGATAAATATCAATTATTGAATTTTTGTAATTTTTCTAAATTCTTGTTTCCAATTTTTGTAAAAAGTTTTTGTTGACACAAAACTAGGGAACCATGGAGCTTGATCTGGCTAGCCTACCCACACTGACAGTAGTCCAGCTTAGGGGGTTGTGTATTGAAAGAGGGTTGCCTGCAACTACTGATATCAGGAAGCAAATCCTGATTAAATCCCAGACAGCATGGGCTGAGGCCCAAGAGCTAGGCACAGAGGAAGCTCCAGAGGAGGAAGAAAAAGTGGAGGATGCTAACTCTAACCTTTCAGGGGAAGGAAGGCATCTGAGCCCAAGTGAGGATGAGGAAGAACGGTCCTCAGTAGATATAGTCACTAGGGGCAGACCCAAAGCTAGTGGTAGGAAGGGGGTCCTTTCAGGAGGAAAGAACCCATCCATCAGAGAAAGAGAGCTGGAGGCCCAGCTAGCATACATAGCTTTGGAAGCAGATAAGCTGGCCCTAGAAAAGAAAAAGTGGGCAAACAAAGAAAAAAGAGATGGTGGCAGCGATAAAGAAGCTGAGGTGTCCCTGGGTGGGGTTTTTTCCCCTAGATTACCCAAAGGGGTGGTTCCTGCCTATGTAGAGGGGATGACATAGATAAGTGGCTGGGGGCCTTTGAGAGGGCCCTCCAGATGAGGAGAGTCAAGCCTCAGTACTGGGGTTCACTTCTTTGGGAGTTAGTTCCCAACTCTGGGAGGGATAGGCTCCTAACCATGAGTGGGGAAGATGCAGACTCATACCCCAGTATGAAGAGTTGCTTGACTAAAAAGTTTGGTCTGACCCCAGAGTAGTATAGGCTCAAGTTTAGGGACACCCAAAAGACAAGCACCCAGTCCTGGGTGGACTTTGTAGACATTTCAGTAAAGGCACTGGAGGGCTGGATACAGGGTAACAGGGTAAGTACCTTTGAGGGGCTGTACAATTTGATTATGAGGGAGCACCTTCTAACTAATTGTGTCCAAGAGAAGCTCCGCCAGTATCTAGTTGACTCTAGGTTGACCAACCCCAGAGAGCTGGGGGAGGCAGCAGATGACTGGTTAAGAACTAGGGTTAACCAGAAACCCCCAGGGGGTGATCAGAAAAAGGGAGGACATGGTTCTTCTCAGGGGAAGAACCAGGGGAAAGATGATAAAAAGCCCAAAGAGTCCTCACAAGAGTCCCCAAAAACTTCTCAGGGAGGGGGAGCCCCGAGCCAATTCACTTTTAAAGGGAAAGGGTATCAGGGAAAGAATTATGATCCTGCTAAAGCAGGAAGGTTTCAGGAGCTTGCTAAGGCCGGCAAGTGTTTTGATTGTCATCAACCTGGACATAAAAGAGGAGATGCTATCTGCTCCAAGAAGCCCCTCACTGGTGGGCAATCCCAGGGGATTGCTAGTGTAGGGTTGGTGGTGGAAGTTGGCCCAGGGGTGGAATCAGGGTACACAGAGGTCACCTTAGTATCCGTGGGTGGGGTGGACATTGCAACTATGGCCACCTTGCCTCCCATCATGGAGAGGTATAGGCAGAGGCCTAAAGTCAATGGGACTGAAGTGGAAGCTCTGAGAGATACAGGAGCCAGTGTGACAATGGTCACAGAAAAGCTGGTTTCTCCAGAGCAGGTCTTACCTGGTGTCTTCCACCAGGTGACTTATGCAGATAGCAGAACCAAACTCCATCCCATGGCTATGGTGAGTCTGGAATGGGGAGGTGTGACTGGCCCTAAAAAGGTAGCTGTAGCTCCTGCCCTCCCAGTAGAGTGTCTGCTGGGAAATGATCTTGAAGCATCTGAATGGTCAGAAGTGGAGAGAAGGGTCCATGCACAGATGCTGGACCTCCCTGAATGGGTGTGTGCTGTGACCAGGTCACAGGCAGCACAACAGGGAAATGCTGGACACTTGGACCCTGGAACAATGGGCCAAGCCTCCAAGAATAAGAGAAAGGGCACTGGGTCTGGATTGCCAGCCCCAACAAGTACAGAGGGTCAGGAAGAATCCAACCCTGAGGGGGAGGATCTGAACTCTGAGGGAGGGACACTTTCCCTGCAAACTATGCCTGATTTGGCAGAACTGCAAGGGGCAGGTGGGCCCACCAGAGAAGATTTGTGCCAGGGACAAAGAGAGTGTCCCACTCTTGAGGGCCTGAGGCAGACTGCTGCCAGGCAAGAACAAGGGGATACCAGTGGGACCCACAAGGTTTACTGGGAGGATGCAGTTCTCTACACTGAGGCAAGGGCCCTCAAACCAGGGGCTACTAGGAGAGTAGTGGTCCCCCAGAAGTATAGAGAATTCCTCCTTACCTTAAGCCATGATATCCCCTTAGCTGGACATTTGGGACAGACCAAGACCTGGAACAGGCTGGTCAACCATTTTCATTGGCCCCAAATGTCAGAAAAAGTCAGGGAGTTTTGCAGCTCCTGTGTCACCTGTCAAGCCAGTGGCAAGACAGGAGGCAAACCAAAGGCTCCCCTGATACCACTGCCAGTGGTTGGGACTCCCTTTGAGCGGGTGGGGATTGACATCGTTGTCCCCTAGACCCACCAACTGCTTCAGGTAACAGGTACATTGTGGTGGTAGTGGACCATGCCACCAGGTACCCTGAGGCAATACCCCTCCGGACAGTCACTGCTCCCACAGTGGCTAGGGCCCTACTTGGTGTGTTCACCAGAGTGGGATTCCCAAAGAGGTGGTCTCAGATAGGGGCACAAACGTTATGTCAGCCTATCTGAAAGCCATGTGGGATGAGTGTGGTGTTACTTATAAGTTCACCACCCCCTACCACCCACAGACCAATGGTCTGGTGGAAAGATTTAATAAGACCCTGAAGGGCATGATCATGGGTTTGTCTGACAAACTCAGGAGGAGATGGGATGTCCTCCTCCCTTGCCTGCTGTTTGCCTACAGAGAGGTGCCACAGAAGGGGGTTGGATTCAGCCCCTTTGAGTTACTGTTTGGGCACCTTGTAAGAGGCCCATTGTGCTTGGTGAGAGAGTCTTGGGAAAAGCCTCTCAAAGAATCCAAGGAGAATGTGCTAGATTATGTGCTAGGCCTGCGGTCACGCATGGCTGAGTATATGAAGAAGGCAAGCAGAAACCTGGAAGCCAGCCAGGAGCTCATGAAGCACTGGCATGATCAAAAGGCTACCATGCCTGAGTATCACCCAGGACAGCTGGTGTGGGTTTTGGAGCCTATGGCTCCTAGGGCACTTCAGGCCAAATGGACTGGGCCCTATCCAATTCTGGAGAAAAAAGGTGAGGTCACCTACTTGGTGGACCTTGGCACCCCCAGGAATCCTCACAGGATCCTGCATGTAAACAGGATGAAACCCCACCAGGACAGGGCAGACATGACCATGCTAATGGTCACTGATGAAGGGAAGGAGGAGGAGGTTGAACCTCTGCCAGACCTCCTGTCCTCAAAGGCAAAAGATGGGTCAGTGGAGGGAGTGGTACTCTCTCCCAAATTGACAGATCAGCAACAAAAAGACTGTAAGCAAGTTTTGGGACAGTTTGCTAGTCTGTTCTCCCTGACCCCAGGACTCACCAATTGGTGTGTCCATGATGTTGACACTGGTGACAGCTTGCCTGTCAAGAACAAGCTGTACAGGCTGTCTGACCAGGTCAAGGCCAACATCAAAGCTGAAGTGGCTAAGATGTTGGACCTCAAGGTAATTGAGCCCTCTGATAGTCCTTGGTCCAGTCCAGTGGTACTGGTGCCCAAAGCTAATCCCCAAGGTGGGAAGAAAGAATTGAGATTCTGTGTGGACTACAGAGGTCTAAACGCAGTCACTAGGACTGATGCTCACCCCATACCTAGAGCTGATGAGCTCATTGACAGGTTGGGGGCTGCCAAATTCCTGAGCACATTTGATCTGACCTCAGGATATTGGCAGATTGCCTTAAGTCCAAGAGCTAAGGAGAGGTCAGCATTTTCCACACCAGAGGGCCACTTTCAGTTCAAGGTGATGCCCTTTGGCATGAAAAATGCTCCTGCCACCTTCCAACGGTTGGTGAACAGAGTCCTATCTGGGTTGGAATCTTTCAGTGCAGCTTATCTGGATGATATAGCTGTATTTAGTTCCACCTGGAGGGGCCACCTGGTCCACCTGAAGGAAGTGCTTCAGGCCCTGCTTCAAGCAGGCCTGACTATCAAGGCAAGCAAGTGCCAGATAGGGCGAAGCTCTGTTGTGTACCTGGGCCACCTTGTTGGTGGAGGCCATAAACAACCTCTCCAGCCCAAGATCCAGACTATTCTGGTTTGTGAGGCTCCAAAAACCCAGACTCAGGTCAGGGCCTTTCTTGGCCTGACCGGGTACTACAGGAGGTTTGTTCAGAATTTTGGGACCATAGTGGACCCTCTGACTGAGCTTACCTCCAAGAAACAGCCCAAGAAGGTCATTTGGACCCCAGAGTGTCAGAAAGCTTTTGACACCCTAAAACAGGCTATGTGTTCAGCACCAGTGTTACTGGCCCCTGACTATAGCAAGGAGTTTGTAGTGCAAACAGATGCTTCAGAGGAAGGGATTGGGGCAGTGTTAGCACAAGTTAATGAAGAGGGCCATGATCACCCAGTTGCCTTCATCAGCAGGCGACTACTCCCTAGAGAGAAAAAATGGAGTGCCATTGAGAGAGAGGCCTTTGCTGTGGTCTGGTCCCTGAAGAAGTTGAGGCCTTACTTGTTTGGCACTCACTTCCGTGTACAAACTGACCACAGACCTCTCAGGTGGTTGATGCAGATGAGGGGGGAGAACCCAAAACTGTTAAGGTGGTCCATTTCCCTACAGGGGATGGACTTCACAGTGGAGCACAGACCTGGGACTGCTCATGCCAATGCAGATGGCCTTTCCAGGTTTTTCCACTTAGCTGATGAGGACTACCAGGGTGTAGGTTAGTACCCATCACCTTTCATCTGGGGGGGGGGCAGTGTAGGAAAGTCCTCCTTTTTTGCCTGATCACCCCCACACTTTTTGGATAGGTACTGGTGGTTACTGACTCTTGGCTGTGCCCTGGGTACTGCTTACCAGTCCCAGGGCCAGTGCTCTGTGTAAAATGGATATGCAAATTAGGCTAATTATAATTGGCTAAGTTAACCTACCTATAAGTCCCTAGTATATGGTAGGGCATGTAGGTTAAGGGACCACAGCATAGGTGGTGCACACCTAGGTGCACTGCTGAAGTGCCCAGTGTCATTTTAAAAGCAAGCCTGCCTTGCTGGCTGCTTTTAAATTAAAGTTATATGCAAATTCGACTTTGGAATTAAAAGTACTTCCAAAGTCTTAAACTACCTTATTTTTACATATAAGTCACCCCTAAGGTGTGCCCTATGTGCCCCTAGGGCTGGGCGCCATGTAACTATAAGCAAGGACTTTATAAAAATTGATTTATAAGCCCTGGTGAGGTAAAAACAGCCAAATTCGTTTTTCCCTCATTGAAGTAAATGGCCTTCATAGGCTAGAATGGGGAGACTTTATTTTAAATTTTAAAGTTTCCTTAAATGTTGCATACCAAGAATTTGGTATCAAATTAATTGTTGTAATAAATCCCACAACTTCCAGTTGTTGGATTTAATATAACTTGTTCAGGTAAAAAGTTTAGACTTTACCTAAAAAGTTGCCAATTTCAGCTCTGCATTGTTTTTGCTGCTGTGGTCTGATTGGCCAGCCTGCAGCAGCTTTTGCCAAGATGCCTTGATGAGGTGTGAAGTGGCCTGGCTTCACACAAAGGAATGTGCTTGGGGGAGAGAATCTCCCCTCAGCAGATGGTGAGGCAGGAAGGGGGAGGGCTGCCAAACTGGTCTTCAAAGGCAGAGAAGGACATCTGGAGCACCCAGCAACACCCCCACATCCTGCAACCCCAGACAACTAGGTGCCCCCTTGATTAGATTAGGAGAGGGCAGGAGAGGGGTGTGTTTATGATTTTTAGCCACACCAGTGGGTGGGCTTAGCCAGATGTAACCTCCAAAAATCAGATTCAGCCATGTTGGATTTTTAGAGAATGTTGCCTTTTGGGATGGATTTTTGCCACACTTCCCAGGAAGTAGTCATCACAGGGGGACGACCCTGTACCTGATTGGAGAACCAGGACCCCCCTGCTTTTCACCCAGGAGCAAGGATAAAACTGGCAGACCTGCCCCCACACCTCAGATCCCCACCAGATTTCAACAAGAAAGAACTAAAGGAGAAGAAGGACTGCCCTGCTGGACCCCTGGCCTGCACCTGGAACCTGCACTCAGAAGGACTGCACCAGCTGCACACTTGGGCTTCACCACAAGAAGGACTTTGCCTGGCTTCAACTGGTTCAACCTGTTTGCTACAGGTGAAAAATTGCTATCCAGAGTCCCCTGCACCAGCTCCTGAAGAAAGTGACCAGCTGACCACTGTCCAGTGGCCAAAAAGGAGTTTGCACCAGGAGCATTCTGCGAGTTGTAGTCCGCACATCCCAAGGACCATCACAGAACTTCTGGACCCTTGGGGTGAGCTGTGGACCCCAAAAAAACCTTAAAAGGACATCTGGGTGAAGCCCCAGAAGTTTGGAGAAGATTTGAGAATTTTTGTAAAAAAGCTCCATAGAGGGACCGACCCGCCGCGGCAATTCTAGCCGGCTTGCCTCAACCGCGACCCGGCCTGATTTGGTGGTTCGTCCCGGTAAAGAAAAATCTCCGAAAAAGAGACTAAGTCCGAAGGTAAAAAGTTGACCGGGACCTTCCAGCCATCGTATCCGAGAAGGGCTTCATGGACGTCGGATCAAGATCCAGGTTTACCCCGGTCGAAGGATTTTCACCTCGAAAAAACGACTAAGTCCGAAGGTAAAAATCTCCACCGAGGAATCCAGCATCGCGTATCCGGAGAAGGGCTCCAGGAGGTCGGATTGGACTGGCAGGTTCGTCCCGGTGAAGAAAATCTTCAAAATAAAGACTAAGTCGGAAGGTAACTTTTTAACCGAGGCCTCCCGCGACCTGTAGCCGAGCAGGGCTCCATCGCGGTCGGCCTGAAACTTTGACTTTGCCCCGGTCGAGGTGCAACCAGATGACCCGATTGCCGCTTTTTGTTTCTAAGCGCTAGAAAAATAAGAATTCTTTAAAAATTCATATCTCCGGTTCCCCTTATCCGATTTTATTCGTTTTGGTGTCATTTTAAAGATAAAAATATAAACTATTTTTATAAATTGGTTTTGGATTTTTAAACTGTTTTCTGTGTTTTATTTAATTACTGTTTTGTGATATTTGAATGCTTTACACTCTGTCTCCTAAGTTAAGCCTTGACGCTCCTTGACGCCCAGATGCTGGACACTGAATGCTGGCTTTCTACACACACAAGCGTCAGACCATGTGTCAAGCTGCCAGAGTCTAATAAAGGCTTTTTGATTGTTTCTGTGACCCCCTTCGACTAGTCCCAAGATTTTTGTTGCTGGCTGTCTCTTGGCTTCACTCTTTCCATGTGTCAGACAACAATTATTTGCCTCCAGCCATTAACATACATATGGGTGGAATGTTGAGACTCCCAACTACAGTGGTTGTGCCGCAAATTTTATTAACTAGTGTTTGAAATGTCAGACTATGTCATGGAATTAGTGAATTACTGTTACTCTTCTTCCATGCTCATAAATTGCCCCAGATAAATGGTTCATTCACTTTGCTTTTCTCAGTGGTTGAACCTTTCACAATTCTATTTGGGTGGTACTTGAGAAAAATAAGATACTCTTAAGAAAAATTGTATGTACATGATATTTTTCAACACTTCATTGAGACCTTCATATGCAGGAGCGGCTCGAGGGGCTTTGTTGGGGCGGGTGGTGTAGAGGGTGCGGGGAGAGGACGCACGAGAGGGGACGAATACATTTTTAAAACAAAAATTAAAAATCACTTGCCTGCTTCACCACCGCTGTCCTGCTCTACTCCTGTTGCTGCAGGCAGGCACAGGCTCCCACCCTACTCGTCAGCCAATCCTGATGTTGCTCAAGCAGCATCAGGATTGGCTGGGAACACACAGCCAGGGCGCTCGCAGGCAGATTGGGAGCCTGTGCATGCTCTCTTCAGCCCGGCAACTGTGTTGCAAGGCTGGAGAGAGCCTATTGCGCATGTATGTTTGGCCGGCCAGACACGGCCGGCCACGCCGGCCAAACATACATGCACAGTGAGGAGAGTGTACAGTGCACTCCCCTCATCTCGTCAGCACCAATGCCCCACCCCTTTAACAAATGAAATGATAATAAGCATGGTTTATTACCATTTTGTTTGTTAAAGGATTTGCAGCGGCTGCTGCTGGGGGTGGGGGTGATGCCCCTCTGCCCTAATGAAGGAGCCACGACTGTTCATATGTTAGTTATGGTTTAAGTCGGGTGGGCCACAAGATGAACAACAGTGACCTCAGACTCATTGGAGTAAAGACTGAAGTGCATTGTTACATACCCCTAGCACCCCTGGAGCGTCCCTTTTTGTGATACTTCTGTGGCACTGTGCCCTTTGCCATATTTAGAAAGTAGAGTTAAGCCACTTTCTGTGGCTTTATGCCACTTTGTAAATATGGGTCCCCCGCACAGTTTTCTGCAGCAGAGGGGCATGAACTGGGTGTTGCTAAGGGTAAACCCACACAACACCCGTTCCTTTTGACACTGCCCCAGATTTACAAGGAAACGTAATTCTGAGGCAGTGCCAAATAATAGCATGGCACAACGAGAAGAAATACTTTTATTTCTCCTTGTTTTTGCTTTTTTCTATATGGGCTGCATTCTGCAGCACACACAGAAAGAGCAAACAACCATTAATGATTGTCTATGTGCAGGAAGTTGTCCCTTCCTGCACATAAACAATCAATAAATACTGTAATGATGATTTGTTACTGCTATTCTGCAGCACACATAGGAATAACAATTCACCCACTTTCTTGTAAATATGCCCCTGAGATCCTCTAGGATTTGGTCAGAAACCTCTGCTTGCAGATAAACTTCCTCAAATTTCATGAGTCTTTTGGTACCTAAACAGTTTGAAAAAAAAATAATAAAAAAAATAACAAAAATTGAAAGCTCAGTTTTGGGCCTCACTTCAGCTTTGTTGTTATGTCTGCATTTTTTTTATCCTTGACACCTGAAACTTACTCTACAAAATACAGAAAGAAAAATTACAAACGTGATAGGTGCATCAGTCAGTACTAAATTGGATTATGTCAACGGCTTAATGATTGAAATCTCGAAGGCTAAAACAGCTTGCTACACTTTGTTCAAAATATGGCAGCATATTTGGCCATATTTCAAATGGTCTGGGATTGCCAAGCTTGTTAACTATCAGTTCAAGAATTTTATTAACAGTGGCATGTTTGGTATTGGTGGATTTAGTCGACACGAGGCTAAAAAATATTAAGTATGCATCAGATCACAATCTTAGAACATGGAACTTACTGCCATGAGAATCGTGGTTGTTACTTATTTGCTGGGTTTCGACAAAGCCAAAATACCTTCCTATTCATATTCTTTGAGACTGCTAACCTCTTTAGTTTCATGTTTTTGGTGTACGGTTTTCAGCTTTTAAGCGATTATTTTAGAATTTTACCTACAACTTGATCACAGATAATTTAGTTTAGAGCATGTTGGAAATGCTCCTGTTTGCAGGGTCATCCCAAATTTATTGCCTCCTAACAGGGCTTCATTAATAAAGATGTTCATTTACCAAACATTTATGTGTGGGTTTATGCTTACACCTAGTTTGATTTGTATTAGCATCTGTAACACCACAGCGACACTGATAAAACATCTATCCCTCTTCAGAGCCTCTTCAGAGCCCCTTCCATCACTGCTGTGGCAGCTGATGTAGCTTCTACTACTGGACTCTGAAATCATGTAATCTGTTCTTGAAATCCATTTAGGTACAAAAGGTAATTCCTGAGTTTAGTTTTATTCATGGTATACAATGTGAGGTATGAAGATTTTCATGTGTTCGCGATGTTTCTCGTGATCGCTTCTAAGTCATTAGGACATTTTCTTTCTATTTTATTTCATCTCTAATCTGTGGAAATATCTGTCATCATACGAAGTGCGATTACCATAGCTCAGGGTGTTACTTTTCTGGAATAATATTTATCGGCATTTCAACAGGATACATTGTTAAAGGAGATACAACCCTTATGCCCAGCATAGGTTTTCCAGCCCCCCCCCCAAAGTCCAGCAATATAAATAATCAAACGTAGACAGGTATCTACGTATACAGAAACTGGTATTACATATAAACTTAAGGCCACAGAGTGCAGCAAAGCATTAAAAATCTGTCAACTCTTTGAGAAACTAATTAACCGCCCCACCTCCCTTCTCTGATCTTGTACCATCGATGGTATCACATCATCTCTGAGTGGTGATGCCAGGGAGTAAGATATGTGGGGCCAGATGTAGCAAACCATTTGCGAGTCGCAAACGGCGAAAATCGCCGTTTGCGAGTCGCAAACGTGGGTTTGCTATGCAGAAATGCATATTGCGAGTCGTTACCGACTCGCAATATGCATTTCCGACTCGCAAATAGGAAGGGGTGTTCCCTTCCTATTTGCGAGTCGCAGTGGGATGCAATACCATTTGCGACCGCGTACGCGGTCGCAAATGGCATCGCAGTTACCATCCACTTCAAGTGGATGGTAACCCACTCGCAAATTGGAAGGGGTCCCCATGGGACCCCTTCCAGTTTGTGACTGGACCCAAAAATATTTTTTCAGGGCAGGGAGTGGTCCAAGGGACCACTCCCTGCCCTGAAAAAATACCGAAACTAAAGGTTTCGTTTTTTTTTTTAAGTGCAGCTCGTTTTCCTGTAAGGAAAACGGGCTACACTTAAAAAAAAAAAAACTGCTTTATTTAAAAGCAGGTCACGAACATGGAGGTCTGCTGACATCAGCAGGCCTCCATGTTAGCGAGTGCCTATACTCGCTATGGGGCCGCAATTTGCGACCCGCCTCATGAATATTCATGAGGTGGGTCATTGCGACCCCATAGCGAGTTGCAGTCGGTGTCTGAGACACCGTACTGCATACGAATTTGCGAGTTGCAAAGTGCGAGTCGCATGGACTCGCACTTTGCAACTCGCAAATTCGTCAGTTGCTACATCTGGCCCGTTGTCCCTCACCACCTCTAGTAGGTCATTCAGTCCAGCGTAGAGCTCAAGCATTCCGGTCACTGCGTATGTGAGATACCAGCTGCAGGAATTTCATCCCTGGACAAGTGTTTTGCAGCACAGGAGGTTTTGGACCAGTAGTGATCAATTCATAAATCATGGCCCCCATGCAATTAAGTCATCTGTCAGTCTATTATCCAACTTCTTACCTTTTTCATATGATTTTCCTCTGCACCTTCCCATTCTGTTATATCGCTCAGCCAGTCAGCAATTGAGGCGGGTTAGTACATAGTCATCTTATGGTGATATGGCTTTTGGCCAATGTCAACAAAAGCAACACAAATCTTCGACTTAGTGTCCGAGTTTTCGTTGTATGGAGTTTTTTGACTCTCTCGGAATCGTCCAGCCCATTGTTGTTTAGATGTTGAGATTCCTCATCCCAATAGGACGTTACTTGAGGACAGTCCGACACAACTTGAAAAAAGTTCATAGGTATGTGTCTGCAGAGCACACACCTGGAGTCCATGTCTAGGTAAATAGCATGAAGTTGCTCAGGCAGAGGTACGCAATGTGAACTATTATTATATTGGAAAAACCGAGAATTTACTGAAACTTCCCGTTCCCCTCTTTGTATCTTGGTCCATTCAAAGGATGTGATGGGAAAGTTCAACACCCAGCACCATGTCTCTTCAATTTTTAGGTGGTGTCATGGCCTGTCTGTTCAGAGGTCACAGTATATTGATGTGATGAGCCTCCGACCTCACAACAAAGGGCCTGATTTAGATCTTGGTGTTCAGTTTACTCCATGACAACGGGGACAGATATTTCGGCCACCGAAATATAAATCTCATTTTATCCTGTTGAATTTATATTTTGCGGGCGGATATCCATCACCGTTGTTACGGAGTAAGCCACCCATCAAGATCTAAATCAGGTCCCTAGTCAGTAGGTGTCTGCGTATGTCCAAGATTCAGGGAACCCCGACCTATTTCTTGTGCAGTAGCTGCAACCTTGGCATATTGAATGATCTGACCACTTCCCACATTAAAGGTTTCAGTTTCGTCATGTAATGTGATGAATCGGTCCGCTGGATAAAAATCATCTAAAGTGATGCAACCCCCCCTCACGCCTGCCGTGTATAGCTCTCAACTGTGCTATTTGTGTGAATGAATGGATTTTCCAGACCTCGAGATCTATGAAGCACTGCCCGTTTCCAGAGCTGACAGACCAGTCTGATCACATGGGGTAGAGTCCCAGGCATTCAGTTACCGCAGAGTAAAAGTGACACTAAATCGGCATCACAAATGACCCGCTCCAATATGAGTGTGGCTTACGTTTCTGGTGTCTTTTCTGAACCCACAGCAATTCTAGCAGGAGGCGGTCCAGTTCTCAGAAAGTACTACAATTCTGGTGCTAATTTCCCCATCAGGGGGAGTTTCAGGGTGTTCCAAAACTGGATGGATGTTTGGAGGTTTGCAAGTACTCATCCCATATGAAGTAAGTGGCATTGCTGGACCCCATGTGCTATGTACAGACTCAGATAGTGCACATTTTCTGTGCTCCATGGGAGACCACCCGCAGGAGGTCTACGTTCGAATAGTAAATGGGACAAAAGGCATCCTTGTTGGGTACCCGATTGTAAATGAATTTCCTGTGGCACAAGATGCCCAGTCTGGACCCATGCTAGTGGTGCTGTTGATCCATGCCATTAATTTGGGGCCCAAACCCACTCTACTGAGCATTAGCCGCAGGTAGTCCCAGGAGACAGAGTCAAATGCCTTTTCCATGTCCAGAGCATACTAATCATAATCTAAGCAGCGCATGTGGAGCACATGTGATAATTGGTGCCGATTGCAAAGAGTATTGCTGTGGGGAATAAATCCTGACTGATCAGGATGGATCAGCTCTGGAAGTTAGCTATAGAGGTGTTTTGCATGAATCTGTGTGGGTATTTTTTGGTCTATGTCTAGTAATGATAGATGGTGATAGAAAGCTGCAACCAGTTGTTCCTTCCCCCAACTTTGGTATTAGAACGACAGTGGCTTCTCTCATGGAGGATGGGAGTATACCTCATGCAAAGGCTTGTAAATAGTTTCCATCTTTCGAAACTACTCAAGAACATTACGCAAATGTTAATTCTGAGCCTTGCATGCAGACTGCATTCTGTGCATAATCAGTCTAACACATAACCTTGTAACCTTGTAGAGCACGGTGGCCGTAAGCTATAGCGACCCATTCCTCTTCTTGAGGAGAATGAGCCAGCTGGCACCGATCCAGGTGCCTCAGGCTCCGAGAATGGATGACCCTCAGAGTTCCGTACATCTGGGCTCTGTACCCCACAGGATGAAGAGCTGTCAGCTGACAAACCTTGATTCTGAGATGTGAAACCACCTTCCTCCTGGCCTGCAATGATCCCATTATCTGAAACAACTGATGACATCTCTCCAGCCCTTGTCACATTGCAGTCGGGGATACGCACAACTTTGAAAAATGAAATGTTTCTGGTGACAGTCTCCTGGTCTCTCCTGGCAGTGATCATGGTGCCTTTGATTTCACTCTCAAATGGTAGCACAAATTTGCTTCCTCCTCTTCTGCCCTTTACAAGAACAAGATCCCCTACGCAAATAGCTAGCTTCTTTGCTCTCCTTTTCCGTGACATCTTGTCATTCCTGTCTTTTCTTTGTGACAGCACTTTCCCCACACGTCTATGGAGTTTGGATGGTTCCTGAACATGGGGAATTGTATCTCATACCCTTCGATTTATGCATAAAGAACTAGGTGTCTCTCTAGTGGTGGCATGAGGAGTAAGTCTGTACTCCCGCATGAAGGCATATACAGCACAGTCTACATTATGACCTCCAGCGACAGCTAATCGTGGCACCATGTTAAGAATCCTCATAAAATGTTCCACCTCTCCGTTAGCCTGAGGCCAACGAGGGGTGATCTTTTTATGGACAATCCCTCGAAACTGTAGGTACTCAGCAAACTCTTGGCTTGAGAACGGGGGTCCGTTGTCAGTGCAAATCTCATGTAATAACCCATGGGTGGCCATCATCTTTTCGAGGCAGGGAATGATCTGAGATGCTGTGATTGACTCCACAATCTCAAAATCAAGATATTTTGAAGAGTCATCTATCACAACAATTGTGTGACGTCCATCTGGCAGACTTCAAAATCAGCTCTGGCTCGAAACCACAGGACAGGATGAATGATTTCAGCAAGAATTGGTGAAGGATGTTCAGCCGGACGAAATGCTTGACACATCATACATTGACGCACTACTCTTTCAACGTGGTCATCAAGTCCTGGAAACTACACCTTACTTCGCAATCTGGACTTTGTCTTCATCATTCCTTGATGAGAGGCATGGGCAAACTCCACTACAGAATGTTGTAATGACATCGGAATCACCAGTCGGTGTCCTCTCAGCAGACATCTTTCGGGAGATATAGCCAGCCCTCGTCTGACCTTGTGCAGTGAGGATAGCATGGTTCGAGCCTCTGCCGTCCTGAGAGTCAGATTTTGAAGTATAGGATGCCATTTTCCGGATACCAGTCGACATTACCAACTTCAGACACTCATCACCATCTGTGGCTACCCCGATTTCGTCCAGTGAAAGAGGCATTGACCAGGATATTTCTACAATTAGTCTTACATATTCTTCTACCTCTTCCGCATCCGCGACCTCTTGAGAGATAGCAGGCTTGGCATGCCGTGAAAGGTAATCAGCAGGATTCAAAACTCCAGGTCAATAAACCACCTAAAATCGATAATCTTGCAATTGCAAGATCCACTTTTCTATCCGTGGCCGGGGTTTGGAAGAGGATCCATTAAAGAAAGGTATCAGGGGCTTGTGATCAGTGTGCACTATAAATAGCTGACCATACAGGTAGAGATGAAAATGCTTGCAGCCCCAGTGCACCATGATGGCCTCCTTTTCAATTTGGGAATAGCGTTGCTCAATCTCTGTCAGAGCACGACTGGCACATGCCACAGGAGCATATTCCCCATCCAGTTGTTTTTGTGCCAACACTGCCCCTAACCTGGTGGGACTAGCATCCACCGATAGCTCAGACTCCTTCCTTTGTTCAGGTCCCCACTCCCATACTCCATTGGCTTTTATGAGGTCCCTCAGAGGAGCCGTCAGAGCTGTCAGGTTTTTGATAAACCGCCCACAGTAATTCAGCATGCCCAAATAGCTGCAGACACCAGATACATTGATGGGAGCCGTAGCAGATTGAATGTCTTTTACTTTGGCCGGATCCTGCATGACTCCTTCCCCTGAGAAATGGTACCCAAAGAATGCCACTTCTGTCTGTAAGAAGGAACTTTGTATCTGTGAAGAGTCAGGCCATGCTCTTGAAGCCTATGGAATGTTGCTCGGAGACGAGAGAGATACGATTCCACAGTGGGAGCATGCACGAGGATGTCATCGCTGACATTGATGACTTCGGGTAAACCAGCAAGTACTCCACGAATGGTGTCTTGAAACACCTCTGTGGTGCTGGAAATCCCAAAACTCAAACGTTTAGCCCTCCTGAGACCCACATGAGTGGAGAAAGTGGTTATGCCTCTGGAATTAGGATGTAACATGAGCTGGTGGTATCCAGCCCGCAAGTCCATCTTCGAGAACCACCTTGACCCTGCAACCTCTGCAACAATGTCATCCACTGTAGGTGTTAGATGACATTCCCGCTTAATGGCAACATTTGGCAGGCGCATTTCCACACAAATCCTCACCTCTCCCGGTTGCTTAGGTTTCCTAGCAATCACAATGGGTGACACCCACGGAGTGGGACCATCGACCTTTTCTATTACATCAGCCTGCTCAAGCTTCCTGAGCTCTTCCTCCACTTTTGGCCGCAGATGGAAAGCAACTCGGCGATGTTTTAATGCCACACGCTGTATGGACTTGTCAAGATGCAGCCTTAACATACGGTCCTTCAGGCAACCTATGCCTTCAAATAATGGCCTAAATTTAGTTAACAAAGTCTCCACAGTCTCAAGGTGAACACTGAATGCAAAAGAAATTAGATTGAGCTGCTCTGCCGTCTGGCAGCTTAGTAGCATATCAGATCCAGTTTTTGTGACAAATACTTTGGTTTGTACTGCATTCTCCTCATGAGAAAGTGCCATAGTGAACACACCTACCAAAGGCAGTGGCTGCGATGACCCAAATGCATACACCTGAGTTGGCGACAACCCAAATGCATACACCTGAGTTGTTGTAGCTCGCAACTTGGGTTGAATGGGAACACTTTTCAGTACTGATTGGGCCAGTATATTAATGGAAGCACCAGTGTCAATCAGCGCATCAACCTTATGTCCTGCCAGAAAAACAGGACACCGTGGCACTCGCTTCCGAGGGTACCCACTAGGCTGCAAAGTATCACGTGGACGGTCCCCTCCCCTTCCTCATCATCGTCCAGATCATCATCTTCTCCTGTCATCATGGGTGGTTGCACTAAGTTGACAGCTTTGGACTTCTGTGACTTTGGACGGACAGTTGACATCCACACTTTGGCAAAATGATTCAACTTATTGCAACTTGAGCATTTATTGCCTTGCGCAGGACACACACTTTGATGAGGGAATGGACCGCCAAAAGAATAACAAGATCGCTATGACGTGTTGACCTTTGGCCGGGTTTTCTTTCTGTCCGCAGCAGCAGCTGGTGATTTGTTATTCCTATGTGTGCAGCAGCTGCGGTGACAGCATTCCATATGAGCAGCGCGTACTTTAGACATTTCCTTGGACCTTCCAAATGTGAGGATGTTTGCCATAGACATGCCAGCTATCTGCAATATGTGTTCTCTTAATTTTACCGATGCACATCCCTGTATGAATTGCGCATGGACTTCATCTTCCACGTCCAACAAAGTGCAGGTGCTGGTGAGTTCTTTTCACCTTGCATAGCAAGTGTCAACTGATTCATTTGGGAGTTGTCTGGCCTGTCTGAGGAGAAAACGCTCATAGTCAGGATTCGCCAAAGGTTCAAAGTGAGCTGTGAGCGCCTGTTTTAATGACTGGTAGGTGAAACGTGGGCCCTCTTCTGACACTGACTGTCCAAGTTTATGAATGGCTGCACCTCCCAAATGTAAGAGCATGGGGCGGCACCTGTCATTGTCCAGTGCTGTTGCCGCAAAGTAAGTTTCTAACCTGTCCACCCACTCCTTCAATCGAGCTGCTTGAGCGGAGGGAGGACCTTCCACATCAAAAGGTTCCAATGCCGGGACTGAGGTCATAATTGCACCTTGATCCTGCGACGTGTTATCACACCTCCACCTTCGACATACACATGAATGGATTACTCAGGTGTCATCTCCCGCCTTTTGGAGGTTTGCTGTCACCCCAACAAAACTGCAAAACCAGCTCTACAGAGGACCAAAAACTGCGTGTGTGTCAGTGTCGGCCCAAAATTGTTGTGGGTGTCTGCACTGTATCAGTGTCCGTGTACACAAACGTTATAAGTTCTGGGGTGATGTGCCTTGATTTATCTGGACGTCATGCTCAAAGCTCAGCACTTGCTGTGGACTTGTCATGGACCGCAGGCTCTTCAGATGGAGAAAAAAAAACAACTCCAGCCAGGTGCAGTGTACAGGGAAGAAGAAAAAAAAACTGTACACTGGTTCAGAGCCCAAACCAAAGCATTCAGCACTGTCCTGCCATTGTGCACTCCAAAACGCATGCACAAATGAACCACAGGGGGCCTCACACGCCCCTCTCAGCTGCCGCTCACCTCGCACAGGAAAATCCCCTTCGCCGGCCGGTTGCTCCAGCAACATCCAGGACGCTAACCTCTGGCACGTGCAGTCGAGCTTTGAAGCTGCCACTCCCCCGGCACTCCGCATGCAGCCGAGCCTTGAAAACTGCCACGCCCCTGGTACTCAGAGCAGCCGGAGCGTCGGCTCGGGCAAGTGTTGACAGGCACGCGTGAACTGGCTGGAAAACCGCCACGCATCTGGCACGTGGACGAACTGGCTCACCGCGGCACACCAAGCAGCAGCACCGGCAGAGGCCGCTGAGCGGCACGGAAGCAGCTCTCGGCGGTGCACGCTGACAGGGGAGAGCCACACAATGCCACAGCACATGCAGGGGCCACTGTGCGGCATGGAAGTAGCACGCTGGTGGTGCACGCTGACAGGTGAGTGCACAAGGGGGTCCGACACACAGGATCTCCCGCCTCGTCGCCAATTTGTTATGTGGGAAACCAGGCCACACCTGGTTGTGAGCGCGCGCTGCAAGGCTACTCAGACACCTTTCCGTTAGTTGCTGGACTGGCAGGAACCTTCAAATGGTACTGAGACCCGGCCATGTAGCTTACAATATCTGCGAAATACTAACACATGGGCACAACTCGTTATGACTTGTTAGCTGAATATTGGCATTCACCATATAGTACAGAACCATAAATCTGCGCAACTATAAAGTTATCTGCATTCATTAATCAGCTTTCGATACACAAGATGCAACTTAATCCAAGCCTCACTGCTTATTGCTGCTTACATGGCTCGTTGATCGTTTTGTAGATGTTCCTTTTCTCTAAAAAGAGAGAAAATATTTCCTTTTCCTTTTTTCTCAGACGTGTCATGGTCTACGGACTCCCCCTTTTAACGCATACCACACATATCTGGTCTATATTCATGACCACTGGAGTATAATATACATTACCAATACCTCTAATCTACTAAAGGTATGCTTGTTTCTCTTTCTTTCTTGTTCTTTCTTCTTTGTGCATGGTTTTGTATGTAGACGAGTCGATTTCTTGTATACCACATGGGTGATTTCCTTCATTCACAGAGCAATTAACATTTCTCACTCACTTGATGTATGACACCCTCTTTTTGGACGTATGTTATTTACTGTTCTTTGGGACATCCTTGCTCATTCCTTGTCTGACGATCACTGCTTGGACTAGCGCACGGCATAGGTGTTTGTTTTCAGGTGTCTTACCACACATATGGGAAATAGAAGGAGATATCTCCCTTCGTTTTTAGTATAGCTTATGTTTTTTCACAATCACGTATCTCTGGCACGTGGTCTCTCTCTTAGACCCATTAATATTTGTTCTGTTCTATGACTGGCATCACTATTTGTTTTGCCAATAATCCATAGACAATTTTTGTTACTCACACATCATATTTGTATATGTTTACAGCCTTGAAAAAGTCCATTGTGACGAAACACGTGTCAGCTGTTTTCTTTCACCAATTCTCTTGCTACAATAACCAAGGAATAAATGGCTTTTACTGTGACCTTGAGATGTGCCGTGGTTTTCTGTTTTACTTAAATGGACTGTGACCCACATAGGTTACGACCCTCACACCTTGTGGCTGGGTGTGGTACCACTGGAGCACTCTTCCCCACGAATAATGACTCAATCAGCATAAACTTCAACCATCCATTGTGGCAGACATATCGGAAGTGTGCACCATTCTTACACAGCCACATCTGTTCCCTTTTATTAATGTTGGTTACGTCACTGACTCAACCATTATTCTCTGTTCTAGCAGGGGAGATTCACGTCATCTCCCTGCAAGTGTGAGTGTCATGGGTGGGCCCATGACCAAACATAACACCCATCTTGCCAGGCCATGCCCCCATGCAGGATGTAGTTTATTGTTCTATTCCAAGCCAGCAAGAGGGAACCATGTTGTCTTGTTCACCTGGTGCTCTCACTTTTTTCACTGTGCTACATTTCACCTCAGATATTTGTGTGCTGGAGTTGCTCCGTAAGAATAAGGACGGTACCTCTCAGTGCCTATCACCAAACGTTCCTTGTAAAACGGATGCATTTCTCACTGGGCCGACCTCCTGGATCGATCTAATTTCTCCTAAGCTATTTACATTCCTTTGTTCCCCAGTGATCCAGCTTCAGCATTGCTAACTATTGGCTACCTCACCTGGGCATTTGTTCTCATTGTATTCTTCGCAATATTATGAATGAGTGCAGCAGGCGATGCAATGGAAGAGGTGATTTGGATCAGAGGGTCGCAGAGATGTCATCATACGAGTCTCAAGTGACTACTCGCAGTCAAATATGCAGGATTAGACTTCATTTGATCATGCTTACGCTCTACTGTGGTCATTTCTGCTCCAGCCTCATTTTTACATGTCCCTAGACAGTAGGCAACTTGAAAGCAGTAGCTAAACAGACATTACTGCCTCCTGCTCAGAACTGTAATAATTGAAAGTCATTACCATGAGAACAACATTTATGCAACATTTCCCCGGGGCAGTGCATTGTCCACAACCTGTTTGTGGTTGGTAAGTTTTCTAATGTTAGATTTGTTAGCAAACCTTCTGAACCAGTCACAAGTATTTAAGGCAGGTTTAGTTAGTTGACTTTTTGACTTCATTTTACAAAGATTCCATGTTCACTCTAAATTGGCATAAGCTGGTGGGTTATTTTGGCTGTTCTGCCACCGTGGCACATTTTGTACATTTTTATATTCACACTGCATTTTGTTCTGAATATTGCAGATGGCATTTGTACCAACACTTCACTTAGGATTTCAATGTATTCCTTATTATGAGCGTTATGATTTACCCTTCCTATATCAACTGCACTGCCTCGCTCGTCCCCTGCACAGCTGTCTGTGCTACCTTTCTCTTGCAACGATGCCAAAACTACACATTCAAGGTGTTCTTATTTGAAAAGCTTCATTATTAAATCGCACCTGGCTATAATTAGGGATAAACCGTTGATAAGAAAACCTATTACAACTGAACTTATTGAAATGAAAGTGTTAGATGAATTTCCGCTTAGTCTTGACATCAACCTTGTTTCCCGCCAAAGTAACGGGAAAGTATCGATCACCAAAGGTAATAGCCAATATTAGGTTTTGTCTTTACCTAGTAAAATGGATCACAAGATAAATTGGGACACTAATAAGAGATGAGGCGACAGACGGCACGTGCAGAATAAACAACAGTGCGAGAAACTATGGAACATATGCACCCTGAACGACATATTTAATCTGAGGTAGAACATTTCCAGACACATTTTTTGAATTACGTCCACATAAGGAGGCCCAAAATTTACTGTGATGTTTGAAGTCCTTGCTACTTTTATACAAACCATGCAACGTGAACACAACAAACGTGCCAGAACACAACAAACGTGTAATCCTTTCTCGGAGAAAATATAAGTGAGTTTCCAAATTACTTCCTCTAATGTAGTAGCAACTGTAATTTATTTCTTTAAGTTAAGTTAACATCGCTTTTTGTTGCAATACATTCATTTATTTTATTTGTGGCACCTCAATACTCGTACGTTATTCGTTGGTAGTTAGCAAAGGAATGCATTCAGGAATGCCTGACTCAAGTTTCTGTCACCCGGAATGTAATTCGAAGCCTAGGGGCATCAGAACTGACCTGTGCTGTGGTGTGGCAGTTCTAAGGGCCATATTTATACTTTTTGAAGCAAAACTGCGCCGGCGCAGTTTTGCGTCAAAAATAATACCGCCGGCTAACGCCATTTTGGTGCTCCGTGCGGGTGTCAAATTTATACTTTGACGCACGGCGGCACAAACCACAGGTGTGAGTCATTTATTTTGACGCACACCGCAGCGTCAAGTCGTAAAGCAAAACGACGTTAACGTGGCGGAAATGACTGTGGGTCGATTTACGACCCCGCAAACCAGATATGCGGCGTTTTTTTACGCAATAGCGTCAAAAAACTCTGTGAACACTGCCATTTCAGCAGAGGAGAGCCAAAATGGATCCCAGATGTCTGTACAGACCCCAGGAAGATGACAACAGACCAGGAACCAGCCAGGAGGACCCACACAAGAACCAGGACACTTTTAAGAAGAAAAGAAAGTGTTGCTTCAGTGCAGAGGAACAGGAAATTCTGGTTAATGAGGTGACGGAACACCAGCACCAACTGTTTGTCACCTCAAAATTGCCAATCAGTAGGAAAGAGGCTATATGGCAAAAAATTGTCGACAAGATCAACAGTGTGGCAGAAGTACGCAGAACAGTCATCGAGTACAAGAAACGCTGGCATGACTGCAAGCACAGGACCAAGGAAAAGATGGCCAGGAACAGGAAGGCAGCACTGCAGACTGGAGGTGGGAGTCCAGCACACCAGGAGGCCCTGGATCACATGGAGGAGATGGTCGCAGCCGTCATCCCTAAGGAGATCGTCACAGGGATTCAAGGACAGGACAGCGCAGACTACCAGGAGACAATGCACATGCAGGGTAAGTCACATGGGGAATTAAAAATGCACTAATATCAACTACAACGGGGGGTACTGACCACAAAATGCATGGAAGTCATCATATACATGGAGTGGCATGGGTAAAGGGGGATGGCTTGGGGGAATGGCCTGCACAGACAGAAGCTGGGGCACACCATTACACTACACCAACAACAGTCCCATGGGGGCATGCTGCCATGCCAACGATGGAGCAAAGGGAAAGCCACGCCAGGAGGGAAGGGCACAACGTCAAACTGACATCCCGGCACACGTCAGCCACCATACCCCCTACATTAACTAGGGCCCTATTAACAACCTCTAGCCATACCGACAACTGGAATGTAACTGCGACAACAGTTGCCACTACCATCTCCGCTCTGTGTGCAGCTCAAGTAGCCAATGGCAGTAACCTCCCCATGGATCATACACACCTAAATTAGATGGTTGAGGATGACAACTTCAACAATTCCCTGAAAAAAGACAAAGTTCCCAGTACTGTCAAATGTCAATACCCATAGTTGTTGCACACAGCACTAAGGACACACCCATGCTGCATATGTCAGGGTCCATCCTGTGCCTGGGTCATAATGTAACATCCCAAATGTCATACTGCTCAGACAACAGCATTGAGGGGGAGGACACATGTAACTGGTCACTGAAATACACCTGCACAGTCAGAGGAGGAAATAGGACACTGATACGATTATCAGGGCAATCCAATGTACCACACATTCATAACATCAGCTGTACACATTACCAATGCAAACATCCATATCGTGCCATATCATTGCTATGCATAGGATATGCTACATGTCAACTATATTTAAGTGGATGTGAAAGATCAGAGACTGGGGCAGGTCCAGATTGTTAAGTGTGCTGCCAGTGCCATCAGAACATCCACAGCCAGTGAAAGGCCTCACCATGAGAATGGATGGAGACGGAGGGTTGAGTAGGACAAGAAGGTGGCAAATCACTATTTGGCCAGAACAAACACCTAGAGGAGATGATGCCGACAAGTCTAATAACTTACCACAATACATGTGACATGCAGGTGGGCCATAGGCCTGGGAGAATGCCCATCTGAAAGACTGGATCAATAAACACGAAACAAGATCACAATGTGAATTCATCACAAGGCAGGCATGTCACATCACTAATGCCACAACACAGACACACTAATTGTACCCCGTTTCATTGCAGAGGAAGATGGATCTCCTGCGGATATGCCTGTATCAGAATACCCCGACGACATGGATGACGAGCTGACAAATATTTCCCAGGAGACCATCCAAGAGGTCCTTGGACCCCTCCAGACCCCACCTTCAGTCACAAGGAGGAGCACAGAACAAGCAGCCATCACAGAGGACCAACCCACCACCCCAATTGTAAGACCTGCCAGCTCCAATACAGCTGAGGACTCAGACGACACAGGCACCAGCTTTGAGCGAACTGTAGTTGGAGTACAGCGGGAGCTGGCCAAGGAGGTGCGGGTAGGGATGCAAACTATGGCAGCCAGCCTTGAGGGGGTGCACTTGTGCATGATGTAATCTGCAGATCAGGCAGCAACTATGCAAGCGCTAACATCTATCTTGCAGGAACAGCAAAAAAGCCTGAAGGAAATCAGCACAGCTGTAATACAGTTGATCCAGCACCTACAACAGCAATCCTGTCAACGCATGCACGAATGCAACATTGGACCCCTCAGGGCCGACCTGGCTGCCTACCATCGTGATGTGGCTGCTATTCTTAAGAATCAGCAGATCCTCCTTGCAGTAGTACTGCCCTTAAGACCTTCACAGGTAGCAGCGACCGGGATGTCTGACTCCACGTCTTCTAACACTGAGGTGTGTGTTGCTCCTTCACAACCACCACCAACAAGGACAGAGGAGGCAACACACACATCAGAAGAAGACATGGAACAGATCACATTCACACAGAAAAGTACCCGGAAGCACTAGTCCCTGCCACATGGCCAACTATTACCAAGGTCCTGCGCTTTGTAACATGCCAGTCTTACAACAACTCTACTTAATGACTGTTCTGCTTACCACTGTATATCTTGTCAGCCTGCCCAGTGATTGTCTCTCTCTTACTCATTGGCAAATCCTGCCCCTTTGCCTGTCTGAAACATCACCCCAGCATGTCAAAAGCATTTCCTGAACCCCTTGTGTAGGATCACAATGTAAGATGTCACTATAATGGACTCACAATCACGGACAATGTACATATAGCACTACAGCACTTTTCAATAAATAGCACTTAAACAACAAATCTGTCTCTGGGTAATTTGACATATCAACTGTGCACTAGATAACTGAAATGTGCCTACTGTCAAATTACGTAGCTTGTCAATACAACTGTCCTGATATTATGTAGTGAGATAAATCTGCACAGTGGCCATGATTGCGTCATACTCTGCCCTTCCTGAGGGTAATATCTGATGAAGTGAGAAACCATACACCATAATTCTGTGTTGGACAGAATAATGCTTCCTCAAAGGATATATAAGTCATCAAATAGTGGCCGCAAAATGTTGTCACCATGCAATACTAACACATATAACAGTGTACACAAATCTAAGCATACACTACAAAAACTGCATGAATGAAGCTGTCTGAGTTCACATCCAAATAGGTAATCATGCTGAACTGTGTCACAAATCATCAATGTGAGTCAGGAAGACAAGAATACAAGAGTGCTTACCGGAACTCATCTTATAAGGGTGTCCTTGAACATCACACTGCAGTCAGACCTAAAACTGTTCCCCCAATACCAAGTCTGGAAGCACTGATTGTGATGTAGAAAACATACTTATCAACAGAAACACGTTGGGATCCATATAAACTGTGATTGGTGGGTTTAACGAATGGTGGAAACTTTGCAAGGTAGCTCTGGGGTAGCTGCCAATCTTACAGCTCAGTTAGGATTTGTTGTAGGACACAAATGTAATAGAACATTCATGTACACTAATTCCAAGGCCATAATCAAGTAGCATTTAACACGTACTGTAAAGGGTTAACTATATATTTAATAAAAGCTCATCACTGAAGAGGAAACTGAGGGAAAAGTCTTACCTACCCTAATCTACCCTGACTACTCATTACCCACAACTGTCCCTAATTAACCTAAGATAAACTTACTTATCACATGTAACAAAACGTTCTAAACATCAACCCCCCACCCCCCTTATGAGACGGGACACATGGAGGACAACACATACTAACCTAAACACATACTATACTATCCTATACAAATATATATTTATATATACATATATATTATTTTTTTAATTAAACACACAAGAACCCCAACATAGAACCCCACACACCCACCCACACACTTAATAAATAAAAATAGAAAGAATCTGGACCCCCCACCCACTAACACTAACTAAACTAACAGACTATACTAACCTAACACTAAGCCCACTAAGTATGAGAACAAGGAAAGAGGAGGGAGGGGAGGGAATCATGTCCATTGTCACAACAGTCTAGAGGTTGGCCCTCCGAAGGGTCCTCTTTATGGACTTCACACGCCTGTTAATGTGGCGAACATCCCGGCTCAGACTGCTTAACTTCCGCAACACACGGTCCATCTTCCGTTCCATTTCGTGGAATGCTGCAGGGTCAACTGATGGAGCTGGGACAGTATGGGTACCGGCGGAGGAGGTCTGTGCGCGTGTGGAGCCAAGGCCAGTGGGCTCTCCTGCACCTATTGCAATGCTGGGGCCTGGAAGTACGGCAGTTGTAGGGACAACAGTCCTAGCTGTGGGTGGGGCCACCTGGCTTGAAGTGGTGGTTGTGCTGGTGGTGGCTGTGGTGGGCAAAGTAGGGCCACCCTGTGGGAAGGCCCTCCATGCCCCGGAGGCCCGTTCATGGCGGTATCGACGGGCCATCCTCCTGAACCCCGACTCTACCAGCAGGATGTGCTGGTATCTCATGGCCCGCCGCTGGAAATCACGGACCTGGTCTGGAGTCATGTTTGCAGCTGTGAAGACAAATGCAAATAATTTACATTAGGAACTGCATTGTGTGAAAGGGCACAAGAAGTCAATCAGACAATACATCTACTGTACTTGTAACAGCTCATATCACAATACAGATCATTGAATGTCTCTGAGTAAGTACATGGCAGGCCAGCCTACAAAGGTCACATCACACATAGCACATCCAAAACCTACAAGATGGGTAACAACTGGCATTGACTTGCCATCTGAGTTCTGCCAGTTATCAGCTAAACATTATGCTGCATATCCTCCACCAATACCTGGGCTACAAATGTCAGTGTACGGAATGCAAAACTAGAGCCACATGGTCTTCAAGTTGTAACAGGACTTGCCAGTATAGTACCCATGTGCCATACCTGAGTGTGTATACTAGATTCCGACGAAACAGTCACTTATTCACATGTATGTGTAACATACTGGTAGCATCATTTATAGGTACCCTATTCACAAACCCATGCCTGTGTTTGAGGGGGTGGGGGGAAAAACAACTAACAATTCCAGACAACATGGACACCGAGGAGTGTATAGAAAACTCCACACATGTTTGGCTCTACACACACACCACAGGTAAGGTCTATCAACAATTAGGAGTCTGCAAACCCGTGACCAATCATAGCGCCACACATGTCAGGAAATGCAGAGCTTGGTACACAACATATACTTCCAGTAATGCATGACTTACGCCAGACACAGAGTTGCAAGAACACCCATGATCATGATTAGCATTCACACCTAGGCCATTGCACTCAAGTTCCAAATACATGTAGCACTACAGGTGGAAGTACATGCTGCTAGGAAGTTCTACCTACAGTTTAATAAGTACCTTGGTAAATAGGGAAGCAGAAGTCTGTTGGAAAGCAATTTGCTGTACCAATCTGGGAGAATGTGGGTCTGGCAGTCTGACTAAATCTGAGCTGACGTCCAGTGCGACTCTTGTTGATACAAGTGTCATCCACATGACTCACCCCAGTACTCACTGTGGGGCCTACAGGAATGACCTACAATCCCTAGATAATACAATAGGATACGCATTGGCCAACTCAAAACATTTGAGAAACTGAAATCCCACTGAATTGAACAAGACAAATGATTGGCCAACGCATCACACCTTGCTATGCGTTCAACACACAGGAATCCATCACACATAACCAGCAAACACAACACATAACAGACTGGAGTGGTCGGGGTCCTCAAATGTAGCCATCTCTCCCACAGTGTAGGGTGCCGGTCCACCTGTAAGGCATGGAAGGAGGAAATGTGCTCAAAATCTGTGCACTGACCAATAATTTCAAAGACATGTACAATGTGTAGGCTGAATAAGGAAATGACAGCCATTCTGACATGATGATACTGCATCTGATATGTCACGGCCAACATGTACATAGCATGGGTCTCCTGTGACAGTTACACACATATCTGCACACATGCAGTGGCCCTAACTATCATGTGGTGGCAAACATGCCCCGTCATTAGTGACCAGAAAAGAATATGGAGTGTAATCATCTCATCATGTGCATCCAAGAGAGACATCCAAAGCCTGGTTACTTGAGGACTGCATTACCAGTCAAAAAGCCTATGTGGCCATGACACAGTTCATACACATAGGTACAATGTACAGAGGGGCAGGGACTTTTGTAAGCCGTCCTGTTGTTACAGTTTCTTCATTTGATGTGGCCCTGCACTGGTGATTTGCACCAACCATTGAGATGTGAAGCCATGTGCATACCTTTGGACTGCCATCCCTAATTGGAATGTGGCACAACTCACTCCAAATACCAGTCTAAGATGTTAGCTGAGGGCACCTTACACCTTTTCACTATGTTTTCAAATCCAGATCTGACATGTATCCAAAAAGATGAAGGACCACAATAATCCCTAAGATTCATAGAACTTCCGTGAACGGTTTCCTTCCACACTCACCAGACTCACATGAGACATATGTCTTGGCCACTTTGCTATCATCAATTGAGCTATCATCCAGCACTCATTTTCTGCATCATGTAGTGATTCTAAAGTCAGTCTAGCTATTGCGTCAACAAAGTTAGCCAATATTTTAGTACATCTTTATTTCTCTTGCAAATGTGGCCTGTATAGACATGATTGGCTCCTATTTTGTTTGGTTGTCTGACACAAAGGCAGCACCAATTTACTTAACGGAAAAGTATCCTGTCAGTTTGCAGAGCACGTGCTACCTGACAGCTGGCAATTGTGATCCTTCCCATAGTGCATCAAGTACCCTGTATGTTTCCCCAGCATTACACACAGTCAGCAAGTTAGCTGGCAGATATTGTACAAATCATCTGATGTCACTACATAGCATTTAATCGTGCACACTTACATTATTAGTACTCACCAACAGTGCCACCAATCACGATTCCCAGGTGGTCCAAGAGATCCTGCTCCTTGGTGATGAGGTCAGCCCACCGGTGCTTCAGCTGGTGGTCACTCCTCTGGCTGGCATACACACGCTGCAGCACCTTTCCCCACCGGATTCTGCACGCCTCAGTGTGATACCCCTGTATCACCCTGCCTCGATCATCAGTGGCAAGAAATGGCACACAAGCCATATGAAGCCCCCCAACTCCTCTTCACCCATCCTGCCAAGACATGGCCTACCAGACATTGTGCAAATGAGAAGGAGAATAGGGGTTAAAGAAATAGAAAGTGGAAAAGGGGGAAAGTAGGGGTACAAAAACAGAAGAAAAGTAAACTTAACCACAAGAAGAGCCCAACTATCCGCAAACTAGCACTACCCACAACAGACTCCCACAAACAACAAAAACACTAGAAAACTGGACAAATGTACACAAAACACAGTAGGACACTATACACCAACAATATTTATTTCACAAATTGACAATTGAGACAGCACACAGGACACAAAAGCACAAAATCAATGGACACCACTCTCAACAAAGCCACACAGTCTAGAAGATTCACAGACTGCAAAGTGAAAGTGAAAGTACACCCACTGTACATGATCTGTAAACAGGATATCCTATTACATCACTTCCTGAATAAAATGTCCACCGTTTTTCACGTTATGCGTCATATTTTTTCACGCATACAGTTTCTGCATCATAATTTTCGACGCACAGGAGTGAAAATTAGCCCGCATCCAAATAATAGTAAACAGTCTGTACAATTATTTGGATGCGGCCTAATTTTCACTCATGTGCGTCAAAAAATATGACGCAAAATCTGTATTGGTGGAAAAGAAATGACGCATAACGCTAGCAACGTCAAAATTTCAGTGCATGAACTGGTTTTAGGCATTTTTTCCGTTTTTATGTTATGTTACATTTGGGACACATCAGAGATAGGCTGATGGCACCCACTATGGCGTTGATGGTGTATGTTCACATGTGAGACATCATACTGCAGCGGACCATGACTCGCTACTTCCTTCACAGTATTTTGACGGTTGGCTGACGCACTAGATGGCCATATGTGTGGCCTACATATACGTATCGCACAATTTGGGCATGTTTGGCATCAGGAGAGGATTTGCAATGTGACACACATATGTACAATACCTCAATGCCTATTGCTCAATGTGTGTGCTGTGGCATCTAATGTATTTGTTGACCAAGTGTGTGTGCATCACATGATGCATTATTAAACATATGCCTGTATGAATGTGGTAACAGCTTCCTAGGCACTTGTTGGTGAATCCCACAGTGAGTCAGACACATGCATAGAGGAAGTGGGTACCATGTAGTTGGCCCAGCCAGCCAAATGTGAACCACAAATGTTACATGACGACACAGTTGAGGTCATATAACTATGTCACAACTCTCCAGAGGCTGTGGTGGACCAGCAGATGAGGCAGCACGTGTCCACATATTTCCAGTCATCAATTGCACAGAGGTGTCTTGTTCATGTGTGTGTTCCAATGTTGAGCCTGTATATTTTTAGTGGTGTAATTTGTCACAGTTAGGTCCAGGTCTCATCATGAGTCAGTGGCAGTTATTCCAGTATCTACTGTGTATCCTTTGTTGATCAACGTGAGTAAAGTGGATGTGGACATAAGAACCTACATGGGGATGGTCCCACCCTGTCACTGAAGACGTGTAATGAGACAGTCCACATGGCAACCTTGGTGTGCTGAGTGAGATAATGTCTCAGGTGTCATGTTCCGGCAGGTGTCATTTCAACATTTGTACACAGGTTACCCTCTGCAATTCCTGCATCTGGGAACATCGTAGCCTCTGTGCTGATTATTCTCGCAGCTATTCACCACACACAGCCCATCAAAATGTTGTGAGCAATGTAATTCTGTGTGTGAACTTTCAGGGTCCTGACATGTGTGGATTTTTCATGGACATTATCAGAGGTTGCTGGTTCTGCTGAAGGCCCTGTACCCAATCCCTGCATACGACCCTGGGACACTGTCACACTTTGTCATTCATGCATGAATGAGACCCAGACAAGGGATGGGCCATGAATTTTGGTATTTACAGGGGATTTAACAAATATGGTACAATTGAAAGGCAGAGGATGCCATGCAATGTATTTGGGTATGCATTGATGAAGCACATGCCCAAATACCCTCTGAGGAATGAGAGGTTTGCTAACGCAAGTGTGGTACATATGTAGCCACAGGGAAACTTTAGGGTGACACACAGACAGATGCCAGTCAGGCTGACAGGATGCAGGGTGAATCAGGATCCATCAATTTAACAAGTTACATAATCAGTGGTCTGACTAAGACTGTTTGGAGGACGAACTAGACAGTTGACATGTAAAACTGTGTATGTCCTGTGTTTTTGAAGGTGACAAATGAACCCAAGGGCTGTGTTACAAGGCTTAATTAGTAGCATTGCTTAACAGTGTATTTGACAAAATGGCAACTCCTATGCTGTTCCAGGCATCAGCAGGGCCAGTGCTTGTTGAAATGGGTGGTGTACATGGAGGTGATCACAGGTGTGGGCTGCATCAATTTCTTACAAGTCCTGTATGAGAGATTTGCTTTCTAATGGCCAACAGACATTTTCATACGGGAAGCAATCTACAGGTGCTAACAGGGCTTGAAAACTAGAAGCCAGTGTATTAATTGACCTGACGTCCATGCAGTCAGATGTTCTATGACAATGGTATACCATAGGAAAGGGTGTAGCACACAGGATTACTATTGTTTGTCTGTGTGTGTAGAGGAGGGAATATCAGGGTACACATCTTACTATTCCAGGGACCTCTTCAGACAGGTGGGTTGTGACCAGGTGCATGGGTGTGTCAGGAGTTAGGAAATTGGCTGACATGTACATGGAATGTCATGTGCGCAATGCTGCTCATATGTGTGGCACTTGTGCTGTCTATGTTCTGCTTCTATGGAACTCTGGTCACAGATAGACCTTGCAAAGATTGGATGCAGTTGGACTTACTGCTGTCAAGGGTCTGGTCATACATTCCTGTTACTGATAAAAAAGCACATCAACTACCTCATGTATGAGGCTTGTTTTCCCCTTTTGAGTGATGGTGTCTTAGTTGTGAGCCATATGCTGCGATGAACCATGTTTTCAACATGTATGTGTGAAATAGGTGTGGTCCTCTGCTATTGCCTTTCAAAGGTGAAATGTACAGGATATATGTCATTTACTGTGTGTGTGTATGTGACCGTTGTATGGTACCCATCAGATTTGCTCTGGGATTTTCAGTGTCCTATTCGGTATATCAGCAATGCTCCATGAGGCAACACTCTTAATCTGATAGTTAGAGATAAAGGTGTGCAAAAATGAATAGCCAAACAATGATATGGTGATTATTATAGGTGTTTATTTCAATTAGTTAATAAAGTGGTGATGGTGATTATATTTAATGAAATTGTTCACGATATGTTGCCGCCTATGTAAACCAGCGGCCGTGTTTTGTTGTTCCCCCTCATGTTGCAGGTCACCATCATCCTCTTCCTCCTCTTCAGGCATGTGTGGCTCGGGTTCCAGGAGGGGAATGTTCCTTTTTATGCAAATGTTGTGGAGAATAGCACATGTTAGGATGATCTTACAGACCATTTCCGGGGAATATAGGAGGCTACCACCAGTGATGACGAGGCACCGGAACCTCGACTTGAGGATGCCGAAGGTCCTCTCGACTATGGTGCGTGTCCTCCTATGTGCGTCATTGTAGGCATGCTCTGCTGCAGTACTCAGGTTGCCAATAGGTGTCATTATCCATGGCTGGATGACATACCCCTGATCAGCTGCAAGAGAAAATGAATGGGATCATGTTGATGTAGCTAGCCCCATTGAAATCACCTTTCATGGCAGTAGTTGTCTTGTGTTGTCTGTGACTCTTTATTGTTATTATGTCGCATCCTAGGCTAGTAGGATGTACCATCTGCATTGGGTTGTTTCCTTGGCTGAACGAGTGTTTGGCTGTTGACCGGTTGTCAGCAGTATGTTTTGGGATTTGCAGTACAGTGTGCCCTCCCTAGCATTGGATCTTGTGATACAGGGGTCCCTGTGTCTTCACTGGGGGTGAGATGATAGTTCCATACACAGGTTAAAATTGTCAGTGGTGGTAACATGTTAGCATCTATGTACCCTGGACATCCCATACTTTTAGACTTATGTAATGGATTAATGTAAACATTATTGAGACGCTTACAATTTGCAAGGTGACAATTAGGCAAACCACTCCAAACGTTGTGATCATTGACGTCTTAACATTAGGCTGTACAGTAATTTCAGATGTGTGACAGGTTCAATGGTGACCTAAGAAACATGGCTAGAGGTGTGACAACCTCAGTGTGTTCCTGTCGACATGTTGCTGTTGTGGTGTATGTGTTGTGTGTCCTAGAGGGTTGCTGTGCAGTGTGTAAATAAGTAGGTTTTTATACTTACCAACATGTAGTCCATTGCCATACCGTCCATCCTGGAAGTGTTCATTGATGGTGCAGTGACGGAAGATGAATGAGTCATGGACACTCCCAGGATATTTAGCCACGATGTTGGTGAACAATCCTTGGTGATCGACAATGGCCTGCACATTGATGGAATGTGTGTGCTTCCTGTTGCGGTAGAGGTGTTCAGTTGCAGCAGGTGGCACAAGGCGTACATGTGTGCAGTCGATTGCACCAAGGACGTGTGGGAAGCCACTAATAAGGTAGAACCCATGTTTTGTTTCCTGCTGCTTCTGAAGTTTGTTAGGGAAGCAGATGTGGCGGGGTGTGAGTCCAATGATGGCATCCAGTACTTTGGGCAAAAAGGCAGAGAATGATGGCTGTGATATTTCGGCAACCAGGGCACCAGTTGTTTGAAAAGAGCCACTTGCCAGCATGTGAAGTACGGCAAGCAGCTTGGTTTCTGTTGGGATGGTGCAGGGTGTCAGCAAGGTGGGTGCCAACTGTGGCTCTATGTTTCGCAGCAGCTGCTGAATGGCCTGCCAGTTCAACCTGTACCTCAGGATGATGTCATGTTCCCTGAGGCCATGAAGGGTTGCTCTGGGGCGGAATATCCTCTCCTGCCTTCTGCGCTGCCTTTGGGGTCCCTGCTGGTGTTGTGGTAGCTGCTGTTGTTGCTGCTGGGCTCTGCGTCTGCGTGTGCGTGCACGCTGCTCTGCTGCTCTGCTGCTCTGCTGTTGCTTCTGTGTGTTCTGATGAAATACAGGTGTGTTTGCCCCATTTTAACGCCTGCCCTGACCCAGGCGTTACATTTTGACGCAAATCGGCTGCGCGTCATTTTCCGGCTCTGCCTCCCGGCCGTGCGTGATTTTTGCGGGAAAACAAAAATACGACGCACGGCCGTTTAAGTCATTTTTTGGACGGGAACGCCTACCTTGCATGTAATTAACGCAAGACGGGTTGCCACATCCAAAAAATGACGCACACAGTGGAATTTTGACGTCCGCAGGCTTGGGCATCAAAGTTTAAATATGGGGCAGGGTTTGCGCTGGGTGTGCGTCAAACTTTTTGACGCACATTCGGCGCAGACGGAGTATAAATATGCCCCTAAATGCCTTAGATGCATCATATTTACAGCATGGCACACCATGGCATAAGGTTCCATGGTGCATCAAGAAAATGACGCATTCGTGGGGTGACTCCCCTACAGAAAAGTGACGCATGTGCAGCAAAATAACGCTAGGTTGTTTTGCTGCATCTAAAACAACACAAATCAGCATGGGTCACACTTGAGTGAGCAATGTAGCAGAAATCCATCAAAAAGTGACACATTTGGAGAAAAAACATTTCAATATATCCCAAATGGGAGAGATGGAACAGGCAGAAGCAGCCAGGGTGCCAGACCCCAACAACATCAGCACTAGCCAGGATGTCCAGACAGACCCCCAGGGAAAGAACAAGAGTAATTTTATTGAGGAGGAGAATCAAATCCTGATAACAGAGGTCACAAAGTATAAACCCTTTGTCACCTCTAAATTGTGATTGGGGAGAAAAGAGGCCATTTGGAAATCCATATTGGGCAAGATCAACAGTGTAGGGAGAGTTACAAGGACAGTGTCAGAGTGCAAGAAGCGCTGGTACGATTATAAGAGTAGGACCAAGGACAAACTAGTCAGCAACCTATAGGCTGCCAATAGTGCTGTCAATACACGGAAACACATTGATTATAGCAATCATGAAAAAAAGCTAATCCCTAAGGGTGATATCTACTTTACCTCAATTTACCTGCACTGGCAGGGCAGGCCAGCAGGCTGTGTAACTGTGATGCAATGTGTGATATGACCCAAACTATTACCCTTGTCCCACAGTGGGTTGTGAACAATGCAAAGATACTGACATCTGAATTGCAACTTCTGTGCCATTTAGCTTAAATTCTTATACGTTAATATTGAACTGAAAGTGAATGAGGATAAAATCTGTATGACAGCCAGATTACTCATGTCAACATCTAGCATAGCTCACAATTGACATATCTCCATTTCAGTGCAGAGGGAAAAAATTCCCCTCTTGGCCAGCTACCTGTCCTGGATGACCAGCCTGCTGGCAATGACATCATGTCCACCTCCCATGGATAATGACACTTTTTAGCAAATCTTGGACTATATTGTAATGCCTTCTCTGGTTGCTGGATGGGGATAATAACGTTGATGGGTCTCCAGAGGAACATACCCATGGGGCATACCTCATCTGTCAGCCCAAGGAAGTTGTCTTCCAATAGCAGGCCTTAGGAGTCTGGTGTCCGCTGGTAGATGAGGTGCGGGTGGGGATGGAGACTGTTACAGACACCCTAGAGGAAGTATGTAGATGTATTTGTCCAAACAAGGGCACCTCAGAGGCAATAGGAGGCACCTATCCTCTGCTCCAGAGATTGGAACAGTCCCTGGATTACATCACTGGTGTAATGAGGCAGAGGCATGAACAACAGCACTGCCGATGTGGCACAAGTGCATTTTCCACCCAGCTGTGGGCTACCATCCTTGAATCTATGGAGCTGAAGCAGGACTCCTATATTGTAACAATAGGTGCCTTTCACTGCGATGTTGTTGCTGGTCTAACAAGTCAGCAGGCCCTTCTCAGTGATGTGCTATCTTTCTTGTTGGCACAGGCAAATGCAAATGGGGACACTTGAGACACATCTTCAGCCCCTGATCTGTGTGTATCTTGGATGCCTCCTGCACAAACACCACCACCCTAAAGGGAGGCACAGGCAACATCAGAGGAGGAAGATGTGGACTTTACCAGTTTTTGGCAGAGACTACCAGTAAAATTTATCTGTGGCTCCTAACCAGTTTCCCATTGGACTTGTGTTAATTATCATGCATCGCCCATTGTTACCTGGTACTGTCTCATTTTTGTGTGCACACCTGTTAATCTGATCCATTTGTGGACTGTTGATGAGCAATAGCAATCACGACCTCCTCAACATTGGAATACTCCTCTCCCCCAAATGTCACATGACATGTGTCCCCCTTGGACTATGTCAGGGCATCTTTTGGCTCTCAATGTTGGTATTGTTGCTGCAAGAACTGCGACTGTGAATCAGCCTATGAACAGACCTGTAAATAAATACACTACTCTGCATGTTTTATGCCCATTGTAGATGGTTCTAACTAGACCATGGTGGGTGTGTAGACACAAAAGGCACTTCCTACTATCTAAAAGGAATTGTGCTACAGGCACTATCACATTCCCTTGCTGGACAAGGTCAAGCATCATGGACTTCCCCTGCCATGGCATTATGTTGCAATTCTCGTTGAACTATTGAATGTCAGGTTGTGACAAACATTGGTTCCATGAGTTCCACACAGTGAAGTAGGCCAAGTAACCACACAATTGGAGGACTGCACAAATTGGGTCTGTGATGCAGGGGAGAAACTAACACATGCCCACACATTCTCAGATATTTATCTGAGTTATCATGGCTTGGTCATCATGCACATATGTCAGCCTCAATGAGTACATTGAAGATATTCATTGAGTACTATCATAATGCATGTACTGACAACTTGCTGATATTCGTGGCTGAACTCCTTCAGTATAGAATCATACCTATGCAATTGAGGATGTACAATCTCAGTGTTACACCTTGGATGGCATTAAGCATGAACTGCAACTACTAAGTATTTGTGGTCCTGTAGCAAATGAAAGATGGTGTATCAAGACACACTGGGATACATAGGGACAATATGTCCCTTTGGTACTGAGAGCCCTCACATGCATTTGGTGTTAATATAACTACACATGACATTATTTGTACTATATGCACACACATAACAATATAGAGAACCCAGACCACAGGCCCTGAAAACAAGCTACACATTCCTAGGCTGAAAGGAAATGTCAGACATTTGTTTATTCTAAAGTAGTTACACTAATTCACATGCAGGAAGTGCTACACTTAGCAAGTACTCAATGTCAAGGATGATTGACATTTCCAATCAAATGCGGGCCACTTCTATGTATACAACCCAGCAAAACACAATGATGTACTAGGACAATGCTGCAAGGGGGAGTGCGTAAGTGCCAGGCACCAGTGTGTGTACCAACTAAGCCATAATTGTGCACCATTTGGTGACAGATCCATCCAGTACATGTATCTTAAATTACACACAGTGCTACAGTAGGTGAATATCTGTGTTGGGCTGTGTGTCCAGTCACAGTGCCAAAGAAATTTGTGGAAGTGACTCAATTTCAACATTGACTGACTCTTGTCCGTAGGCCTCTTACTAAGCTACACATGTCTACAAACACTGCTGGCAATTCCTACATCGTGTCTACATGGCGTATTTGAAATGTAAAGCAAGTAAAGGTAGTGTACCTCTGCGTTGGTTAACTCATATGGAAAACACACAAGGCCACATACATTACTGCAATGACTAACCCTGTGCCAAGTAGTTGAAACATAGATGAAAGGTGGCTACCTTCCTCCCAAAAAACAGACCTGTTGGACACTTCTACCATATTGACTTGGGAAATACCAGCAACCCTACCACACAGCTTAAGGAATACAGTTCCTGCAATACAATGGGGACCTTTACATGTCCTAGTGTCTGTCCACACACCAGCAAGGCTTCTTTCCTTGATGCACATTTACAGAAAGCATATGCATGTATTGGGTGTTTTTATGCATGCTGCAGATCTCATGTTTTATATACTTTATGCTGTATCTTGCAGATAATCTTCAACTATGAGTCAAGGTTGACAGGTTTGGTGCTAACCTGTAGGGGTAATGCCACCAGTAGGTGAACAGTGTAATGCTGCAGACACAGTGTAGACCTGCATGTGATCCTTTCAGCATTATATATACTTTAAAAAACTCACTGCAAAGTTATGATTATTTTTTCCATAGTAGGACATTGGGTAAATAATGCCATTAGTTAAGCATTTAACTGCATTTTCAGGCACCTGGACACCTAGCCTGCCACTTGCCTGTGGCTACCAGTTCCTGCTTGCTCCAGACTGATCCAGTGATGACGCAGCTGCCTGGGATTTCCCACCGGGTTTTTCCTGATCGGGTTTCCCCACTCACTGTTCTTCCTGACCACAGAAGCTCCACCCACCCCATGACCTACTGAATGCAGGCAGCAGCACAACTGTGCAGTGGATGGGCATAGTTGCACCTACTGCCACTCCACCTGCCACAGCACACATACCAGCCCCACCCCAAACACACCACAGACACCTCCTGAGCAAAAACACTAGCTTACATGAGCACTTTGCAACACATGCTTACTATGTAAGCATTCCACAAAATGATGTGACCTCATCACCACCCCACCACCCAACATCGTCTTCCTCAACAAGATCTGGCTCAACCCTACATCTACTCCAGAATTGCCACAGAGATCCCCGAAAGATATAAAATCACTCAGCAGGACCACACCAAGCGGGGAGGAGGAACAGCTATCCTCCACAAAGAGACCATTCAGTGCATCACCCCCACTGACAATACCACAACTTCCATGAAACATCTAAACTTCAAGTCCCACACAGATAAAAAAAAACAACCAACAGATGCACCTTGGCATACCAACCCCCAGGCCTGTGCTCCAGCTTCTGCAACACCATTAGAGACTTGATTGCACTCCTACCCTTAGACTCCAAGGACTACATGACCCAGGCATGACCCAGGCGTTACATTTTGACGCAAATCGGCTGCGCGTCATTTTCCGGCTCTGCCTCCCGGCCGTGCGTGATTTTTGCGGGAAAACAAAAATACGACGCACGGCCGTTTAAGTCATTTTTTGGACGGGAACGCCTACCTTGCATGTAATTAACGCAAGACGGGTTGCCACATCCAAAAAATGACGCACACAGTGGAATTTTGACGTCCGCAGGCTTGGGCATCAAAGTTTAAATATGGGGCAGGGTTTGCGCTGGGTGTGCGTCAAACTTTTTGACGCACATTCGGCGCAGACGGAGTATAAATATGCCCCTAAATGCCTTAGATGCATCATATTTACAGCATGGCACACCATGGCATAAGGTTCCATGGTGCATCAAGAAAATGACGCATTCGTGGGGTGACTCCCCTACAGAAAAGTGACGCATGTGCAGCAAAATAACGCTAGGTTGTTTTGCTGCATCTAAAACAACACAAATCAGCATGGGTCACACTTGAGTGAGCAATGTAGCAGAAATCCATCAAAAAGTGACACATTTGGAGAAAAAACATTTCAATATATCCCAAATGGGAGAGATGGAACAGGCAGAAGCAGCCAGGGTGCCAGACCCCAACAACATCAGCACTAGCCAGGATGTCCAGACAGACCCCCAGGGAAAGAACAAGAGTAATTTTATTGAGGAGGAGAATCAAATCCTGATAACAGAGGTCACAAAGTATAAACCCTTTGTCACCTCTAAATTGTGATTGGGGAGGAAAGAGGCCATTTGGAAATCCATATTGGGCAAGATCAACAGTGTAGGGAGAGTTACAAGGACAGTGTCAGAGTGCAAGAAGCGCTGGTACGATTATAAGAGTAGGACCAAGGACAAACTAGTCAGCAACCTATAGGCTGCCAATAGTGCTGTCAATACACGGAAACACATTGATTATAGCAATCATGAAAAAAAGCTAATCCCTAAGGGTGATATCTACTTTACCTCAATTTACCTGCACTGGCAGGGCAGGCCAGCAGGCTGTGTAACTGTGATGCAATGTGTGATATGACCCAAACTATTACCCTTGTCCCACAGTGGGTTGTGAACAATGCAAAGATACTGACATCTGAATTGCAACTTCTGTGCCATTTAGCTTAAATTCTTATACGTTAATATTGAACTGAAAGTGAATGAGGATAAAATCTGTATGACAGCCAGATTACTCATGTCAACATCTAGCATAGCTCACAATTGACATATCTCCATTTCAGTGCAGAGGGAAAAAATTCCCCTCTTGGCCAGCTACCTGTCCTGGATGACCAGCCTGCTGGCAATGACATCATGTCCACCTCCCATGGATAATGACACTTTTTAGCAAATCTTGGACTATATTGTAATGCCTTCTCTGGTTGCTGGATGGGGATAATAACGTTGATGGGTCTCCAGAGGAACCGCCTACCATGGAACATACCCATGGGGCATACCTCATCTGTCAGCCCAAGGAAGTTGTCTTCCAATAGCAGGCCTTAGGAGTCTGGTGTCCGCTGGTAGATGAGGTGCGGGTGGGGATGGAGACTGTTACAGACACCCTAGAGGAAGTATGTAGATGTATTTGTCCAAACAAGGGCACCTCAGAGGCAATAGGAGGCACCTATCCTCTGCTCCAGAAATTGGAACAGTCCCTGGATTACATCACTGGTGTAATGAGGCAGAGGCATGAACAACAGCACTGCCGATGTGGCACAAGTGCATTTTCCACCCAGCTGTGGGCTACCATCCTTGAATCTATGGAGCTGAAGCAGGACTCCTATATTGTAACAATAGGTGCCTTTCACTGCGATGTTGTTGCTGGTCTAACAAGTCAGCAGGCCCTTCTCAGTGATGTGCTATCTTTCTTGTTGGCACAGGCAAATGCAAATGGGGACACTTGAGACACATCTTCAGCCCCTGATCTGTGTGTATCTTGGATGCCTCCTGCACAAACACCACCACCCTAAAGGGAGGCACAGGCAACATCAGAGGAGGAAGATGTGGACTTTACCAGTTTTTGGCAGAGACTACCAGTAAAATTTATCTGTGGCTCCTAACCAGTTTCCCATTGGACTTGTGTTAATTATCATGCATCGCCCATTGTTACCTGGTACTGTCTCATTTTTGTGTGCACACCTGTTAATCTGATCCATTTGTGGACTGTTGATGAGCAATAGCAATCACGACCTCCTCAACATTGGAATACTCCTCTCCCCCAAATGTCACATGACATGTGTCCCCCTTGGACTATGTCAGGGCATCTTTTGGCTCTCAATGTTGGTATTGTTGCTGCAAGAACTGCGACTGTGAATCAGCCTATGAACAGACCTGTAAATAAATACACTACTCTGCATGTTTTATGCCCATTGTAGATGGTTCTAACTAGACCATGGTGGGTGTGTAGACACAAAAGGCACTTCCTACTATCTAAAAGGAATTGTGCTACAGGCACTATCACATTCCCTTGCTGGACAAGGTCAAGCATCATGGACTTCCCCTGCCATGGCATTATGTTGCAATTCTCGTTGAACTATTGAATGTCAGGTTGTGACAAACATTGGTTCCATGAGTTCCACACAGTGAAGTAGGCCAAGTAACCACACAATTGGAGGACTGCACAAATTGGGTCTGTGATGCAGGGGAGAAACTAACACATGCCCACACATTCTCAGATATTTATCTGAGTTATCATGGCTTGGTCATCATGCACATATGTCAGCCTCAATGAGTACATTGAAGATATTCATTGAGTACTATCATAATGCATGTACTGACAACTTGCTGATATTCGTGGCTGAACTCCTTCAGTATAGAATCATACCTATGCAATTGAGGATGTACAATCTCAGTGTTACACCTTGGATGGCATTAAGCATGAACTGCAACTACTAAGTATTTGTGGTCCTGTAGCAAATGAAAGATGGTGTATCAAGACACACTGGGATACATAGGGACAATATGTCCCTTTGGTACTGAGAGCCCTCACATGCATTTGGTGTTAATATAACTACACATGACATTATTTGTACTATATGCACACACATAACAATATAGAGAACCCAGACCACAGGCCCTGAAAACAAGCTACACATTCCTAGGCTGAAAGGAAATGTCAGACATTTGTTTATTCTAAAGTAGTTACACTAATTCACATGCAGGAAGTGCTACACTTAGCAAGTACTCAATGTCAAGGATGATTGACATTTCCAATCAAATGCGGGCCACTTCTATGTATACAACCCAGCAAAACACAATGATGTACTAGGACAATGCTGCAAGGGGGAGTGCGTAAGTGCCAGGCACCAGTGTGTGTACCAACTAAGCCATAATTGTGCACCATTTGGTGACAGATCCATCCAGTACATGTATCTTAAATTACACACAGTGCTACAGTAGGTGAATATCTGTGTTGGGCTGTGTGTCCAGTCACAGTGCCAAAGAAATTTGTGGAAGTGACTCAATTTCAACATTGACTGACTCTTGTCCGTAGGCCTCTTACTAAGCTACACATGTCTACAAACACTGCTGGCAATTCCTACATCGTGTCTACATGGCGTATTTGAAATGTAAAGCAAGTAAAGGTAGTGTACCTCTGCGTTGGTTAACTCATATGGAAAACACACAAGGCCACATACATTACTGCAATGACTAACCCTGTGCCAAGTAGTTGAAACATAGATGAAAGGTGGCTACCTTCCTCCCAAAAAACAGACCTGTTGGACACTTCTACCATATTGACTTGGGAAATACCAGCAACCCTACCACACAGCTTAAGGAATACAGTTCCTGCAATACAATGGGGACCTTTACATGTCCTAGTGTCTGTCCACACACCAGCAAGGCTTCTTTCCTTGATGCACATTTACAGAAAGCATATGCATGTATTGGGTGTTTTTATGCATGCTGCAGATCTCATGTTTTATATACTTTATGCTGTATCTTGCAGATAATCTTCAACTATGAGTCAAGGTTGACAGGTTTGGTGCTAACCTGTAGGGGTAATGCCACCAGTAGGTGAACAGTGTAATGCTGCAGACACAGTGTAGACCTGCATGTGATCCTTTCAGCATTATATATACTTTAAAAAACTCACTGCAAAGTTATGATTATTTTTTCCATAGTAGGACATTGGGTAAATAATGCCATTAGTTAAGCATTTAACTGCATTTTCAGGCACCTGGACACCTAGCCTGCCACTTGCCTGTGGCTACCAGTTCCTGCTTGCTCCAGACTGATCCAGTGATGACGCAGCTGCCTGGGATTTCCCACCGGGTTTTTCCTGATCGGGTTTCCCCACTCACTGTTCTTCCTGACCACAGAAGCTCCACCCACCCCATGACCTACTGAATGCAGGCAGCAGCACAACTGTGCAGTGGATGGGCATAGTTGCACCTACTGCCACTCCACCTGCCACAGCACACATACCAGCCCCACCCCAAACACACCACAGACACCTCCTGAGCAAAAACACTAGCTTACATGAGCACTTTGCAACACATGCTTACTATGTAAGCATTCCACAAAATGATGTGACCTCATCACCACCCCACCACCCAACATCGTCATCCTCAACAAGATCTGGCTCAACCCTACATCTACTCCAGAATTGCCACAGAGATCCCCGAAAGATATAAAATCACTCAGCAGGACCACACCAAGCGGGGAGGAGGAACAGCTATCCTCCACAAAGAGACCATTCAGTGCATCACCCCCACTGACAATACCACAACTTCCATGAAACATCTAAACTTCAAGTCCCACACAGATAAAAAAAAACAACCAACAGATGCACCTTGGCATACCAACCCCCAGGCCTGTGCTCCAGCTTCTGCAACACCATTAGAGACTTGATTGCACTCCTACCCTTAGACTCCAAGGACTACATCTTCCTTGGAGACCTAAATTTCCGCATTGATGACCCCAACGACAGTAACACTGCACAACTCTTTCTATACTATGAGCAGCCTTTGATTGACCGAGATCATCCATGACCAGAAACACACCACAGAACACACGCTGAACCCCATTTTCAACTCCAGCAACCGTGTCAAACACAGCAATGTCACGGAACTCACATGGACTGAACACTCCATCGTCCACTTCAGCATCTCTACCCCCGATTCTCCACACCCAAGATGACCAGCACCCGCACAAGTGCTGTAACAAAATCCCAGATACCAGCTGGACAGACACCCTCTGCACTTCCAACCCTGCTACCGCCACTAGCATCAAACAGGGAGTGAAAAACGTCAACACCTGGATCACCAACTGACAGCATCATCCCCATCAATTGTAACAACCAGAGAAAATCTTTCTAAAAGGCCAGCTGGTACACCCAAGAACTAAGAACAAGAAAACGATGCAGCAAACAGCTGGAGAGAAGATGGGGCACCAGCAAAGATGCCTCTGACAGAGCAGCCTTGAAGACCTCCCTGTACCTCTGCCACCACCTGCTGAGGGCAACAAAGAAGACAACCCTTGCCGCAAGCATCAAAACCAGCACCAACAACAGCAAGGAACTTCTCAACATTGCTTAGAAATTCTCCAACCTAGCTGCCAGTGAAAACAACATTACACCCTCACAGGAGATGTGTGACATCCTAGCCCATGTCTTCCATGACAAAATCGCAACCATATACAGAAAATTCAAACCCCCAACCCACACCTACAGACTTCCTCAACAGATATGCCACCACACACTGGCCTCCTGGAACATCCTCTCCACCCAGGACATCACCTCCGCTATTAAATCTATCCACTTGGAAGCTCCCACAGACCCATGCGCGTATCACATCATCAACCTTAGAAACCAAAGGATTGGCCAGGAACTCGCTACCCTGTTCAACATCTCTATCATCACTGCACCATTTCCTGACACCTGGAAACATGCCAAAGTCAGACCACTACTAAAAAAAAACTCCACCGACCCCAGAGAACCCCAAAACTACCGGTCAAACTTCCTGCTCCCATTACCAGCGAAGGCACTAGAAAAGATCATCATCAAGCAACTCATGACATACCTGGAGCAGAACCAGCTACTCGTCATCTCCCAATCCGGCATTTGCAGCGATCACAGCACCAGAACTGCTCTGATCAGAGCCACTGATGATATCCAAACCCTCCTCAACTGAGGAGAAAGAGCAGCTTTGATCCTCCTCGACCTCTTGGCAGCCTTCAATATGGTATCCCACCACATGCTGATTGAAATAGTCCACCACATCAGCATTCAAAGGGATGCTCTCAGATAAATTACCTCCTTCCTCACCAGAAGAACCCAGAGGATCCACCTTTCATGTCTGAACCCAAGGGGATCAACTGCGATGTCCCCTAAGGCTCATCCTTCAGCCTCACGCATTCCAACGCATATCTTCAGATCCCATGGTCTCAACATGATTTTCTATGTAGACGACCCCCCAACTCATCCTCTCACTCACCGACGACTCCTCCACCACCAGAATAAACTTGTACAGATGCATGACAGGATGAAGAACAACTGCCTGCAGCTGAACACAGACAAGACAGTACTGATCCTTGGCAATAACAGCAACACATGGAATGACTCCATTTGGCCATCAAACCTAGGAACCACACCCACTCCCTCCCATCATGACAGAAACCTCAGAATCATCACTGACAACAAGCTCACCATAAAATCACAGATCATCACTGCCTTTTCCTCCTGCTTCCTCACTTTGCACATGCTACATAAGATCTTCAAGTGGCTACCCCTACACATGTGACGCACCATGACAGAGACAGAGAGATCTGACTGGCCTACAACAACACCCTCTATGTAGGAATCGCTGCACAACTGCTACAGAGACTTTGGACCATATAGAACCCCACAAACAAACTCAACCTCAGCCTTCCCTGAAGAACCCACATCACACCCCACTACAGGCAACTACACTGGCTCCACATACAGAAGAGATATCAATTCAAACTGTTGACCCATGCACACAAGGCTGTACACAACCAAGGCCCTGAGTACATTGAACACAGCCTGAATTTCCACCAACTGTTGAGAAGGCTACGCTCTGCCTCCCTTTCACTTGCCCATACTCCCCTCTTCTACCAAAGCAGAAGTGGAGAACGCTCCATATCTCACATCACAGCAAAGACCTCAAACAGCCTCCAAATGCACCTCTGGACCATCACTAGGAGTGAAGTAGTTAAAGATCTCTGCAAGTCCACGGAATTTCATGAACGGGCAAAATTGCTTGAAGCTCCCTTCCCACTATGTTTTTCACATTCAGGAGCAGGATTTGCATTTTCACATTGCAAATATCATGCAAACACCACCAAATGGTTTGCATGGGCAAGGTCATTTTGTTTTCTCTGTCTCTGTACATACTGCTGGGCCTAAAGTTATAATCCACTCTTAGGGCCTCAGTATGAGTGTGGTGGTCTTACGACAGCCCCACTCACAGTGGAGGTCTCGATCGCTGCCTACGCAGTGGTCCGACTGCCACATAACAACCCTGGTGGTCAGACAGCCAGGGAACCACCACCTCTGGACCACCGGGATCCAAGATCCTAATCTTCCAATTTGGATTACGCCCTTGTTCTCCTCCAGCCTTTGCATGGCAGTAAAACCACCATGAAAAGGCTGGTGGAGAACAGGGGCATGGGCAGTGCAGGTTCCCCCCTGCCCAGAACCCTTGCAATGTTTACTGTTTGCATTGCAGACAATGAACATTGCGAGAGTGCTGGTGCACCCTGCTGGCTTCAGCATTGCAGCCAATGCTTTAGCCTGTTTCCCACTAGGCTGGAAGGTGGAAACCTAGGTTTCCGCCCGCCAGCCTAGCGGGAAAATCCTAATGGGTCTGGCGGGGAGGTTTCCGCCACACTGGCTACCTGAAAACCGTCCTCCTAATGAGGCCCTTAATATTCACAATCACGCCCTTTTCTAAATTATCCACCCCTCATTTTCCTTTATTTCATCATAGTGTGTCTTTCTGTTTGTGTATTTTACATTTCTCTCATTTTTTTGGTGTGCTTTTGTGACTTTTGAAGACTTTTTTTTTTTTTTTTTGCTTTTCATATTTGTTCTTTCTTCCTTCTTTCTATTTCTTCTCCTTTATTTTTCCCACCCAGCGCCATGGCAGAGGGAGATAGAGGGAGCAGCAGCACCAATGCGCCTGCTAATCACTTAACTTGTGGATATCGGTACCCCCAAGGGCTGCAGTTCTGCCCCATTTTCACCAAGGCGGAGGTGGAAGCACATGCCTTTTTTGTGGAATACCACCTCCTCTCCATGCTGGCAGCAGGTGGCATACCTGTGAGTGGTTACGCCCTTTGGCAGCATTGACTGCTGTGGGGGAGGGTATGCCGGGTGGTGTGTCGGTACACTGGGGTCCAGCGCAACCAGCATCAGTTGATGCACGGTTGGGCAGACATAATTAACCGTAAACAGGACCTGTTCGACCTGCTGGGCATCGAGGTGTTGGGCTGGATGACTAATATTTATTTGTTGTGTGTGCTCCACAGTGCACATTTTTTTCTAACAGCAGTGCTAACTCTCAGAGGTAAGTTATGGTTTTGTTTATTTATTATTTATTATGTGATTCAGTTTGGGCTAGCAAGGTGAGTCAGTGCTTACTAATTGTACTTGTGGGCACACGTTTGGGCTGATTATTTAAGAAGCCATGTAGACTGAGACTAGAGACTCCTCCTGACACCAAGAATAGGATAGTGGTAGTAGTAATAAATAATATCAGTGAGCCAGCATTGCCTTCTTTGTGCCTTTCTTTAGGTTGCTTATGCAGTCCCTCCCAATAGCAACCTCACCGTGATGTGTAGTATGATATCATCATAGTATGTATGCATCTATACATTGAAAACAATGGAGGCTGAATTGCCCCATCCAAGGTGGTTGAGCAGCAAAGATCATTTGTTGTAATACAAATGCATTGTTAATTGTGTATAATTGTAACTGTGGGACCATATTTATTTACAAGGCCTTTTGTGCCACTGGAAGTCACATTCAGTGACGGCCCGGTGGCAGACACTGCAGAGCCATACTTACAAGGCCACATAAAGCCACCCTGTGTGGCTCTTCATGGCCTTGTAAATGTGGACTGAGTCAGCGCAGGGCAAGTCGCTGCGTTGACTCACCCTTCCTTAGGGAGGTGTGCCAGGGGTGTTCCCACATAACACCCATGACATTTTGCAGATTCACAGGTTTTGTAAACCTGGGAATGTGTCAAAAGCCTACGCCTCCCCAGGGAGATGCAACACACATAGAAAAAGGAAAACTCATCTTGTGACTTATTTTTGCAGGAAGGTGTCCCTTCCCGCACCCAAAAATAAAATAGAAAAATCCCTTTTGGCATGCACCACATTTATGTATTCTTGATTAATATTTCATGGCTTCCATAACAGATTCATGCCTGTTCAAATTTTACCCTCAACGACAGTGAGGCGTGTGGGTAGAAAGTGGCCCTGTGATCATCATATTCAGCCACATCAAATTCCAGTAGCTCCAGAGAATCAGCAATTTACTGCTACTATGTCACTTTACTTCTTAAAAAAATGATTGGGCAGAGCACGGTTTATAGTTTGTCATTTTGCCTTTTCATTCCTGCTATAGCTCCTCCTGGCAGACATCATCCAACATGTCAAGAGATAGCAGCCTGGCTGTGGCAGAAGAACCGGGAGGGCAGCCACAATGAATATCGGGGGCTGGTGGTACTTTATGAGGAGAGGAACAAGGGCAAGGCAGCAGTCAACATTGCTGCCTGCCCCAACTCCTCCAAATGGCCACCAGCACCTCCAGCCTTCTAGCGCCACTGCCATCGCAGCTGCCATCTGACATCAGTCGGTCTCCGTTCCACCACTGCTGTCCCCCATCACGCATGGACCTCAGTTTCCAACGCCATGTCCTGAAACACCTTCCTTGCCTCAACCACCGGGTGGCACACATAGAGGCAACCATCGATGATCTCCAGACCTATGTCCAGGCTAGAATGCCCTTTTCTGACTTTTAAAAAAAAAAGTGTTTTGGTGCAAAGGGCACTTGTTGTGGGTGGAGAGGGTGAGGAGGGAATTGGGATTGTGTTTTTTTAAAAACCTTACTTATTGGACTTTTTTTTGATGTTTTGGGAATGGGGCTATTTGTTTGGGGAGAGGGGTGAGCCTGTTGTGGGTCAAAGGGTGAGTTTTGTATTTGTTTAAAATAAAGGGGATAATTAATTTTACTTGATTTATGACTCAAATGTTTATTTTGGACTTTTAGCGCAGCCTGTTTTCTTTTTATCTGCTAAAACAAGTGTATGTATCTTGCTTATACCCTTGCTCTATTGCCCTCTGCAACTATATTGACCACTTAGGGATGTTTGCCATTGCCTATTTTGCCTACAAAACCTAGATACATATAGATAAGTAAGACAAAATGTTCTTAAGTAGGAGTTAATTACTAACCAAACAAGTTAACTTCAAGCCATAGTACTTCTCTTACCTGAATAGCTGCAGTGAGGGAGTCTTCTTACTGTAGGGGTTTTCCCAAGGTGCCATCTTAGTAGTAGGTAGTAGTAGTAGTAGTAGCAGGCTAACGTGCTAACAGGGAAGATTGGAGGTACCACTCCCACCCATACAAACTCCAACTGCAGGATTAATGGAAGGGGTATCCATCAACTCAACTAGATTGAAAGAAAATAGAGAGTTTTTGGGTCATCATATTGCATCATAACTTTAGGAAGACTAGCCAACCACAATGATAGTATTTGACACACAACAAGAAGACCTGATATGATAATAAAAACAACAATATCAAATTATTCTGAGCAATGGTGGGGTGGTAGTGTTTAAAACCTAAATTTAGGAAATGATACCATGGAGTCAGAAGAAGTGGGTTTAGAGTCAAGAGTGGTTGGATAAGTTTAAGCAGTTACGCAACACATAACACCGTCCAAATTCCTAAAGTGAATGATAGAAGATGATCGAACTGTAACTATTGTGGTTGTATTTTGTTGGAACTAAAATGTGTAACAACAGGCCTTAATAATGATGTTGATAGGGCCAGTGTGGAATATTGCTTAGGTAATAGAAGGTCATGCAGTGAGTTGGTGTCGCTTTCACCACATCCGCCCCAGCAAGTGTGTGATCCATATATGCTCTAAAATTAAGTCACACCGCAATAAATCACACAGCCTCGGGGAACAGGATTACGGGGCTTGATGAATGGATGGGAAAGGGGATTTGGGGAAAGGCTTGACAAAAACAAACACTACACAAAAGAAACCATGGCGATATGCATTGTTGCGCTGAACAGGACACCATCACTAATCTGTTGTGGAAAGAAATGCATTGTAAACAGTCCTTTTAACCAAGAGAGAACCAACATAGTATATCTCTAAATGTTATGACTTCTAGGTTTGAAAACTACAACTTATGGGAGATTGAAGTTAACCCACCCAGTTCTTAAAACTATGACTGTTAAAAGGAAAATTATACAGTGTTGCCAAATTGGGCAATGCATCTCAATTCCTCTTGAAATGTCTGTCACTCTTGGGTACCTGGCTGAACCTGTCTGGTGGGTAGATTGGAGTCTTGAGCCATCATCATGGTTTATCTTTGAAGTCAATAACTTTCTACTTCTACCTGTTGAGGTAGTCCTCCTCCTAATTCTGAGGAACTCCGTCCCATTCCCAAACCGAGCAAGGTGAACCTGTGTAGTCAGGTGCACTGCTGTTGAAGAACAAATAGAGAAACAGAACTGGAGTATTTTGTGTAGATTTGTGTTTGGTAACTGGTCTGAAGTATCAGAAAAAATGAGTGGACCCTGAAGGTCAGTTTCACTAAGCTTGAAAGCCCAATCACTTTCAGGAAAAGATTATCACCAATCAGCCCCCAAACATTGTAAATCATCAGAATCAAGTTTACAAATGTGTTGAACTCCTTCTTTCACTGTCAGTCACCTATTACATTATCAATCATCACTCGCAATCACTTCACCACTCTTTGGAGCAATAGTTAGTAGTTACCTCTTCCAATCCAAGCATGGGGTTGAACTAAATATTATCTCCTCCATTGGTAGCAAGTAGCAACACATTGGAATTTGGCTTTGGCACTGGCAATGATCTTCTGTGGCAGCCTTGCTAGGTTATGTAAAAAACAAAGGGTAGCCAATGGCGTGTGAGGGACGCAGGCATTATCTCCAATGACCTGAAGGGAATTTTTGAGGCTTCTTCACTTCACACGGATCCAACTCCAATCCAACCATATAATAATAATGTGTGACTAAAAAAGGGTGGGGCAGCAGGAATCCAACACAAACATAATGGCCTGCTAGCAGTTATTTTTTTTCGCAAGGAAAAAAGTTCAATGAGAAATAACTAAAATGTTCTACGGTGGCCCTGGAATACTCAGTCCGGGAACCAGAGTTTATCCTCAAACTCAGGTTGTTTAACCCAGTAGTTGGTCAGCAAACATACTTGATTCTGACCATTCATCCTCTTCCTCCTCCTGTGGTGTTTCGTTAACAGTGTAATCAGGTGGTATAAAATGCTGGTTCATTTTGATCATAATGGACCTCTTCATATTTTGAGGTGAGAGACAGGTCCTTCTCACTGTCACAACAGCACCAGCTGCACTGAGCACACATTCAGCTTACAGGCTGCCTACAGGACAAGCCAGATACTTGAATGCCAGCTTGCTGAGCTCTGGCCAGTGGCACATGTTCCCATACCAATACCAATACAGCAATGGGATTTGATCCACATACGCCTCTTTTAGGTCATCCAGATACTCCTGGAACATCCTCTGATGTGTCATTGATGCTGTAATTTGCTCAACCTCTTTTGCCTTCACCTCTACACTGGACGTAAGACCTGCCAATGCAGAGGTTGGGTCTGATTCTTCTGATGGAGTGGTTCCTGGTGTTCTTGTTTCTGGCTGCTGTGAGACAAGACGGCCTTCTCTGGAAGTTCAAGGTGGCACCCCAGAACTGCAGAGTGGGACTTTAAGTTCCAGAAGTTTTTCTAGTTTTCCGACATGTTCAACAATTCGCCCCTTGTATTTTTAAACATCCCCTTCAGAAAAACAAATGAAAGAGGAAAGATTTGTTTTATAATGTCGATCAAGTAGGGTGGTACAGAGGTACTTTTTGGATGAGATCATGTTACTTTGCAGCCTTGCATTACAAGTCACATGATAGCTTAAGCTCTCAAACAAGGCATTCACTTCTGGGTTTTCATTCACACCTCCAAGTGCAAACCTTTCAGACACCGTCTTTAGAGGTCCTCTAGAAGAATCAACAACAGGATAGTTTGGCCAATCGTCCTGTCCTCCTTGCTAACCTCTCGTGTGAAAACCTCACAAGGATGCAGCATCTGTATCAGACATTTGACTAGGCCCGATTTGTCCGCATCTGTGGTCATAGCTTTACCAGTTGCATCCCCTTCCCTTAGAATGACAGTCATTGAGCTGTCTGCACTGCTCAAACAGACAGTGCAGCATATAATAGGTTGAGTTCCAACGTGTTGCTGCCTCCTGTTCAGGGCTTTAACTGGTACTCTGTTACCACGCTGAATAATCCACAACTATTTCTGGGCTTTCAAAGAATGGCTGAAATGAGTGCAGATTTGTCTGCAGGTGGTCAGTGTATTGCTGACTATGGTGGGCATTATGACATTGGCGGTGACTGTTAAAGTGGCAGTAATACCGCCAACAGGCTGGCGGTTATTACTGCCAAATTAAGACCATGGCGGTGATAACTCCCGTAGACAGCCAATGTACCACACCATCTACAAGAGTGTTAACCCCACGCACCACGGCGGTAGCCATCAACAGCCAGACAGAAAACAAGGTACCACTTACCACATCATGACACACCGCCACAATTTCCGGGGCGGTAGCAATGCCATCAAAAGCCTGGCGGAAACACATCACAGAAGGGCAAAGCCTCACCAACGGAGACACAGAGAAGCTCAACACCGCCATGGAACCAGAACTTCAAGTCTTTACGATGCTCTTCCACACCATGCTCCACCTGGAACACCAACCCTGACGAAGACGACGACGGTGAGTACAGCCGCCTAGTGCACAAGGGAGGGAGGGAGGAAAAGGAGAGTGACACACACGCACAACACACATCATTCACACACACACATCACACACACAACCAGCTGCAGACGTTAACCAATGACACAAGACACACAGCATAATAACACAAGGACTAGAGCTCGCAAGTACTGAAAATGTAATTGCAAGGCAAAATCCACCATACCAACTAATTTTAGAACAGATAGACATAAACAATTGTCCAGGAAAGGCCAATGTCCAATCCATATGGCCCACATGGCCACATGGCACAGTCCAAGCCACAACTTGCTTCTGACTAACTACGCACAAAACCATGCACGGGCAACATCACAGAAGTGGACAGGTACCTCTGGGGGAGGGGGAAAGGGCACCTCAGCTGAAGTCGGGAACTTGCCAACTGCTCCTGGAGGAGGCTCCATGCCTATTTCCCAATGCTGGGGAGTGCAAGGTCACAGTCACTGAGGTGGGGAACTTGCCCACTTTTTCTGGAGGGAGCTCCATGCCCATTTCCCAATGCTGGGGAGTGCAGGGTCACAGTTACTGAGGTGGGGAACTTGCCCACTGGTTCTGGAGGGGGCTCCATGCCCATTTCCCAATGCTGGGGAGTGCCTGGTCACAGTCTCTGAGGTGGGGAACATGCCCACTGCTCCTGGAGGGGGCTCCATGCCCATTTCCCAATGCTGGGAAGTGCAAGGTCACAGTCACTGAGGTGGGGAACGTGACCACTCATTCTGGAGGGGGCTTGTTGTACAACAGTCCCCGGAGGGTGGCCTACATGCCCACTGCTAGAGGTGAGGGCTGCTGCGTCTCAGCTGGAGGTGAGGGCTGCATTGTCTCTGCTGGATGAGGTGTCTCCTGGGTAGCCACTGCTGGAGGTGAGGGCTGTATTGTCTCTGGTGGGTGAGGTGTCTCCTGGGCAGCCTCAGCTGGAGGTGAGGGCTGCTGTGTCTCAGCTGGAGGTGAGAGCTGCATTGTCTCTGCTGGGGGAGGTGTCTCCTGGGCGGCCTCTGCTGGAGGTGAGGGCTGCACTGTCTCTACTGGGGGAGGTGTCACCTGGGTAGCCTCTGCTGGAGGTGAGGGCTCTGTGTCTCAACCGAAGGTGAGGGCTTCTTGCCTGTCATTGGTGGGTGAGTGGGAACCTTTTCTTTCATTGGTGGTTGAGTGGGAAACTGTTCTTGCATTGGTGGTTGATTGGGAACCTTTTCTTGCATTGGTGGTTGAGTGGGAACCTAACCCCTCCTGCCTGGTGGAGTGGGATCCTTCCCTTTCCTGGTTGGTGGATTGGGATCCTTCCCTTTCCTGGCTGGTGGAGTGGGATCCTTCCCTTTTCTGGCTGGTGGAGTGAGATCCTTCCCTTTCCTGGCTGGTGGAGTGGGATCCTTCCCTTTCCTGGATGGTGGAGTGGGATCCTTCACTGTCTTGCACCACAACTAGGAGGTGCCTCCACTGTCCCCATGGACTGTTTGGCTGAGGTGCTGGGCTGGGTCGTTAGGACCCTACTCTTATCGGCAGGACGGGGGGAGGAGGGGAAGAGGTCAAGACATGCAAGGAAAATCTTAGGGGCATTGCGGCTGGATGTGGGAGGATGGATGGGAGTGAAGGTTGAGAGCGTGGTTTTGGAGGAGTACGTCTGCTGGACTTGGGTACAGGTGCATCAGCAGTGTGCTGATGTGAGGTGGATGGCTGTTGGGTGTCTGAGTGCCTGTGTTTGTGTCCTTTAGGTGGGGGAAACAGACAGGGTGGGTGAGGACACAAGGGACGCGTGGATGGATATTGTGGAGGTGTCTGCTGATGAGGTGTGTGTGCTGCTTGGTATGGTGATGCTGGTGGTGGCTGTTGAAGCATATAGGTGTGAGTGTAGACGTGATTGTGAGGGAGGTGGAGGAGGAAGAGGAGGCGGAGACAGTGGAGGTAGTGGATGTGGATGTGTGTGCAACTGTCTGGTATTTGTGTGAGTGCTTGTGGACTGAAGTGTGGTGCCTGTGTTTGACTGTGCCACTCTTGAGTGATGTCTTGTGTGCATGCTCATCTGCATGTGTGCAATGAATGGGTTGAGGTTGAGGAGACTGGGACTGGGAAGTGGTAGTTGGAGGGGGAAGGTAGAAACAGGGACAATGGCTGCAATCAGAGAGGAGGCCAGAGCCTGAATCGATCTCTGTTGGGCAGCCAATCCACCGTGTATGCCCTTCAGGAATGTATTGCATTGCTGCATCTGGGATGCCAGCCCCTGGATGGCATTCACATTGGTTGACTGCCCTACAGAGATGGATCTCAGGAGGTCAATAGCCTCCTCACTCAGAGCAGCAGGGCTGACTGGGGCAGGGCCTGAGGTGCCTGGGGCGAAGGAGATGCCCTCTTTCCTGGGTGAGCGGACATGGGCAACTCCGTTAGAGTCTACTGGGAGGGCGGTGCCGATACGCAGGGTGGTGGATGAACTTGCAGCTGGGGTGGTCACAAAGGTGTCTGCCACAACCAGGGAGCTTCCATCGGAGGTGGTATCTGAGTCAGTGTTGTTACCTCCTGACTCCGTTGTGGTGCTTCCCTCTCCCTACGTCCCACTGGTTCCCTCGGCGTAGGTGGACTCAGTCTCCTGGGTCCTGTGGGATGCAGCTCCCTCTATTGCTGGTGCCCCTGCTCCTCCTCCAGATGATGCTAATGCACACATGAACAGGATGAAGGAGGAAAAAGCGGGGAGAAACGGAGCACTGGGTCAGTCACAGCACTAACACCACAGTTGGCATACACAGTACCATCACACACAAGGATCAGGAATGAGTACATGCATTGCACTGACATTCGATTGGCTAGATGCCACAGCAAGATGAGGGCAAACCACCACTAACTGCACCCCTCCTGGGACCCACAAAGCCCTGACTGACATGAAATGCAACCAAGCTACGTTACCTCCATTTGCTATACACCCGTTACCCTTAAGCTGGATCACTCTGCAAACTCTGACCTGGCATTAAGGGGCACCCACTAACTCACACCCACCAACCGTCACCTACCAATTATTGTAGTAATGCCCACTGTACTCACCCCTTTGTGGCTGCTGTGATGCCCTCAAGCGCCCATCCAGCTCTCGGTAGGCCACTGCCAGTATGCGGGCCATCAGAGGTGGTCAGGTTCTGACAGGCACCCCTTCTTCGTTGGGAGGCCATCCACAGCTGGGCTTCTGCGGTGTTCCGTGCCCAGCATCCCAGGTCCTCCCACCATTTCCTGCAGTGGGTGCTCCCAGGGTCTGCACGTCCTTGGCGATGGCACACCACAATCCCTTCTTTTGATGGGCGCTGACCTGCAGAGGGAATACAGACAGGAGGACACCATTACACATACAATCCAGCCTGTCACACATATGGCCCACAAATCCTGTTTCCAACTCCATTGGCACACACATCGCCCAGTGCCCACCAGGTACACTACCAACAGACATCCCTCAAATGACACGATGCCTGCACACATCTCCATGCAACCTTCCTACATGCATTGTGCCCAAGGTGTACTCACCGTTTGGTCTGGAGGCCCATACAGCCTTCCATACTTGGGTAAGACCCCATCCACCAAGCGCTCCAACTTCTCCAAAGTGAAGGCAAGGGCCCTTCCCCTGGTCACACGGGCCATGGTAGGTTCCAGACACAGGTCACAGCAGCACACGCAGTGTAGGTGTTCTCCTGTTGAAAGTCATGAATCAACTGATGTTATAGACAGAAAATGGAGGTCACATCCATGGCGGTGTACACCATCACCGCTGCCTTCTGATTCCCATTGGCCACTGTACTCCATAGAGCTCCATATTAGCCAATGAGGAATTGCAAGGTGGTGCAAGACCGCCTTCCGCCACGACGCCCAACGTCGTCTGAGTTACCTCACTTCCACCTGTCCCTAGATACAGGACAGGCAGTCGCCATTTATGGTGGTGGACTACATACAGATCTTCCCTAACTGTGTCATTTATGGAAATTGCACATACATTGCAATACCCACTGACCCATCACATTAATGCTGTATGCACACTGAGGTGGTGGTTCCATTTTTCAAATTTTGATCGCCTACTCACTCTTGTGTCCCTTAGATACCTACCACTGTGGATGAATAGGAGGAGGAGACAAACACCTTTGTACAGACCTCTTGTGGACTTGGCTACACCAGAGGACAGGCACATTATACTCACCTATAGACAGGAGAGGGCCACAATCACAGAGCTGTGTGCCCAATTAGAGCCTGACCTGATATCAGCTATCCGTCATCCCACTGGGGTCCCCCATCTTGTGCAGGTTCTATGAGTGCTCAATTTCCTGGCAACTGGTTCTTTTCAAATGACAGTGGGTTTGGCAGCAGGAATGACAGCCAATGTTCTCAATTGTGCTGGCAAGGGTATTGTCTGCCTTGGTGAAACACATGTGCAGTTACATTTCTTTCCCACTGGCCACTGTGAATGCCGGATTCTATGCAATGGGACATATACCCAATATTATTGGGGTGATTGACGGTACACATTTTGCGTTTGCCTCCCTCCCCGCCAGAATGAACAAGTGTTCAGGAATCGGAAGAGTTTTCACTCAATGAATATGCAAATTGTGTGCCTGGTGGACCAGTACATCTCTCACATCACTGCCAAGTATCCTGGGTTGGTGCATGACGCCTTTGTTCTGAGGAATAGCAGCATCCCAAATGTGATGACCCAACTACAGAGACACAGGGTGTGGCTAATAGATGAGCCAGAGTCCCCACCCACTGTATGTCAGTGTATGCCTTCAAGTGTTATCCCCTTAGCATTGTATAAGACTAAACTTTGTCCCCCAATATTTGCAGGTGACTGGCTACTCAAACTTATCGTGGCTCCTGACCCCTGTGAGGAATAACAGGACGGGTCTGAGAACCATTATAATGATGCACATGGGAGAACCAGGAGAATAATTGAGGGAACCTTCGGCCTCCTGGAGGTCAGGTTCAGATGCCTGCATCTGACAGGTGGATCTCTGTGCTACTCAACCGAGAAGGTCTGCCAGATAGTAGTGGAATGCTGCATGTTGCACAACCTCACCCTCAGATGTCATGTGCCTTTTCTGCAGGACGATAGGACTGGAGATGCCCCTGTGGCAGCGGTGGACCCTGAGCACAGTGAGTACACCACATGGTCAGTTTGTGCTGATTTTTCAGTGCAGAACATGCTACTGGTCTGAAAGGGCAGATGAGTGAATGAAGGGACGAGCAGTCTTCCACCTGTTCATGGAGTTCTGCAGAATCCAGCAGTTTTTTTTGTAACTCAGGACTATTGATCATCAGTCTTAATGACTGAGTTGAGCCCTTTGTAATCCACACAGAAACTAAAGTCAGGGTAGCGCCCAGTAGGGCTCCTTTTGGCACCAGCACAACAGAGATGGACAAGGGGATACTGGAAAGATCAATCACCCCTAGCTCCAACATCTTGGAGACTTCCCTCTTCATGCTGGCCCTTACTTTGTTTGACAGCCTGTACATTTTGTGTTTGAGGGGGAGGCTTTCACCTGCATCTAAATAATGGGTACAGAGATGTGTAACATCAGGAGTGAGGGAAAACAGAGAGGAGATCTGTTACAGCAATTGGTGATAGTTCTTCTGCTGTTCTGAAGTCAGGGAGGGGAGAGTTTTACACCTTCCACTGACCCATCCTTTGCTTTGGAAACTAGGAGGTCAGGGAAGAGATTCACTTCCCCCTTCCTCCCCACCATCTATCACCAACAGCATGGTGACCTCAGACCTTTCAAAGTGGGGTTTGAGGTGGTAGTTTTGAAGGTCCTTCAAAGGGTGTTTGGGGTTCTTAAAGGTCCACCTTCCACTCAACCACATCAACCCAGTCTAATGATCATGGAGTGCCCTGGGCTCCAGTGGCTCCATCACCCACACTACCACTTCTGCATTACCTCCTGACTTGCCTCCAAGTTTCTGGAAGCTTGATTCCAAAACTTGGTCATCTGGCTCTCGAAGGCTAGCATGTAGATAACCACATCGTGGGGAGTCTTCCTGGGAGCCTGCTCCCATTCCTCTCTAACCAAGCTGTGAGGTCTCTTTACAGGGTGCCCATACAACAGTTCAAAGGGGCTAAAACCAATTCCTGTCTATGGCACCTTTGTGTAAGCAAAGAGCAGGCATGCCTCATGGGCTCTGGTTGGTCTTTCATCAAGCTCTTGAGGGTCTTATTGAATGTCTCAACAAGCCTATTGGTTTGTGGATGGTAGCTTGTGGAAAACTTATAAATAACTCCACACTCCTTCCACATTGACTGCATTTAAGCAGACATAAAGTTGGTGCTCCTGTGACCTTCTTGGGGAAACCCACTCTGGTAAAAATCCCCATTGGAGCCTTAGCCGCTGCAGGCACAGTTGCATCCCTCAGAGGGCACTGGCATGATCCCCCAGAACCAGTATAAATCTGTTGCCAGAGGCCCAACAATGCCAATGCCCACCCTTTCTGAGGGGGTGCCAATGACAGGTAAGTGATTCAGGGGAGCTTTAAGCTTCTGCCCTGACTTCCTGCTGGCCTGTCAAGTCAAGCAGGACCTATAAGAAGCATCTGAGGAAACCCTCATTCAGTGCCGGTAGAAGTGAGGGAGAAGCCTGGCAAAAGTTGTGTCCTGGCCCAGATGTCCTGCCAGGGTTTTCTGTGAGCCAGCCCTGTGCACTGTAAACTTCGTACTTGTATAGCACACTACTCACCCGTTAGGGTCTCAAGGTGCTGTACGCATACCGCTGTGGAACCCCTCCTGGCTTTTCCCTGTGAGGTGCCCACTCCTGGGCAACCTCCAAGGTGAAGCCAGGCATCCCAGCGCTATTGGGGCCGTTGTGGAGATTAAGCAAGCTATTGCCCAGAGTTACAGAGTGGGACCCATGAATTAGATTAGGCACCGATGCAAGAATTATCAGGTCTGAGGAAATTGAGCCCAAGACCTGCTGAGGCGGGAATTGAACCCTGGTCCCGGGCCAGATTTCTGCATCAGGGTCTGCCGCTCCAACCATTGAGCCACACTTCTCCACACTGGGGGATCACTAGCACCCTTGTTGCCCATGCACAGGTGACTTAAGCTCACTGGATAGGAGACCATCCTCCCAATAAATATGGTGATTCCTTGAAGTATCACCAGCTGCCTGGGCTTTGGCATGTTGGCTCATGCCATTCAAAGGTTCCTTATGTGCTTGACAGAACACCTCCCTGTTGGGTCCTCCTTCTTCCTGCCAGCCAGAAAGTTCAGGCAGGTCACCAAGGGAGACTATGACCTCTGATAACACCCTATTTACCTCAGATGGAATACATTTTGGGGCTTGCTTCCCAATGCCGATGCTCTTTCCTTTCTTAGCAGTCGTCTGGTCCATTTTCCAGGCTCCAAACTGCTTTGACTCCCTTCCCAACATCTCCAGGTTTGACTTCAGACCCACTTCCTTCCAGGTACTGTTCTGAAGGTCTTTTCCTAACAAACATTCCACAGGCATGGCAGGACTCAGAACAATTTTCAGAAGACCTGGGACCCTCCCAAACTCAAATGGAACAAGGGACACTGGATAGTGACGTTTACAGTTGTCAACTAATACAACCTGGTAGATTATATTGGGTAAAGTCTGCTCTGGGGCCACCAAATGACACCTTGCCCAATAATGGTGACTGTTAGAAATGGGGTCTTTGGTTGACAGTCAGGTCACCCCCTGTTCAAGCAAGGACCCTCACTCTAGTCAGGGTAAAAGAGAATCACCCTCAGCTAACCCCCTTGGTAGCTTGGCAGAGCAGTAGGCTTAAGTTCAGAGTGCTAGGTGTAAAGTATTTGTACCAAAACACAGTAACTTAATGAAAACACTACAAAATGACACAACGCAAGTTTAGAATAATAGGAAATATTTATCTAAACAAAACAAGACCAAAACGACAAAAATCCACAATACACAAGTCAAGTTATCAATAAAATGCAAAAAGAGTCTTTAAGTAGTTTTAAACACACACTAGCATGAAAATGAACCTGGTGCGCATCAAAAATAACCCCACACGGGCGAGTGTGCGTCAAAAAGGGCTTGCGAGGCGTTGATTCCACTCACGAGTGGGACCGTGCATCGTTTCTCCTTTTGCCAGGTCGGGCGTGTCGTTTCTTCTCTCCGCAGGAGAGCGATGCGGTGATCCGGTCAGCACTCGGGTCCGGGCAGGCCTTGCATTGTTTTTCCACGCACGGCGGTACGTGAGTCATAAATCCAGCCGCACGATGATCCAAAAACCCTGCAGCGCAGGTTGTGATCTCCCAGCCTCAGTCAGCGATGCTGCACGTCGTTTCTTCTGCTCCGTGCGTCGATTTCCTTGTCTTTAGGCTGCCAGATTCTCTTTTCAGGGTCCCAGGAACTGGATGGGCACCACAGGGCAGAGTAGGAGTCTCTCCAGAGACTCCAGGTGCTGGCAGAGAGAAGTCTTTGCTGTCCCTGAGACTTCAAACAACAGGAGGCAATCTCTAGATCAAGCCCTTGGAGATTTCTTCACAAGATGGAAGGCACACAAAGTCCAGTCTTTGCCCTCTTACTCTGGCAGAAGCAGCAACTGCAGGATAGCTCCACAAAGCACAGTCACAGGCAGGGAAGCTCTTCTTCCTCAGCTATTCAGCTCTTCTCCAGGCAGAGGTTCCTCTTGGTTTCAGAAGCGTTTCTAAAGTCTGTGGTTTTGGGTGCCCTTCTTATACCCAATTTCTACTTTGAAGTAGGCCAACTTCAAAGTAAAGTCTATTTTGAATGTGAAATCCTGCCTTGACCAGGCCAGGCCCCAGACACTCGCCAGGGGGTTGGAGACTGCATTGTGTCAGGGCAGGCACAGTCCTTTCAGGTGTGAGTGACCACTCCTCCCCTCCCTCTTAGCACAGATGGCTCATCAGGATATGCAGGCTACACCCCATCTCCCTTTGTGGCACTGTCTAGTGTGAGGTGCAACCAGCCCACCTGTCAAACTGACCCAGACAGGGAATCCACAAACAGGCAGAGTCACAGAAATGGTATAAGCAAGAAAATGTGCACTTTCTAAAAGTGGCATTTTCAAACACACAATCTTAAAATCAACTTTACTAAAAGATGTATTTTTAAATTGTGAGCTCAGAGACCCCAAACTGCACATGTCTATCCACTCCCAAAGGGAATCTACACTTTAATCAGATTTAAAGGTAGCCCCCATGTTAACCTATGCGAGGGACAGGCCTTGCAACAGTGAAAAACGAATTTAGCAATATTTCACTGTCAGGACATATAAACCACATTACTATGGGCCTGATTCTAACTTTGGAGGACGGTGTTAAACCGTCCCAAAAGTGGCGGATATACCACCGACCGTATTACGAGTCCATTATATCCTATGGAACTCGTAATACGGTAGGTGGTATATCCGCCACTTTTGGGACGGTTTAACACCGTCCTCCAAAGTTAGAATCAGGCCCTATATGTCCTACCTTAACCATACACTACACCCTGCCCTTCGGGCTACCTAGGGCCTACCTTAGGGGTGTCTGACATGTAAGAAAAGGGAAGGTTCAGGCCTGGCAAGTGGGTACACTTGCCAAGTCGAATCTACAGTTAAAACTGCACACACAGACACTGCAGTGGCAGGTCTGAGACATGATTACAGAGCTACTTATGTGGGTGGCACAACCAGTGCTGCAGGCCCACTAGTAGCATTTGATTTATAGGCCCTGGGCACCTCTAGTGCACTGTACTAAGGACTTACTAATAAATCAAATATGCCAATCATGGATAAGCCAATTACATACACATTTTGTAAAGGAGCACTTGCACTTTAGCACTGGTTAGCAGTAGTACAGTGCCCAGAGTAACAAAAACAGTAAACTCAGAGTCCAGCACACATCAACAACCTGGGGAATAGAGGCAAAAAGTTAAGGGAAACCACGGAAAGGATGAAAAGTCTAACAATGACCCACTGCCTATACATTGCAGTATTGGAAGGCATATGGGCTTTAGGCATCATCTCCATGTCACTTAGGGACACTAGGGTAACCTCACTGACTCCCCCCTGCTAACTAGGGCAAACTCCTCCTAAAGTACCATACTTCCCACCCATTGTGTCTTTCCTCCAAAGGGAGGTTGTGCCCTTTTAGGACACTTGGCATCACCCTTGTAATGCCCATATTCATAGCACTCATAGCACCTTGGAGTCTTGTTTTGACTGTTGTCAGGGACTCTCATTTTCTGGTGGTCAGATTCAGAATATGACCTTTTCCCCTGAGAACTGTTTGGGGAGCATTGTGGAAACTCCTTCTTTATCTCCTCTCCCCTTCCTCTGGTGGGAACCCTGACCACCCTTTTGGGAGTCTCCTCCAGCTTCCTTCTTGTATACTCTGGTGCTGGCCCTGATGTCCGCCTCCTAAGCAAGTTTCCTGAGGTACAGCTCTGGACTGCAAATATTAAGTATGGGTTTCCTCAGAATCAGGTTTTACAGCCCACTATAGTCTTCTACCTTACTGCCCCTCACCTAGTCCTTCAGTGCCTTGCTAAAATAGTCTAGAAATTCCATCTAGGTCTGTGTGTGAAGTTTGTGGCTGCGTCTGAATGTCAACCTGTATCTCTCATGGGTCAGTCCAAATTTTCTAGTGAGCATGGCTTTCATGGGTGTGTATTGTGTCTGGTCCTACACCTCTAGTATAAGGAGTGTGTCCCTCCCAACTGGTGGCATGTACCTCGACAAACTACCCCCATACTCCTCAAGAACATTGTGCACCCTTAAAGCTACCTCATAAGCTGCACACCACTTATCAATGCAATTTTCCACCACATAGCTGGCCACCAAATTGTTTTGTATGCAGACCTTTCTTTCTCCAGTGGCCACTGCAGGTATGCTGTCACCATTACTACTGGACTCCACTTGCATGGCTTTGATGTCCAGCTGTCGGAGGCTCAGCTCATGGGCCATTTGTGTTTCCTCAATGGACAGCCTCTTCTCTTCCAACACTTGTTCTTTCTACAACTTTAAGTTGGCAAGCTCTATTTTAAGCTCTCTCTCCTCCCTGCTGTTCTCCAGCTTTTCTGGGGACAGGCCTCTGGATGAGACACTGTTCCCTGCCCAGGATGATTGTCACAGCAGCTGCTTCTTCAAGGTCTGCACAATGGGCCATATGTATGAAAACATGAGCTTGCGAATCGCAAATAGCGATTTTTAAGAAATCGCTATTTTGGAGTCGCAATTGGCATGTAACAAAATTGCGATTCGGAATTAGCGATTTCTTAAAAATCGCTATTTGTGGTTTGTGAGGCCCATTTACCGAATTGCAATTTGCATTCTCGCAATTTGCGATTTTTTGCGATTCGGTAAAAAATCGCAAATTGCGAGAAAATTCAAGAATGCACACCTGGAGGAGCCTGATGACATCACCAGCAGGAAATGAGTCATCCCAGGCAGTTTCAGGTGCCACACCCAAACCAGCATCCTGAGAGAGAGCAGCCCAGCCACACAGAGCAGCACTCAGCAGGAGCAGAAACACCTGAGCCAGGATGGAGACCCCAGGACCATCACAGGAGAAGGCAGAAAGGACACGCAAGCTTAAATTTAGTGAACAGGAGCTTGAGGTCCTGACTGAAGAAGTGGTGAGGATCCATGACCGCCTGTTCGGGAAATCTTCCCTCCAGGTTCCTGAGAGTGAAAAAAGAAGATTATGGCTGGACATTCAATAAAAAATCTGCGCCATTGGAGTGGCACAGCGCTCCATAGAGGAAATTTAAAAAAGGTGGTACGACCTGCGCTCCCGTGCAAAGGAGAGGGTGGCAAGGAAACTTGCGGAGGCCAGGGGTACAGGTGGCGGACCACCAACCAAAGCACCATCCACACCTTTGGAGGACCTGGTGGAATCCACACTCCTCCCTGAAGCTGTGACTGGGGTCACAGACATCGACACCTCCGGTACATCGAGTACCAGCCAAGGTAAGTACAATGATGTTTGTGAACCCGATATGTGTATGCACAAAAGCCCCTTAGGAATTAGCATGTAATGTGAAGCAGTGTGTGAAGTAGTCCAGTCCACATCTCAGAAGCAGCACAACAATGCATTATGGGAGTGGCAGTCCACAAACTAGTAAAGACAGTAGCATAACAATGTAATGAAGTATAGTGACACCCAAGGTAACACAACACACTCAACACCGTGTAGAGCAGTACCTGGACCTTTATTGCCATTTTCTGACAGATAATGTAACATACAGAACTGACATGCTGCATATTGTTGTTGCAGGTGGGCCAGGCCCAGCAGCCACACACAGTCCATGTGTAGGAGAGACGGACACCCATCAGCCCTCGGACACTAACACCAGTGGGTCCCTCCACATATCCACTGTCCGCCGCAGGCCCAGGGCACTACCACTGTCAGAGTTCAGCGGCGACTTGGATGAGCACTTGGAAGGGCCAAGCACACCGTCTGCACCAGGCAGGCGCAGACAGATTCTGGAGGGCAGGGGTCAGCCAGCACCACGCACGATTGCAACAGAATCCCAGCAGCAACATCATGAGGCAGGTGAGGGTCTGTCCTTATTCGGGGGCCTTGAGGCTGCTATGTTGCAGCAGCAGCGCCTGCAAAACAAGCAGATCCTCAGTTTAGACCGGAACCTGCGAGTGCACAATCGACACATGATGGGCCTGCATCAGCAACTGGACGCACTAAATAGCAATATTTCACAGCTGCGTGAGGGACAGGTGCAGGCTTCAGAGGACACCAGGGACCTAACTAGTGCTGTCCGTGACCTCTGCCAGGAGCTGCGCCATGAAAGGGTTAGCCGGCACAGACAGGAACACAGATTCTGGACAATGTTTAGCAGCTACTGCAGGTCCTCCAACAGGATGGCTAATTCCACTGCACTAATCGCCCATCGCGCAGTGGCGGCACAAGTGGAGGCTGCACATAGCAGCAGGGACGTTGTCCAGGGACTAGTTCACATCACAAATGTGATTGAACAAATAATGGGACAGAGATCTGCCACTCCCAGTGAGGTAGCCTTGGGGGACACTGAGGACAGTTCAAGCCTCAGTAGTGTTGCCGTACCAGCAGCAGACACCAGACGGCGCAGTGCCAGACGCAGCACTGGCACTGAAGGTGACAATCAAGGTGCCAGTGACTTAACTGGGCACCCGAGTGGTGTGCGTGGGAGAAGAAAGTGACTCTTGCCGCCTTTACACTGCTGTTGCCACTATGAGGGAATAGTGCGTGACTCTGTTCATTAGTTAATTTGCGTTTCTAACATCACCTGTTTCATTTATTTCCCAATCATTCATTACCTGACGGAAGGTAATAAATTTATATCACTACAGGTACAGTTGTCAGTGGATTTTTGTCATTCATACTCACGTCTGAAATGGTTGTGTGTGATGTCGGCACGCCTTTGCCTTCCCTATGCTGCACTGGTCCTGTCTGCTGGCTGTAGAGGTGGTATGGGATTGTCATCCTCATCTGATTCAGTGTCACTGATTTCTATAGGTATGCCCCTGGTTGTAGCTATATTGTGCAAGATTGCACAAGTAGCCACTATTCTACATGTGGTCTCTGGACTGTACTGTAGTGCCCCTCCACTTTTGTGGAGGCAACGGAAGCGACTCTTCAGCAGTCCAAATGTGCGCTCCACCACGTTGCGGTTTGCCCTGTGTGCTGCATTGTATCTCCGTTCTGATGGTGTTGTGGGATTGAGGTAGGGCGTCATAATGTAGGTGTGCACTGCGTAGGCACTGTCTCCTGGAAGGGACAGAAGGTGTGATGAGTAACTGATCCATCTGACATGGGCTCGCCATCTATGCACCAGTGTACAGAGTGACATTACCTAGTAGATATCCTTCACCAAACTCGCCAGCTAGCAGTCTTGTGTTAATGCTGCTGTGGCGAAAGATGTACGAATCATGTGTACCTGGCCACGAGATCAGTTATGACATAGGAGGCATTGCATTTCACCTGAATATTCATGGAATGTTGGTATTTACGGTTTCGGTACACATACTCTGTGGCTGATGGTGGACAGATTGCCACATGTGTGCCATCTATGGCACCTAGGACGTGGGGGAACTGTGCTATCTGGTAAAACTCTATTTTTGTCTGCTGTATTTCCTGTGGGGTGTGGGGGAATCTGATGTACTGTTGGAGTTTGCTTAGCATGGCGTTGATAAATGCATTGAAAAATCTGGAGAGGGTACTCTGTGAAACCCCTCCAGCTGCTGCTATGACCCCTTGATAGCTCCCTGAGGCAAGTAGGTGTAGGGAGCATAATACCTGCACATGGGTGGGTATGCTGTGAGTCCTTAGTGTTCTGCGCTGCAGTATGGGTTGTAGCTCAGCTATCAGATCAAGTATCATGGCTGAGTTCAACCTATATCTCTCAAATATTTCCTCCTCTGTCAGGTCAAAAAGTGTAATGCGCACTCTGAAAATGCGCTCCTGTCTCCTCCTCCCTCTCCTCAAGCCTGCCAAGATCCTCATCCTCCTCGCCATGACGTAGAGTGCAGCCATTGTGGAAAAGAGTCTGAGGCATTCTGGCCCCCTTTATATAGCTTGCACCTGGTTACCACCTAGTTTCACTTAGTGGTATTTTGCACATGCAAAATGCCATTCTGCGAAAATTTGCAAATTGCAATTTTTTGATGCATCTATTTGCGACTTGGAATTTGCGAATCGCATTTTGCGCCTCGCAATTTCCTACTGGAAATACCGAATCGCAAAATGCGACTCGCAAAACCAGGTCGCAACGCAAAAAATCAAAATTTTTGCTATTTCTTATTTTTGGTCTGCGAATGCCTTTCATGCTTCGCAGACCACGTTTTTGCACTCGCAAACGGCCGATTTTTGCGATTCGCACCCTTTGCGAGTGCAAAAACTTTTCATACATCTGGCCCAATGCTCTTAAAGCCCATCTCAAGGCACCTCCAACTTAGTTGCTGTAGGTGTGCTGAGGATTAGAGAGGCCAAATGAGGGGAAGGGTGTGGGAAGGAAACAGCAGGGAAAAGGATCCAAAATGAAATATGAAAAATGCACAAAACAAATATTTCTACATACATAAATCTATGTTGGCCTTTATTAGCTCCTTAGTTCATACATGCAGCACTGATGCACGTTATTAGCCAGATCTGATAAGGGCTCACACCTAGGACCTTCACATGTGATACCAAGGTTACGGTTATCAGCACTGTAAGACACTCACATGAGGCTCTGAATATCATTAGTGTTTGTAAAGGCGTTTCCAAAACAAATACTGTCTTTGTACCCAAAATAATCACACACACTAAATCATGCATCTAATTTATCCAGAGATAAGAATGAGAATGAGCCTCAAGCCAAAGGGTTCTGAGAAACTTCTGTCAGCCGTAAAGATTAATTATTGCTTTAACAAGTGGAGATTTCAATGCGTTAGTGGACTGCGTTCTAGAACTGCTGCAAGCTTAAATTTGAAATCACTATGGTTTATGGAAAGCTTATTGCTCAAAGTACAGCCTGCTCTGCCAAGTACGAGCAGAATGCTAAGTGGAATCTGGGTATGCCTTGAAACACAGAAGGAGCAGGTGGGGATCAATTGCGCCACCAGGGCAATGCACAGTATCAACTGAAAGGCCTCCGCCATGCTGGAAACACCCTGGGGGCCAAGTTGGATCAGTATGAAGAGGACTGGGGGATTAGAGCTCCTGCTCCATTCAAAGCCAAATAATAGTGAGCAGCTCCTGTAGGGCGGGCCTCCTTTTATGGGGCTGAACCACACCCAAGATGGGCACCCTCCAGGACAGCTGGGAAATGAAGTACCACCTGGCTTGTACTCTGTAGGAAGGAACAAAAGTGTGTTTCAACATGGGGGCACAACTTGAAATAGTGTGAAAACAGCATCTAAGGCTCACGTTAGATGCTCAGAGCCTCTGAGTGGGACATTGCAGCCACTAGCAAACAGATAGTGGTAAATGCTATTTACCACAGCAGAACTTGTGTGAGCAATAATCACCACAGGTACCAGGAGTTACACATAATGTCTCACACAAGCACCATGGGTTGGCTGGGGTGGGCTGTAGAACAAGAGCTGCTGCAATTCTGACAGTGGTACCTCCAATCCTAGAAGGATGATGCCCCCATCAGCCACAGGTACCAGACGAAAACCCTCCAGTGACTCTGGGTCCAATGCTTCCTCATCATTTAGCTTCTGCTCCTCCTCATTATCTGTTAAGGCTTGCTGGGCTTCTGCCCTTGAAGCCTTTTGGAGTTCCATTTCCTGGTGCTCCTCTTGGCAAGCATACCCTTCTTCTGATAAAAATCCTTTAGATGGGCCTGTGTATCTCTGCAGGTTGCCCAGCTCAAACTCCATCTTTACAGATGAAATCACAGATCCAACAGACAGGCTGAGAGGGAGGATACAATTGGAAATATAAAAAATGCTTGTCGTGGAGAGTTGACTTGAATTGGCCTCAGATGTGAATAGTATTGCACACCATGTCACTATCTCACCAACAATAGAAATGGGGGTTTCTGTTTGACAGAGGTATGCTCTCTGTCAAAGCAGGAACCACAGTTCTAGTCAGGTAAGTCACCAATGCATCCTAAATTAACCTGTGTTCACCCCCTGGTAGCTTGGCACAGAGCAGTGGCTTAATTTAGGAGGCAATATGTTAAGTATTTATGCAACACTTCAAACAGTAAAATAGAAAAAACACCACACATAAAGATATCACACCTGTTTTGAAAATAGAGCTTAGTCTAATAAAAAAAAAGACAAAAACAATATAAATCCTTAAGTAGAACTTCAGACATGAAGTTTTATAAAATAAACTGAAATGTAGTACTTAAAAGTATGAAGCATCTGGTCATACTAGATCAGGTCAAATCTGAAATATCAGGCCGACTGCGATGGAGCACGGGTTAGATATGGGGACCAGCCTTGGCACCCAGAAAACCTACCTTGTTTGCATCGACTTTGAGGAAGATGCATACAGCAAGTTGAGGTGATGTGCCGTGATGTGGGGATTGTGGTTAAAGCATCACTTTATACTACTTCCAGGGGCCCAGGACTGGATTGGCACCACTTGGCAGGGCAAGACTCACAGATGGCAGAGTCCAGGTGGTGTAGCAGGAATGTTGGAAGTCTTTTTTGTTGTCCCAGAGACTGCAGAAAACAGGAGACCAGTCAGCTGGTCATTAGAGTCATTCTGGGTGTTCGGTTTAAGCAATGTGGATCCAGTCCGGCTCACCCAGGGCAGTTCGGCACAGAGGCAAAGCAGTTCCTCAAGAACAGCAGCCCAGAAGAATGGCAGTCCTTTTAGCAGCATAGCAGTCCTTCTTCCCGGCAGAGTATTCACAGGTCCATCAGTGTACTGCGTTGGTAGGGTCAGAAGTCCAGGTCTTACACCCAGTGGTGTCTTTCAAGTGGTGGAGACTTCTAAGAATGTCTTTGAAGTCCTCTGAGGTCCTCCCTTCCTGCCCTGGCTCCTGAATCATTACAGGGGGTAAAGCAGTCCTTTGTGTGGGGACAGAATACTGCCTATTTAGGTGTTAGTGTGAGACTGTTCTTCGCTCCTCCCTTTCATCTTGCCAATGATGGCCAATCAGGATATGTTTGGCACATTAGTCACACATAAGTTCCCTTTGTGTGTGGCTGTCTGGAAGGAATGCAAAGAAGCCCAGCTGTCACCCACCCATACGTACATTCAGAGACAGGTAGAGGCACTATATTGTTAAAGTAAGAAAGTGCCAAAGTGGCATTTTCAGACTTACACCTATCTATCTATCTATCTATCTATCTATCTATCTATCTATCTATCTATCTATCTATCTATCTATCTATCTATCTATCTATCTACATGGATGGATGCGGCCCCTCCCCCCAAATAAATATGATAATGTCTGGCCCAGGGGATGAGGTCCCTGAGGCTGCAATTTGCTTAGGGAGGGATGCCACACGGCCCCCTCCCCAAAACAAAAATATAAAATGCTGGCGTTCAGAAGATCTGAGCACGGCAGTCATCTCAGCACAACAAAAGAGGGTACCACGAATTCGGAGTCCAACTCAGTGAGTTGGGCAATGCAGGGCAGTGTGCTGGGGACCTGGGCTGTGCTGTGCACGAAGGAAGTCTTGCAAAAGTGCACAGAAGCCCTAGCAGCTGCAGTTCATGCAGTACACAGGATTACTGTCTGGCGTGGGGAGGCAAGGACTTACCACCACCAAATTTGGACAGAAGGGCCACTGGCCTGTCGGAGACACTTGGATCCAGCTCCTGTGTTCCAGGGACCATGCTCGTCAAGATGAGAGGGGACCCAGAGGACTGGTGATGCAGAAGTTTGGTGCCTGCGTTGGCAGGGGGAAGATTCCGTTGACCCACAAAAGATTTATTTTTGACTTCCAGTGCAGGGTGAAGGCAGACAGCCCTCAGAGCATGCACAACCAGGAAACAGTCGAGAAAGCCGGCAGGATGAGGCGCTACAATGTTGCTGGTAGTCTTCTTGCTACTTTGTTGTGGTTTTGCAGGCGTCCTGGAGCAGTCAGCGGGCGATCCTTGGCAGAAGTTGAAGAGAGATGTGCAGAGGAACTCTGGTGAGCTCTTGCATTCGTTATCTGAAGAGAAACACACAGGAGAGACCCTTAATAGCCCTCAGAGGAGGATTGGCTACAGAGAAAGGTAAGTACCTATCAGGAGGGGTCTCTGACATCACCTGCTGGCACTGGCCCCTCAGAGATGTCCATTGTGCCCTCAAACCTCTGCATCCCAGATGGCAGAGGTCTGGGACACACTGGAGGATCTCTGGGCACCTCTTCTTGGGAGGTGCTGGTCAGGGGAGTGGTCACTCCCCTTTCCTTTGTCCAGTTATGCGCCAGAGCAGGGCTGGGGGATCCCTGAACCGGTGAAGACTGGCTTATGAAAGGAGGGCACCATCTGTGCCCTTCAAAGCATTTCCAGAGGTCAGGAGTGGCTACTCCTCTCAGGCCCTTAACACCTATTTCCAAAGGGAGAGGGTGTAACACCCTCTCTCAGAGAAAATCCTTTGTTCTGCCTTCCTGGGACTGGGCTGCCCAGGCCCCAGGGGGCAGAAACCTGTCTGAGGGTTGGCAGCAGTGGTAGCTGCAGAGAAAACCCCGAAGAGTTAGTTTGGCAGTACCCAGGCTCTATGCTGGAGCCCCGGGAATGCATGGAATTGTCCCCCCAATACCAAAATGGTATTGGGGGGAAAATTTCATGACCCTAGATATGTTACATGGCCATGTTTGGAGTTACCATTGTGACGCTACATATAGGTATTGACCTATATGTAGTGCACGCGTGTAATGGTGTCCCTGCACTCACAAAGTCTGGGGAAATTGCCCTGAACAATGTGGGGGCACCTTGGCTAGTGCCAGGGCGCCCTCACACTAAGTAACTTTGGACCTAACCTTCACTAAGTGAGGGTTAGACATATAGGTGACTTATAAGTTACTTAAGTGCAGTGTAAAATGGCTGTGAAATAATGTGGACGTTATTTCACTCAGGCTGCAGTGGCAGTCCTGTGTAAGAATTGTCTGAGCTCCCTATGGGTGGCAAAATAAATGCTGCAGCCCATAGGGATCTCCTGGAACCCCAGTACCCTGGGTACCTAGGTACTATATACTAGGGAATTATAAGGGTGTTCCAGTGTGCCAATTAGAATTGGTAAAATTGGTCACTAGCCTGGAGTGACAATTTTAAAAGCAGAGAGAGCATAAACACTGAGGTTCTGGTTAGCAGAGCCTCAGTGATACAGTTAGGCACCACACAGGGAACACATACAGGGCACACTTTATGAACACTGGGGTCCTGGCTAGCAGGATCCTAGTGACACAGGTAAAAACAAATGTACATACAAGTAAAAATGGGGGTACCATGCCAGGCAAGATGGTACTTTCCTACAATAAGTGGATGTGAAAGTAGTTGTATGCTTGAGTAAGTGGATGTATGGGTGAGTGGATGAGAGTGTGTGTGGGTGAGTGACTGGGTGCATGAGTGGCTGTATAGGTGAGGGACTGGGTGCATGAGTGGCTCTATGGGTGAGTGACTGGGAGCATGAGTGGCTGTATGGGTGAGTGACTTGGTGCATGAGTGGCTGTATGGGTGAGTGACTGTAAGTGTGCGTGGCTGTATGGGTGAGTGACTAGGTGCATGAGTGGCTGTATGGGTGAGTGAGAGGGTGCATGAGTGGCTGTATGTGTGAGTGACTGGGTGTGTGAGTGTCTGTATAGGTAAGTGACTGGGTGCATGAGTGGCTGCATGGGTAAGTGACTGGGTGTGTGAGTGGCTGTATGAGTGAGTGGTTAGGTGTGTGAGTGGCTGTATAGGTAACTGACTGGGTGCATGAGTGGCTGTATAGGTGAGGGACTGGGTGCATGAGTGGCTCTATGGGTGAGTGACTGGGAGCATGAGTGGCTGTATGGGTGAGTGACTTGGTGCATGAGTGGCTGTATGGGTGAGTGACTGTAAGTGTGAGTGGCTATATGGGTGAGTGACTAGGTGCATGAGTGGCTGTATGGGTGAGTGAGAGGGTGCATGAGTGGCTGTATGTGTGAGTGACTGGGTGTGTGAGTGTCTGTATAGGTAAGTGACTGGGTGCATGAGTGGCTGCATGGGTAAGTGACTGGGTGTGTGAGTGGCTGTATGAGTGAGTGGTTAGGTGTGTGAGTGGCTGTATAGGTAACTGACTGGGTGCATGAGTGGCTGTATAGGTGAGGGACCTGGTGCATGAGTGGCTGCATGGGTGAGTGACTGGGAACATGAGTGGCTGTATGGGTGAGTGACTTGGTGCATGAGTGGCTGTATGGGCGAATGGCTGAGTGCATGAGTGGCTGTATGGGTGAGTGACTGGAAGTGTGAGTGGCCGTATGGGTGAGTGACTAGGTGCATAAGTGGCTGTATGGGTGAGTGAGAGGGTGCATGAGTGGCTGTATGTGTGAGTGACTGGGTGTGTGAGTGTCTGTATAGGTACGTGACTCGGTGCATGAGTGGCTGCATGGGTAAGTGTCTGGGTGTGGGAGTGACTGTATGAGTGAGTGACTGAGTCTATGAGGGGCTGTATGAATGTGTAACTGGGTGTGTGAGTGGTTGTATGGGTGAGTGATTCAGTGCATGAGTGGCTGTATGGGTGAATGACTGGGTGTGTGATTGGCTGTATGGGTGAGTAAGTTGGTGCGTAAGTGGCTGTCTGGGTGAGTGAGTGGGTGCATGAGTTTGATGTATGGGTGAGTGACTGAGTGCATAAATGGCTGTATGGGTGAGTGAGTCGGTTCATGAGTGGCTATATGGGTGAGTGATAGTGTGCATGAGTGGCTGTGTGGCTGAGGGAATGGGTGCAATAGTGGCTCTATGGGTCTGTGAATGGATGTATAAGTGGCTGTCTGGGTGAGTGAATGGGTGTTTGAGTAGTTGTATGAGAGAGTAAGTGGGTGTATCGGTGAGTGAGTGCTTGAGAGTGTGTATGCGTGAGTGACTGGGTGCATGATAGGCTGTATGGGTGAATGACTGGGTGCATGAGTGAGTGTATCGATGAGTGACTGGGTGTGTGAATGGCTGTATGGGTGAGTAACTAGGTGTGTGAGTCTGTAAAGGTAAGCAACTGGGTGCATGAGTGGCTGTATGGGTGACTGGCTGGGTGCGTGAGTGACTGTATGGGTGAGTTACTGGCTCCATGAGGGGCTGCATGGGTGAGTGAATGGGTGTTTGAGTGGGTGTATGGGTGAGTGACAGTGCGTGAGTGACTGTATGGGAAAGTGAGTGTATGAGTGCCTGTATGGGTGAGTGAGTGGATGAATGAGTGGCTGTACTGGTGGGTGAGAGGGTGCATGAGACTCTGTATGGGTGAGTGAGTGGGTGTGAGAGTGAATATATGGGTGAGTGAGAGGGTGAGTAAAAAGCTGCATGGGTGAGTAAGTGGGTGCAAAAGTAGTTGCATGATTACGTAAGTGGGTGTATGGGTGAGTGAGTGCATGAGAGTGTGTATGGGTAAGTGACTGGGTGCATGATAGGCTGTATGGGTGAGTGACTGGGTGCATGAGTGAGTGTATGAATGAGTGAGTGGGTGCATGAGTGACTTTATGGGTGAGTGGCTGGGTGCATGAGTGACTGTATGGGTGATTGACTGGGTCTATGAGGGGCTGTATGGGTGTGTGAGTGGTTGTATGGGTGAGTGATTGAGTGTATGAGTGGCTGTAAGGAGTCATTGAGTGCATGAGTATCTGTATGGGTCAGTGAATCAATGCATTAGTGGCTGCATGGGTAAGTGAATGGGTGTGTGAGTGGGTATATGGGTTAGTGACTAGGTACATGAGTGGCTGGATGGCTATATGGATGAGTGACTGGGTATGTGAGTGACTGTATGGGCAAGTGACTGGATGCATGGGTACCTGTATGTGTGAGTGACTGGGTGTATTAGTGGCTGTATTGGTGAGTGAGAGGGCGCATGAGTGTATGTTTGAGTGAGTGGCTGAATGAGTGGCTATATGGGTGAGTGAGTGGGTGAGTAAGTAGCTGTATGGGTGAGTAAGTGGGTGTGAGAATAGTTGTATGATTTAGTAAGTGGGTGTATTGGTGACTTAGTGCATTAGCGTGTGTATGGGTGAGTGACTGGGTGCATGAGTGACAATATGGGTGGATGACTGGGTGAGTGAGTGGCTGTATGAGTGAATTGCTTCGTGCATGAATGGCTCAATGGGTGAGTGACTAGATGTGTGAGTGGCTGTATAGATGAGTGACTGGGTGAATGAGTTGTATGGATGAGTGACTGGGTGTGTGAGTGGCTGTATGAGTGAGGGAATTGGTGCATGAGTGGCTGTGTGGGTGAGTGAATGGGTGTGTAAGTGGATGTATGGGTGATTTAAGGGTGCATAAGAAGGTGTATTGGTGAGTGACTCTGTGTGTGAGTGGCTGTATGGGTACTTGAGTGGGTATGTGAGTGATTGTATGGGTGAGTGACTGAGTGCATGAGTGGCCATATGGGTGTGTGAGTGACTGTATAGGAGTGTGACTGTGTTCATGAGTGGGTGTATGGGTGAGTAAGTGGGTGTATGAGTGTGTACGTGAGTGGCTGTATGGGCGAGTGAATTGGTGCATGAGTGGGTGTATGGGTTAGTGTTGGGGTGCATGAGTGGCTGCATGTACAGCCATTGAAATGATAGCAGACATGAAAGACCCATAGCTACAGCTGAACATGTGTCACTGTACCACCACTACTCATCCTATATGGCTCAACATAGCATCCATCACACACTCCTACCTGATGGGTGTGGCAACCAGGACTGCACATTCCCTATATCACATCTGATTACATGCCCATCAATGCCAAAATGACTACTCCTAGAATCAAGCCCTGGACTATAACCAATCACATGTCATCCACTTCAGGATGATATTAATCTAAGCAGAGAGGGACTCAGGACACTAACTAACTGACAGGATTGTGAGGAATACATGTGGTACAGAGGATCCATTGATGTAGGAAGTGATGCAACTGCAACCCTCATGTAACATGCCTGTCATTACCCATATACAGTACCATCAAGACCACTTCAAACTACTACAGTACATGTAGAGTTGGAGGATGCAGCTATTGACATGATAGCAGACTTGAGAGACCCATACCTACAGCTGAACATGTGTCACTGTACCACCACTACTCATCCTACTTGGCTCAACATAGCATCTATCACACACCCCTACCTGATAGGTGTGGCAACCAGGACTGCACATTCCCTATATCACATCTGATTACATTCATTCCAAGTCCAAGGAGGGTGACAGTGCACAACCATGTAGTAGTGACCTGACAGTCAACACTTAGGGCCAGATGTAGCAAAGTTTTGCGAGTCGCAAACGGGCCGAATCGCTATTTGCGACAGTGCAAAATCGGAAATGGGATGCAAAAAGCCCATTTCCGACTTGCAAAAAGCGATGGGACCCATTTGCGACTCGCATCCGTTGCGGCCCCATTTTGCGACCCGCAAATACCAAGTCACAATTTGCGAGTCGCAAACCGTATGCAATTGCAACTCGCAAATTGCGACTAGTCGCAAAAAGCCCAGTTTGCATGTCCCATTTACCACTAACTCAGAGCAGGTGGTAACCATTACCAAAGTTTAAAAGGAGACCCAGAAGGCATCTGGGTTACACGAGATGGCGGAGATATACCTGATAGCAGTGAGAAGGAGAGTCCACGCAGCCCAGCAGAGGAGGAAGAGGGGCCACAGACAGGAGAAGATATATAGAACAAGGCAGACTCTTTTTCAGCAAACTGAGGAAGAGATCTATGACAAATACCGCCTTAGCAGCGCAGCCATACTAGAATTAATAGATTTACTCAAACCACAGCTAGAACACCAGACTCTGCGTGGCTGCGCCATCCCTACGCATGTGCAAGTGCTATGCTCACTGCACCTCTTGGCCTCAGGGAGCTATTAGGGGGTCATTGCTGTGGCAGGTGGGGTATCCCAAAGTGCAGTGTCAAGGTTCCTCAGGGCCTTCCTAGATGCCTTAGTCACGCATATGTCCCACTTCATATACTTACCAAGGAATGAGGCAGAAATGAACAGCACCAAGCTGGACTTTTACCGCATTGCCCACTTTCCCCATGTCATAGGGTGTGTAGATGGGACACACATTCAAATATGCCCCCCTGCTAATCTAGAACACCTTTTCCGCAACAGAAAGTGTACCCACTCACTCAATATTCAGGTTGTTTGTGACGCCCATTATGTCATCACGGACATTGTAGCTAAGTTTCCAGGCAGTACCCATGACTCATACATTTTTAGGCATAGTGGGATACATCAACGCCTGGAACGTGGGGAATTCGGAGACAGTTACCTCCTAGGTAGAGCCACAGACACTTGCAGACATACACACAGGTCACTGTGCACGACAATCTGGACTTCCTAACAGTGTACTTTTTGTGCCCAACAGGTGACAGTGCATATGCTCTTAGGCCTTGGATCATGACTCCGTTTTTAACACCCAGCAATGATTCAGAGAGGCAATACAACAGTGCACATAAGAGGACCAGGAACCTCATCGAGCACACCTTCGGACTCCTGAAGGCAAGATTTAGATGCCTCCACCGCAGTGGAGGTGCCCTCCAATACACCCCCATTACCGCATTCAAAATTGTGGTCGCATGCGCCATCCTCCACAACATAGCCACCCGACGTGGGCTACCTCTCACCCCTGCAGACCCAGATCCTGATGATGAAGAGCAAGAACAACCACATCGCCATCATGGGGATAGGAGTATAGCTAATCAAGGCAGACTGAGACGGGAACACATTGCAACACAATATTTTGGACGGTACGTGTCAACTCCCACCATACTCACCTATTGACCAAAAACTCCATTTGTTAAGTGGAACAAAAATAACTGTTTTATTAGTGCATTAATGAAACTATTCACAAGTACTGATTGTCCATGGGCATGAAAATGCTAACCAGGCATGTGGCACATTCACGTCATGTGCCACATTTTATGGTCCAGGGTGATCTCTAAGACCTTCTGCCCCTCCTGCCAGCCTGGCTGGTCCCTGGTGCTTCCGTGGTGCTCTGCCTGCCACTCCTGAGCACCCTGCTGTCAGTGACAGAGACACTGCTCACTGTCGAGCCCTCCTCACTGTCCTGGGGTGTTTCCCCTGTGCCCCTCGACATTTCCCGTGTCTCCATCATTTCTATAATGTGGGTCAGACGTCCCAGGCCCCTAGCCACATCCCCAGCGAAATGGCCCATCTCCACTTGCAGCCCAACTGTCCTCCTCGACAGGCCTGTGGTGTTCATGGCGAGCCTGCCGATGGATGTGGCCATCCTGTCCAGTCTGTGCATGAGCTGACGATCTCTGCGCCGCCCACCCTCGGCCTGGGCCAGTAGTCCTCCCGCCAGTTCCCTCATGGCAAGGTCCCCAGTGTTATTGCAAATCATGTCCATCCTTGTGTTGAGGTGCTGCATGCTGGCATGGTTATTGCGCACGAAGCGGTGCAGCACACCACTAATCCTCCCCCAAATTCTATTTTGTAGGCGCTGACCACGCAGCAGATGTGCCTCACTGGTGCTGGGAGGAAGTAGCCCGGATGCAGACTGCAGCCCTGATGGTATGGACCTGCGACGCCTGCGCAGCGGTGGCTGCCCTGTGCTTTCACCTGTCTCATCCCTGCCTGTTGCTGGGGCAGCCTCTTGTGGAATTGTTGCAGCAGGTGTGGCTACTGCAGGGATGCTGCTGACCGTGCAGGTGGGGGTGCTGGCGGGTCCTGAGGTGTCCTCATGGGCCTGACTGCTTGGAGTGTTGGTGGTGTCTTGTTGGAGACCTGTGGGACATGGGGAACAGACTGTCAGTGTCTACTATCTATTGCACACTTCATAATAAACATTTGCCTATGAACTGCCTACTTGACTACATTTCCCATAATGCATCATTCTGGCATTTGCTACCCTGAAATGGAGCTATCTTGGTTGTGCATGCCCCTGTGTACATGGTGGGTGGGGGTATGGCATTGATAGGGGTACAGGCATATCACATGGTACTCACCGGTTGATGTGCTGGGCTCTGAGGTGTCCAGGTCCCCAAATCCAGACACTGCCTCCTGCTCCAAGGTTTCCTCTGCCCTTTCTTCCAGGGGTGTGGGTGGTGGCACAGACGATGGTCCCCCTCCTGTGCCTCTCATCTCCCGGAGCCTTTCAGCCACCCTCTCCTTGGTCCGGGAGCGGAGGTCATACCACCTTTTCTTTATGTCGTCTATGGTCCTATGGCTCACCCCCAGGGAATTAATCTTGTCTTGTATTTCCTGCCACAGCTGTTTCTTGGTGGCTTCAGGAACATTCAGGGCTGATCTCCCAAACAAGTCATCATAGTGCTGACAGCATTCCTCTGTCAGCACCTCTAGCTCCCTCTCAGAGAATTTCAGCTTCCTCTTCCTTGGTGTTCCCTCCATGGCAGCTGCTGTTTGTCCTGTGTGAAATTCGGCAGTTATAAAAGGGTGTGGTCCTGCCTCCTTCCAGGTGTATTAGTAAACTTCCTGGCTGTGATGTCATCATCATGTGCCAGGAAGTGTTTCCAGAGTGTTCTGGAGTGGTTTCTGGAGTGTTCTGCTGCACCTGTAATCAATTTTCAAGGTAATCGCAATTTGTGACATCTACTCGCTAATTGCGAGTTCGTTTTTTGCACACTCGCAAAAAGCGACCTTGCAATCTGCGGACTCGCACACTGCGTTGCGAGTCCGGGTGCGAGTCGCTATTTCGGCACGTTTTTTTTCCCTGCATTCCAATTTGCGACTCGCATTTTGCGAGTCGCATCAACTCGCAAAATGCGAGTCGCAAATTTTGGTTTTGGGACATCTGACCCTTAGCCCCTTGTGGCTGCTGTGCTGCCTTCAAGTGCCCATCCAAATCAGGGTACGTCACTGCCAGTATGCAAGCCATTGGGGTGTCAGGGTCTGACGTGCACCCCTCCCACACTGGGAGGCCATCCCCAGCTGGGCCTCTGCGGTATTCTGGGCCCAACTACGCAGGTCCTCCCACCGCTTTCTGCAGTGGGTGCTCTGCCGGCAATGGACCCCCAGGGTCCGCACTTCCTTGGCGATGGCTCGCCACAACCCTTTTTTCTGGTGGGCGCTGACCTGATTGGGAAACAATGAGAAAAGGGGGAACATGATGTAAATGATAACAATCCAGCAGTGAGAGTAGGCGACACACAACGAACACTGCTCATGCACACTGGCAATGGCCCACACATATCATGTGCATGCCACACACCTGGTCAGTCATTACATGTGAATGTGCACACACATTCATCGTTAAACAACACACAACTTGTGGGACCATGGACGTTGTACTGACCTGTTGTCCTGGAGCTCCATGCAGGGGTAGGACCCCTTCCACAAGTTTTTCCAGCTCCTCTGTTGAGAAGGCTGGAGCCCTTTCTCCTGCAGTGCTTACCATGATTGCTCCAAAAGACATGACACAGCAGCACACAAAGTGTAGGCCTGTATCGCCCGAATGCCAGGAGTCAAGGGCGATGTCTCACACAAAATGGAGGTTACGACTGCAGCAATCATGACCGTCACTGCCGGCGGTGATCGTCATTGGTTCCGTCTTTCATTGACATCAATGTTAACCAATGAGGAGTTGCCTGGCAGTTCTGACCGCACTCCACCATGACGACTTCCGCTGGCGGAACAAGGTCACTTCCAACAGTCCAATGCATGCTGGACATGTGGATGCCATTTTAGTTTGTGACATTACTGTCCTGATTTTACCCAGCGTCACTACCTGCCTGTCCACACAAATACATACTTCAGGTCTGACATGGTGAATATGGACACATGTAGTGCATGTCTAGTGAAATGTACAGGCTTGGCACAACAATTGTCAGCATATTTGACCAGTAAGGTAAAGCACAGAAAAGGTGTAGGAGTACATGTCCTGTATACGTCCATCCACACAGTAATCATGTGCCATTGTCTAGTTAGGTATGGAGGGTAGGGCAACTTGCATGACTATTGCATAATGACTGCTGTGTGTATTACTGTATAGCCTACATTGTGACAGACATCCTAATTGGTTTCTGTATCCCCGCACAGATTTGGCCAGAGTGGAGTGAGGAGGAATGCACCAATTTTCCAGCCACTCGTTGATATGGAAACCATGGAAGAGCTCCACATCATCTTGACCTAACGAATTAACCGTTTGTGCATCAGAGAACTGGTTGCCCAGTTGAACGCAGACCTCCTGCCAGGTTTGAAGAATCCCCATGCCATCCCTCCAATAGTCCTGGTGTTGTCAGTACTGCATTTCCTGGTGAGTGGCTCATTCCAGAGCACAGTGGGACTGACTGCAGGCTTTTCTCAGCCCCAGTTCTATAAGGTGTTGAAGGATGTGCTGGATGCCCTACTCAAACATGTGCACAGGTACATTAGGTTCCCACTACCTCCAGATTTTCCCACTGTGAAAGCAGCCTTCTACAACATCTCAAATGTCCCACATGTAATTGGGGCCATTGATGGGACTCACATTGCCCTGGTACCTCCGAGGATCAATGAACATGTTTATAGGAACAGGAGGAGTACATATTTACTCAATGTACAAGTGGTGTGTCTTGCAGACCAATACATTACACATGTGAATGCTAACTTTCCTGGATCAGTACATGATTCCTACATCCTGAGGAACAGCAGTGTCCCTGCAATGATGTCACAGCTACAGGGAGCCAGACAGCATTCCGCATAGCAATATTACCCATGGCCATGTATCCTTTCCCACACAGGTGACTCCGGATACCCCAACCTGCTCTGGCTCCTGACACCTGTAAGACATCCAACTACATTAGGGGAGAACAGGTACAATGAGGCACATGGCCGGAAGAGGCGTGTGATTGAAAGTACTTTCGGTCTCTTGAAAGCCAGATTTCGTTGTTTCCATGTGTATGGTGGTGCACTACAGTAAAATCCAGGGAAAGTCTGCAAGATCATTGTTGCATGCTGCATTCTTCATAATATGGCCCTCAGAAGGCACATCCCACAGCTGGAGGAGGGGGACGTTAATGCTGGAGTGACCAGTGACTCTGATGCTGAGGGGGAGGCAGACGAGGATGAGGCACAAGACAACACAACAGAACAGAAATGATTTGTCACTATTTTCCTTGATGTACAGGTATGTCTGCATTACATACCATCTGCACATGGGAGATGTATTGTTGAAGGCAATCTGTAGGCAGCATTTGCATGCATCAATGTATTTCTGGGGGTTAAAGACCTTGAAGGATAGGTGACTCACCATGAGGGGCAGTGGAAATGCAAAGTTGCTAGGTTAATTTGTGGTATGCTTGTGCTGTTGCGGTACAGCCTTCAAGTTGTTGTAAAGGTTTAGGGTCCTCAGACTGCCTATTTGGAGTTATGTTTGGGGGACTTCTCACTCTTGTCCTGCTGCGTAGGAATATCATGCTTTGACATCTGCTGGGTGTCAGGTACCTGTTCATGACTACACAGGGAGTTGTGCAATTGAGGATTTTACCTATGTATCATCTTTCCTGTACCACACGTGTGTGAATGCCAATGCAGCCCCTTACTTATGGTGCAGCATAGCTGCTGGGATACTCATCCTGTGTTCGCGGTCAACTGCTATTGATGTATGACTTTAGATTACATTCCTTACCACCTTGTACCTCATGCCATTTATTTATCATCTTCAGGTGACATCTCTCTTTGCAGTCTGCTTGCTGATTTGCGTGCTGGTGTAGTTGACAGTGGATGTTAAAACAAAATGGATGTATTTACACACCTGCTGGAGTATCACAATACATATGTAACTTGAACATCTGTGTTTTGTAGACCTGTGTATTATTTTGTTGTTTTTCAACATATTTTGCAATACTAACAATAAAGAAACATGCACCATGACTTCTGATTATAGGTGTTCATTTAGTGTAGCATTTCACAGTCCAGAGGAGTGGGGTAGTGGTCTAGGTGATGAACAGAGAGGGTGGTCCAGCTGTTAGGTTCATAGGTCCTGTGACGATTAGCCTCGGAATGATGTGACCTTGGTGTTGGACAACCAACAGGGTGTTACAGTGGCACACAAGGGTGACATTTCAGAAGAAGAATCACTTCCTGGTGGGGGGATTGGTTTTGGCCTGGGATCCTGCAGGATGTCTGGATGGGCGACCTCTTTTATGGGAGGGGCAGTCCTCAGTTGCAGGGGTAGGAGTGCTGTTGTCCAGTGGGTCCTTCTACTGTGCCTCCATTCCAGTAGCAGGTGCTGATGTTGAGGACAGTGGTCTTGACTGACTACTGGATGTGGCCTGCTGTTGGGTGGAGAATGTCCGCAGGATGCAGTTGAGTTCCTTGAAATCCCCTAATATGGAGGCCATGGTGGCACTGTGTGCCTGCCACTGCTACCTGGCCTCCTGGTGGTATTCCTCCTGCAGCCTTTGTGTGTCTTGCACGGTGATGAGTATCTGGCCCAACTGATCCTGGGTTTGCTAGTAGGCTCCCACAACCCTGGAGATGGCCTCCTGGACAGTCATGTCCTGGACCTGCCTCGTCTCTTGTCCCACGATTATCCTCCCACTGGCCCTTGCCCCCTGTGCATGTGCCCCTGGTGCAGTGTGCCCCCTCCGACTGACAGCAGGACCGTCATTGTCTTCGGTTTGCACCCTTGACTCCTGTCCCTGTCCTGTAGGGCACACTGATGATTGATGTGACCTTGGGACACAGGTATGGGAAGGTGGGCTCTGCTGTGCACTGGCTGCCACAGGGGAGGTGGTTTGAGTTGTGGGCAGGGTGAGGCTGGTGGTGGGGGACTGACCACTCATGCCTGATGGGCCAAGTTCATTGTCTGAATCCAGACTTGCATGTGGATCCTCCTCTATTGGTGCTGCATCCAGGCCTGGGCTTCCTGTCACTGGGCTCCTCTGTTGTGTGTCAGTACTTGGGAGACCTGTGAGATGAGAGGTACTGTGTCAGATAATGTTATTAATGCGGTGACACACATGGTTGTATGCCGTCATTTACTGTATTTGCAGGGCACTAATGGCATTGACAGTTTGTAGTCCACTGCTTGTGTTCCCATCAGTTGAAGGTTGCAATGGTCCTAATTTGCAGTACAGTTTACATTTGTCTTAATACTGTCATTGCCACGTATTAATGTGCATTCCTACCACATATTGGTTATGGGGTGTGACATGGTTTAATGTGCAATTGCAGAGATGTGACATGGACGTAGCAGTCAGGCAAGGGTAGTGAGTGTTGCATTGTGGTAGTTGTCGTACTTTCTGCTGTGTGAGGCATACATGCACTAGGTGGGGCTGTGAGGGAATGGCGTCAGTGGGGAGATGTGGTATGCAAGTGTGGGTATAGGGCCAATGATGGGATTGTGCACATTCAGGTGGTTTGAGGGGGGTGAGAAGGTGGTGGGGGTACATGCTGTGCACAGGGACATTGTGGCCAGTGAGTGCAGTGAACTTACCAGTGTCCTGTCAAGTAGCAATTCCCGTCAGCCCTTCTGGATGTAGTATGACCAGGACCATCTCCTCCCACAATGCCATTTCTGGGGGAGGTGATGGGGGTCCACCACCAGTGCTCATGACGGCCACCTGGTGCCTGGAAGCCGTGGCCCATGCCTTCCCCCTAAGGTCGTTCCACCTCTTCCTAATGTCTTTCCTTATGTGTGGATATTTTCCCACTGCATTCACCCTGTTGACTATCTTCTGCCATAAGTCGTTCTTCCGGGCTATGGATGTCTGCTGTACCAGTGCTCCAAACAGTCTCGGCTCCACTTTCACTATTTCTTCGACCATTACCCTAAGCTCCTCTTCTGTGAATCTTGGTTTCTTTTGTGGTGCCATTGTGGTTGTGTTGTGGGTGGGGGTGCATGGTGTGCAGGGATTGTGGGTGTGCTGTTTGTAGTTGTGAATATGTGTAATGGTATGTGCGTGTGCTCTGTGGTGTTTGTGTGCAGTGGTGTGTTGTTTGCTGCGTGCTTAGTGTGATGGTGCCTGTGGTATCTAGGTGCAGTGCCTCCTTTCAGGGTGTCCTTCTCTCACTCTGTCAGGGTTTCTATTTGCAAAGGCTTCTGGGTATGTGTGGGGGGGTGTTTTGTAGTGCTGTGGACAGGTGTTGTATGTGTTTCAGGTGTTGCTATTGGTGTTATCCTATTTGGTGCAGTGTTGCTCTGATGGTGGCTACTTATTTTCCTGCAGTGGTTTGGACCACCAATGGATTACCACCATATTGGTTTCCCCATTTCTGATTTGTGAATCGGAATTTGGGGGGCAGCATTTTCTCGGCGTGTCGTTGGTGGTGGTGCAACCGCCTCCTTCCTTCCGTTGTTTGGCCCGACTGTGTTGTTTTTACAATCAAAATTTGGCAGTGTTGTGTTGGTCACTTGTAATGCGGCGAGCTTCTCTCCACCATCGCAGGTGGTGTATTGGCTGCCTTTTGCACGGTGGTCTTTCAGTATGACCGTCAAACTCGGAATGAGCACCTGAATGTGTGTGTCTGATAACGTATAGGTCAGTAAACAAAAAACACACTGGAGGCAGCAGATAAAGAATACTGTCTAAGGACTTCTCCATAAGTGTCTAAAAGAAATATATTTCTGCCACTACTAGTATCTTCAAAGTTCAACTGACATATGTCTCCAAAAAGTTTTGAAAAGAAAGAATAAAAATATGTTAATATTCTGCTTAGAAGAGATATGAAAGAAACAAGAATACATTAATTATGCTACAGCAGTATATGGCAATGTATTCAAAGATTTAATTTTCCCTCTTTCCTGTTCTCAGTCTTTATACTAGTAGCTACAAACAGAGTACTATATAATCAGCATTGAACACTGGGGAAAAATAATTATTTAGATTGTAGAAAAAACCTATCTCACCGCAGTATTTCACTGCAAGTAAGTGATGCTGCGTATTGCACTCACTACAATTTTTACATTATTTAATTAAGCCACACTTACTACACTAATCAAAAGACCATTTCTTAAAAACAATTTGGTTAAAATTATAGCTGGTACAAAACTACCAACAAATATGACCCGCACTTGAATTTTCCACATTATTTTCTATAAATCACCCCTGATAGGCCAAATGATGTCTTAAACAATGATAATCCACATAATCGGAAAGCCATATATTAATTTTCTTCCAGAAATTCAATGAAAATATTTCATCAACAGTTAATTTTTGCAAAAGCTTCTGTTGATGTCACCACAAGTAGGCCGAATCATTTTTAAACAGTGATAATCGAAGTGGAGAGAAGATTATATAGTTGTTTTCTTCCATAAATCCTATGAAGATATTTTATCCACACTTAATTTTTGGATATCGCTTTCTTTACATCACCCATGATAGGCCGAATGATGTCTTAAATAGTGCTGATCTACATAGAGAGAAGATCAAATTGTTAATATTTTCCATAAATGCTATCAACACATTTTATCGACACTTTATTTTTGTATATTGTTTTGTTGACATCACCCCTAATAGGCAGAATGATGTCTTAAGGAGTAATGATCCACGTAGAGACAGAACTGTATCTTTTTTTTTAACCAGAAAACCTTTGAACACTTTTCATCCACAGTTCATTTTTTAACATGTCTTTGAATATATGACCCATGATAGGCTGAATGATATATTTAGCGGTAACGATCACTATACACAAAAGACTGGATGCTATATTTTTCCACAAATCCTTCTTAGAACTTTGGCTGAAGAAATAATAGGTACGAATTAGGGAGTTTGAAAAGATCATTTTTGTTTAAATTGCAGACTACTGACATTGCTATCCATCCATCCGGTTTGAGCCTTTAAATATGCAATATAACGTCCAAATGTAATATAACAGCAATTATTGGAGATGATAGCCAAGTTTGGTGTTTTCTCCCAGAAATAGATATTTGTCTCACTTTAAAGCTTGTAATCTCGGTGTCCAATTTAGATCCATCTGCTCTGCATTGTTGAAACATTGCTATAATGTATTTACCACTTCTATGCATAAGCAATGTAGACAATACATTTGATTTACAAGTTGGACAGGTCATGTTGTGAACATTTTTTTAAATAGTTTTTATTAGTTTATCAAAAGACGCATTTTTGCAATCTGCCAGAGTTAAATAGAGAAAACGCTCAGATTAGATTTCAGTGGTAGATTAGAAAGAACAACTTTCACACAGATGGTTCCATGTATAACTGAGTCCAAATATATCATCAATACTTACATCTTTTTCTTCTAAAACTCCAATGATCACCATGACAAATTCCTCTGCATCTTGTTGAGTGTTTAGAGTAAATACTACAGATCCACTGTGGTTGTCTACTAGTTCTCGAATTCCAGAAGCAGAATGTATTACACTTCTGTTATGAGATACGCGTTGAAGGCAATGAAATACTGCTGTGCACAACGTGTTCCCTGTTTTTTCTTGGATTGCATTTACAACATGTGGTAGATGAAAGAGAATGCTGAGAAAACATTAGCATAGCAGTTTACACCTTTAGTGTTATCTAACTAATAACCTACAATATGTCCATCCTTTTTTCGTTTTTTTCTTGACACCTTGGGCCAAATTTACAAGGCCCTTGCACTTCCTTGTGCCACATTAGCATCTATTTTTTTACTAATGTGGCTCAATGAGGCAAAAATCACTGCACCATATTTACAAAGTGGTGCAATGCATGCATTGCGCACTTTGTAACCCATTGCACCCCCTTCTGCCTGCACTAGAGATAATGTATGCAAGGGGGGGTGTTCTGACACTAGGAGGCCTCAAAAAATGGTGCAATGAAACCTACAAGATTCATTGTGCCATTTCTGATGTCATTTTTAATGCATACTCAAAGCTAGTGTTAAAATAATGCACTATTGAAATAAATCAGCCTCTTTGCACTTTGCTCCACTATCACCCACACTTTTGATGGTATTGGAGCATAGTCCCACAATAGGGTCAATGACTTTGACGCTATTGGCCTAACATGCGCCATATGGTAAATATGATGCACCCCTGGTGTCGTTGGAAGGCATAGGGGGGGCATAAGAAACCAGGCACATCAGCACTGATGCACCAGATTATTGTAAATCAGGGCTGTTCTTCTTTAGCTTTGTTTTCTGTCTTTTGTATAATTTTGTTTGATTGTTTTGTTAGTTTCCGCTTGGGACATAATGACCGTTTTTCATAAACAGGATACTGTCCTAAATGAGGAGCATATTTACTTCTTAATCTGTTGTACACTTTCACACAATTTGCATCTGCACTATGCTTCTTCTCACCAAATCAACCAGAAACAATGCAGATAATGTTTGAACTTGTGACAATGCTACATATGACATTCCTTCTTTAAAACCTGTATGTCCAATATTTATAAATGCAGCATCAATACTTAAACCGTGACACTTGTGGATAGTTACGGCATACGCAAGACAAACAGGAAACTGTTTTTGTCGGTATAGAAGGCTGTCTCTCTATATAGTTTACGAAAAAGAAGTGCACTGTGAAGAGAGTCCAAGCAACCCACCTTTGGTATCCAGAGGTAAAAAGCGGAGCACCTAATGCTCTGTTTTTGTGGAGATGTTGGAAGAATAACTTGAGACCAATTTACAAAACATACTTCAGATTTTGTTTTAAATTTGTAAGACTGAGATAACCAATATACTCTAAATACTTTTGTTATGATTTTTCAAAGTTTAGAAAATATATGCTCTTTGTGCATAATTACGCACCATGGGAAAAATTGAAAAAATTTAAAAATGCATATAAAATCAGGCAATGCTCTCACACGTGTAACCTTCTATTTTTAGGTCGAGGTCATCAAGGTGTCTTGTGGACTACCTGGAGAAGTTCAGGCAGTTCAAGGTTCAAGTGGAAACATTGTCTGAAATTCTTGGAGCTGGTGCAAAATGGAGAAGGGGACTACTTGGAAACACAATGCACAGATAGACTTAAAGGTAATTTCTATGGATCCCCTTAGAGTGTAGAGGTTGCAAGGAGTTAGTGACCCCTAGAGCACAGCTGGTTTGGCAATTTAAGTGCTAGAGTGGCCGGGTGCAGTGCAGACAGGTCAGCCAAGAGTCGTTAATCAGGGAGTCTTTGGTGCCAGGTGCAGGTCACTTGGAGAGTAGATTGCAGGTCAGCAAAGCCACTCTGGAGGGTGGTTCTTGGGTGTTCTGAAGTCCCTTGGCTGGTGTTTGCTTCTGGGCTTGGAAAAGTCCAGAATTGACTTTGCTTCTGGGTGTCTGATATTGAGGGACCAGTACCCATGGGAATGGTACATCTCAGGCCCTGAAAGTCGCAGTACTACCACACTTTGCACACTGGTAAGTGTTGCCCTTTGGGTCTGTTGTGTGAATGTTTGTAAGGCTGCTGAGTCCGGTTCATTGGTCAGCAGCTGGTCAGTGAACTGAACTTCACTTGTTCCTTACTTGCAGGCTGCAGGCGAGTGATACCTTCACTCTGAGGGAGATTCTTGGCGATTTGTAGAAGGCTGAAGGTACTCTGGGTTTTTTTAGAGTCCTTCAGGTTATCAGACAACATCTCAGCAATGACTGTCGAGTCCTAGGAGCAGCAGGCAGGGTTTGGCCCATTTGTGTAGAAAGACTTCAGTTCTCTTGCCTCTGGTCTTCTTTGTTCCTGGTCTTCTTGTGCCTGTCAAATCTGATCTGTAGGTCTAGGGATGCACACTGAAAACTGCATTTAGTGGGCGTAAGAGGGAGTACCTGGTAGTGGACAATGGGCCACATATCTTAAGGTGGCTACACCCTCTAAGTGACCACTTCCTGTGGGAAGGGTTCACATCCCTAAAACTGATTGGCTATTTTCCTAACATCCAAGATGGAGAAAAATGGAGTGGTCACCCCACCTGTCATACCTGAGGGGTGGTGCAGGCTGAGGGGGGTACTCCTTCTACTCTGGCTATGTTTTCCTACTCAAAGTGGGGGAAAAACATTGGATGGCCATCTGCTGCTAGCAGCAGAGGCAAGGGTCAGGTTTCAAAGGTGGTAATGCCTTTAAAGCTGACTGCTGGTGCAGGGCACCTGCCTGGAGGAGGAGGGATAACACCTCCACCTAGGAAAGACTTTGTGTTCTGCCTCCTGAGAGCAGAGGTTCTCACCCAAGAGTCCAGATGTCTGACTGGTGGTGGCAGGTTGGCTAAGATCAGTCAGCAACCATGCTAGGGCTGGGTGGTTTTGCAAGGGGCACCTGCAAGGTGTTCTCTGTGTACATGTTATAAAAAATCCATCATCAGTGTTGGTTTAAAATTCAGAGTTTTTTTTATACCAAACAACCCAGCATTCAACAAGACCATCATGTAACTGGGGAACTCATAATGACCAGTGTCCAGCACATGCATTTGATATGGCTTTCCTGTACACTTACTATGTCTTAAGGTTTTGCAAAGACACAGTAGGGGCATATTGCTCATGCACACCTATGCTCTCACATGCATTATAGTACACCCTGCCTTAGAACTGGAAGGCCTGCTATAGAAGTGACATACCTAGATTGTATGCATTATTATTATACATGGTACTCTTGATGAGTACCAAGTCGAGTTTTCAACTTTTAAGTGCGCCTTGTCATGTTTTTGCAATGACAGGCTGCATGAGGCTGGTGTGAGGCCTCTCAGAGTAGCACAATTGGTGCTGCAGCTCTGCGGGGGCCCTCTTCAGGACCCATGCCCTAGGTAGCAGTGGTACCATATACTAGGGACTTACAAGGGTGTCTGAATTGCCAAAGATAATGCAGTTTTGGGAAAAGATATTTTGCTCTGGAACCTGTTTAGCAGGGACTCTGGGCACTTACAGTTTGAAACCACATCATTTTCCAGGCAAAAGGTGGATGGCTACCATGTCAAAAGAGGCCCTTTTTCACAGTGTATTAGTGTCTGAGTGAGTGTGTGAATATATATTTGTTTTATTCTTTTATCAGCTGGGATCATGACTCCATTGCAATGTTACACAGGGGGACAGCAGTGAGAGCCGTGATGAAGTCGCAACTCTGGGATCGTGGCCAAAAGAAGGGCTTGTAACATTTTAGAAGTAATAAAGTGTCTCTCGGATATCCATAAACAATCCCAATGGGGTCAGAGTAACTCTACCTTGACACCTTCTCTGTCTTTCTAACTCAAATTCCATCTCCCTGGACCGTTGCCTAGTTCGTAAAATGGCAGCCACAACTTTCTGCTCAGGTGATGGCCAGTAAATCACACTGCTGCTTCTGGCACGTGGAGTTGCGATGGGTGGGTGCAGTCCTTCTGGTACAGACCAAGGGTTCAGCAGGGCAGTCCTTCTTCTTCAGTCTTTCTTTCAGCAGGGATCTGAGTTGCTGGGCAGCTCCTCCATATTTATCCATGCCCCCGGGTTGGCAATCAGGGGGTCACTCCTGACCAATGGGGGACAGGTTGCCATCCTCTGGGGTGACCAATTCTTGCAAAGTGTGGCAAAAGTCAATTCCAGAAGGCACTATTCCTCAAAAATGCAAGATGGAGAAAAGTTTTCCTGGGAGGTCAGCCCACGCACTGGTGTGGCTAAGGTTCCCTAACACACCCCTTCCAGCAATTCTAGCCCTTCTCCTAATCTAATGACTAGGGCTCCCATCTGGCTGGAGTTGCAGGAAATGGGGAAGGTCTGGTGTCTGTCCCAAGTGGCTTTCCTGCCTTTGAAGATCAGTTTGGCTACCCTAAGACTTCCTGCTCTCCCATCTGCTACAACAGTTCTCCATCCACCAGAGGCTTCCTTTGTTTCAGCCCAAGCCACTTCACATCTTAGTAACGTAGCTTGGCTCAGCCTGCCAGCGTCTGACCAATCCGGAAATGGCACTACACGGCTGATTTAGGTAAATTTTAGAAAGAGTTCTAAAACTCTTTCCCTGTGATAGTTATAAAAAATACAACATTAGCAAGTTGTTGGATTTATTCTAACCAATAAGTTGATATCGTACATTACATAATTATCTCTTTCCTATTGGAAATAAGACTTTGGGCCTGATTTAGATGTTGGCAGGTGAGTTACTCCGTCACGAAGGTGACCAATATCCCATCCATTGATATCTTAATCCTGTAGGATATAATGGGATTTAGATATTGGCAGATGGGATACCCATCACCGTTATGACAGAGTAACTTGTCCACCAATATCTAAATCAGTCTCTTTATTATTTTAAAATAAAGCCTTCCAATTTTAACCTATGGAGCTAATGTGCTACAAGGGGGAAAATGAAATTGCCAGTTTCTCTCTCACCAGGGCTTATCAAACTTATTTTATAATGTCCTTCCTATATGTGCACTGTACCCAACCCTTGGAGCAGCTAGAACAGTACTTAGAGGTGACCTATATGTACACATAAGGTAGATTAAGACTTTGGAAGTACTTTTAATTTCAAAGTCGACTTAGGGGACACTTTAATTTTAAAAGCAGCCAGCAAGGCAGGCTTGCCTTTAAAATGACACCAGACACCACAGCAGTGCACCCATGGGTGCCCTAACTTCACTGGGGCCCCTAAACCTACATACCCTACCATATACTAGGGCCTTAAAGGTAGGTTGTCAGAGCCAATTATAATTATGTCTGATTTACATGTACCTTTTAAACAGAGCACTGACCCTGGGCCTGGTGGACAGATCCCAGGGCACAGCCATAGTCAATAACCACCAGTACCAATCAGAAAATGAGGATGATCAGGGCCAAAAGATAGCTTTCCCACAGGTAACATTAACAATAATTATTTACAGCACTTGCAAGTAACAGAAATGGAGAGCCTGATTCACAAATGTAACTTACCATTTTGAGTAAGTTTATACTTTTGACTAAATTTACTACTTTTCAGTATTCGTAAATTGCACTTTTGTAGTAAATTAGACGTTTGTACTGACTTACACTTTTGAAGTAAGACCAGCACTACACAGGGCCAACCACTAGTATGCAATCCCCTCCCGCAGAAAACAATGGTGGTAGTGTTTTGTTTTAAGTCCCTACCTCCATTAATTTTACTACATTGATGGTGCGTGTGCAAGTGTCTTTTATTGCTTGAGTCACCTATATACTTACCTCTGAAAGCCATATGGGGGTCCTAGGGAAACACAGTCTTTTCCATTTGCTAACAGCCTGGCACTGTCTGGCTGGCTGCCAACATTGGGATTGTGTAGTTGCTTGTCTCTCACGCTTCACCCCTGCAGGTACAAGGAACAACCCTCCTGGCAGGGCCATAGCACAACAGCCCTGAGATTACTGCAGTAAGGTGGGATGTCATCATTGGTCCCCACATCTAGTTTTGGATATGATTAGATTGATGTGTCCTGGGTCTCCGGGGACCCAACACCACACAAGCTGCTTGGGTTGGGATCTACCAATCCTGCTTGATATTTCTTGACAGCAGCAGCTACCCCTACCTCAAGGGAATCAGTTGTATATCTCATGCACACCATGCAAGAGTCTAGAACCTTTTAGGATATTAGAAGCCTCTTTGAACCACTTCTCATAGGCTTTGTGTGTTTTGCTCCTGGTGGTAATCTCTGGCCACCAGCGTTATGCTTTTAGGGCTTCCTGAACCCCCAATTTCAGTGAGGAATTCCTGCTGCAGCTTCTTCAGAGCAGAGGTTTGTCTGTAGAGTCCTGGACATGCCCTTCTGTCTATATTTTGGTTTTTCTAACATCAGCATACCAATATCCTCCAACTTAGACCACTGTACCTGCTAACACTTCCAAGAAACACAGGCTTTCTGCCACATGTGATACAATAGTGTGTCCAACAAGATCCTGTAATTCCCCTTCATGAGGGACCCACAAAATGATAGTTGTAAATTGGTTCTACCCATTTAGTCCACCAGGATGTTTTGCTTTTGATCACCCCGTTTTCTGACATTTACAGTAAGTTCACGGTTATTGGACACATGAACCTGTGTGCACATGTTTGCAGATATGTGTGTGTACTGCACATGACAGACTACAGTTGTGTTCAGCCTAGGAGATGAATACAGGTAACATGCCTATGGCATTTTTAAACTGGAAATTCAACCAGTCAAAAAACCCTTTTAAAAGGCCTGAACCTTTCTTTGAAATAATAATCTTATTCCTAAGTAGGCCTTATTCCCCATAAAGGCATTTAAATGTAGGACAAGTAAACATTCATGTTGAACATGTCCTAACAGTTAAATATCCCCACAAGCTATTTTCACTGTAGAAAGGCTGGTTGCCTCCTTATGGGAAACACTGAACTACATTTTTACATTTAATAAATGATACATTTTGATTGTAGGAGCAAGAAAACTAATTCCAGGGCTCATTTTCATATTGATTCAAATCCAATTTTATGGTAAATTTTGATTTTGTTTCAATATGGAGCTAGCAGGTACTTTTAAAATCAGCATTTTTTTTGTCTAAAACATCTAAAGACTTTTATATGCTTTTCAACTGTCAGCTGACAGCAGGATGGCTCCCCCTGTGGTGAGATGTGGATTCCTTCCAGAAAATGAACAAAGGCCCCTGGTTATGGAAAGATAGCCTCATAACCAAAACAGCATTAAAAGGGCAGATGTAGCTAACACCTGGATCTTCCCCCTCTTTGCCCTTGTAGTCAGGCTAGCCCAAAAAACCAGTGGGAGGGGAAGGGAGGGGAAGATGCACCAGAGTTGGTTTGAGGTGACTGCAAAGGGTGGGTTTAGTCCATTTTAAAACCACACCTCTGGTTAGGCAAAGGACCTCTGCATAGGGGAGGGGAAGAAGGATTCTGCTATATTAGATTGTGCCTAAATATTGTGCATGTTGTTTGGGGCTGGTTGGGAGTGATGATGTGGAATCCTAGGATTGACTAGCTGTGCCTGGCATCTAGAACTTTAAAGCTATCCTTATAAACATCTGCACAAAGAAGAAACAGAGAACAATAACATGGACCTGGATGACAATGACATGAGAATCATGGATCCTGGAAGGAGAAGCTACCTTATGGCCCTGATGGACTAAGTACTTTACCTTCAGCTTACCTCAGGACTAAATGGGCCTCTCAGGGCTGGTGATGCTGGTCCCTTTATGGCCCCTTAAGAAAAGGTGGGGGAAGACTTTCACTCCACTGCCCCCCTAGATGCTCTGCAAGATGGCCAGGAGGCCAAGGAATCTGTGGAGGTTGCTTTTGTTCTGGTTCAGGGAGGACGTGGCCTGGCAGTTTGGGCTGGACTGTTCCTATGAGGAACAGGGTCAAGGCTGATTGCCATATCACCGGGTCCAAACTCAGTTGGCATGGTGTATTCCATCCATCACTTTGTTGATTTTATATCTTACGCCCTAAGTGCACTAGGTATGCCCAGATGTGGGCCCTGGCATCACTGCCATTGGAACCAAGATATAGCTGGTTGAAGTCCTAGGCTGCTTGCATTCCATTTCAGGCTGGACTATGGCCATGAGGAGCAGGGTCAAGACTTATTTGCTTATGGCTGAGCCGAAACTGTGGTGGCATGGTGGGTAAAAAACAATGGATTGGTATGAGGCCCCAAGCAATTGTCAGCGGCTGAAATTAATTTAAGCATTCCATCCAACACAGTGTTGTTTTTGTGTTTAATGCATTAGGGGCCATATTTATACTTTTTGACGCAAAACTGCGCTAACACAGTTTTGCGTCAAACAAATTAGCGCCGGCTAACGCCATTCTGAAGCGCCATGCGGGCGCCGTATTTAATCAATGACATTAGCCGGCGTTAGCCGCCGGCGCTGCCTGGTGTGCGTGGAAAAAAACGACGTACACCAGGCAGCGCCGGCGTAGGGGGATATGGAGCTTGGGCGTCAAAAAATGGGGCAAGTCAGGCTGAGGCAAATTTTTTGCCTCAACCCGATTTGCGTCATTTTTTTTCACTCCCAACCCCCATTGAAATGACTCCTGTCTTAGCAAAGACAGGAGTCATGCCCCCTTGCCCAATGGCCATGCCCAGGGGACTTCTGTCCCCTGGGCATGGTCATTGGGCATAGTGGCATGTAGGGGGGCACAAATCAGGCCCCCCTATGCCACCCAAAAAAAAATACCTACCTGAACTTACCTTAAGTTTCCAGGGACGGGTCCCTCCATCCTTGGGTGTCCTCCTGGGGTGGGCAAGGGTGACAGGGGGTGTCCCTGGGGGCATGGGGGGGCACCTCTGGGCTCCTTCAGAGCCCACAGGTCCCTTAACGCCTGCCTTTTCCAGGCGCTAAAAAACGGCGCAAAAGCGGCCGCACGTCATTTTTTTTGACCCGCCCACTCCCGGGCGTGAATTTTGCCCGGGAGTGTAAATACGGCGCACATGCCTCGGAGTCAATTTTTTAGACGGGAACGCCTACCTTGCATCTCATTAACGCAAAGTAGGTGTCCACGCTAAAAAATGACGCAAACTCCATGGACTTTGGCGCTAGACTCGTCTAACGCCAAAGTATAAATATGGAGTTAGTTTTGCGTCTGAATTGCGTAAAAAAAAACAACGCAATTCCGGCGCAAACAGAGTATAAATATGCCCCTAAGTGTGCAGGGTACTCTCAGACATGGGACCCGGGCTCACTTGCCACTAGAACCAAGCTGCACCTGCCTGGAGAGCCCTAACTAGTGCGAAATCCATCCTAGGTTGCTTGTATTCCAATTCAGGGAGGACCTGACCTGGCAGTTGGGGCTGGACTGTTCCCTTAGGGGCAGGGTCAAGACTGATTTGCATACGGCTGGGTCCAAATTGAGGTGGCATGTTGGGTATGGCAAAAGACAGTGAGGACACAAAAAGATTAGGTGATCACCAGTGAGAACTCACCATGCTATTGGCTTTATGTTTAGTGTATCTTTTAAGGCCCGTTGTGCAAGCATGGCCTGTACTTAAGGATGTCATGTTGTTTTTTTCACTTTGGTGTTCATACTTTGCCTGATATAGACTTTCTGTGCTTGCTTGTTTGTTTAGATGTGTGGGATTTCCAGCCATTATGAGACTGGAGGCTATAGAATCCACACTTTGACGCTAATAACAAGTGGGTCCACCTGAATTATGGAATCTCCTAACTTTCACCTTGAGCTGTCAGCTGCTAAAAGCAGTGGAAGTCCCTGAGTTGAAGTCCAGCCCAAAATGTGTACTTACCAGGGGAAAAGGGCAATGAATTACCAATGTCCCTGGTAAGTCTTAATTTATAAGGGGACCCTCAAGTTCCATACTTGTAATGGGCTGGACTCGAACAGCCTCACACTTACATCTGAATAGGTGGTGTCCTGTCCCCACACAAATAACTACATTTCCCCTGTAGTGTGCCTGGAACCAGGGCAGAAAGAAAGGAACTCTGTGCACTTCAAAGGCCATTAGTTGAAGTCACACCGATATCTAAGGCGCCATTGGTCATAAAAACTGACCTCAAACTCTACCAACTCAGTACAATTCTGGACCTGTGGATAGTCTGCTAGGAAGAACAACTGATGTGCTGCTACCAGATCTGCTACTCTGCTCGACTGCTGCTCTGGAAGACCTGCTTTCCTGCTGTGCTGACTTGCTGCCTGCTGTCCTCCATGACTGATTGAGAAGTCTCGGGTCAAAAAAGACCTCAGACTCATCACCTACAGCACTTGGACTCTGCCATCTGAGTTTCTTGTCCTGCCAAGTGGTGCCAATCCAGTCACGGGCCCTTGGAAGTGGTTATAAAGAGCTTCAACTGCCAAAACCATGCATCAACACAGTTGCCCCTCTCGGTATCGGACCATCTCCATCAAGCTGACACAGTGCCACTGCTGCCACTGCTGCAATCATCAGGTCACTAAATCACAGTCTGAGTGGTGCCGCCTCCATTTTCAGTGCATTTCTGACTTTGCGTAGGTTGGAACCAACACATCACCTACATTTGAAGGATTGAACACCACTCATCTCCTACTTTCCTTCTCGCTTCTTGTTCTCACCTTCGACACAACCGCAAATCAAGGTACTGCTTCAGCGGGCCAAGGATGGTTCCAGTATCTGACCCACGCTCTATCATGGTCAGCCTAGCTTTTCAGATGTAACCCAGTCCACCACGACCAGAGAGCCCTGGTTTGTGCGTCATGTGTTTTAGCACTCAACTATGTTGATTCTTTAAAAATTAATGTCTCAACTTCTACTTATTGGGTTTTTGTCATTTTGGTCTTGTTTAATTTTTCAGATTGAGCTCTGTTTTTCTAACCAGGAGTGGTATCTTTTTGTGTGGTCTTTTCAATGTTTTACTGTTTGAAGTGTTGCACAAATACATAACGCATTAACTTTTCAGTTAAGCCTGACTGCTCTGTGCCCACCTACCAGAGGGTGAGCACAGGTTAACCTAGTGTGCATTTGTGACTTACCCTGATTAGGATTGTGGTTCCTGCTTCAACAGAATAGCCCATCATGCTGTGAATGTTACCATGTCTTATGCAGACATCACATGCACCTTAGCACTGGTTAGCTGTGGTAATGTGCCCAGAGTTCCAAAACCAATAAAAACGAATTCAGCAAAAAGGGAAGGTAAAAGGTTTACAGATGACCCTGCAGAAAGGGCCAGGTGCAACTGTAATAAAAACGTTGCAGATACTTATTGCTGATGATTACATCTACATTTACATTTTTTGATCTGGTTAACTGATTGTGGGACAGAGATTGCCAGTTAGAAATATTTCTGTCATCATTTAATGTAACAGAAAAGTCTATGGTATCCAAAACATGCCATTTGGCATCAAAGTGTCTGACCTTAAATGTACCAACAAATGCTAGGATTTTTTAATGCAACACATTACCTTCTTAATGACCAGGCTGACCAAGCAAAAATGAAAATAGATGTCTCTTCATATCCAGATTTCCTGCAACTCCTCTCCAAGTTGAAATCCTAAATTCTTGACATTTTCTCAGGGTGTAGAACCATTTCTGTATGAATATAAGACGCCAGTTATGCTATGCAAATACTGAAGATTCTAAACCTTACGAAGATTATACAGCAAAACTCAAATAATTGTTAAAGTCTAGTTTACAGCATAAAAGTAGAAACCTCTTTCCAAAGTTGTTGCTAATCCTCTAATTCTGCCACCATTGTAGATGTCATCCTCTGCTGGGGACACATTCGTAGCAGTAGTTTGGATAAACAGGAGTCAGGAAACGTGTAACTAAAATGAAGATGTAAGAGAACAGGGATGCAACTCGGAGGAAGATATTTCAACATATATAATCAATTAGTTTTCATGCTGCCAATGCTTACCCTTTGAGACTATCTATGCATATTTGTCCGCATGTTTCAAAAATCACAACCCACATATACTAGTATTGAGTTGCATTTTAATACCAGGAAATATGTCAGTCTGTGAGTTCATATTGAGGAACTGAATAATTCAGAGTTTTATAACCGATTTGGTCCAAATTTGACCCGGGCAGACCATAGAACATGGCAGTATTGGAAGCCCTTGTATCATATTCGGTCCACATCACACTGATTCTAACAAAATTTCTGCGACAGCCTTTACTGGCCTTTTCAGAAAAATAACGGAAAGCAAGTGCATCCAGATGGATGACATCAGCCCTAAATATTGCTGAAAAAAGTTTGAATGTAGTATGACTTATTTACCAGTGACGATAATGCAATTTATCTTCAATATACACTTCTTCGACGTGTATTGTTATACATAAAACTCCGAATGTCCCTTTGACCAATATACTTCTATGCAAGAAAACTACAGACATATCACATATGCATACATTAAGAGCAGTTAAATATGTTATGCTGATTTACAGCTTCCTGAAACGTTTTTTTGAGGCCACGTTGATTTCTAGTCCATTTCCTGTTATACCAATTTAGCAAAATTTATTGATATGCAAAATATAGCGCAAAGTATTGACAATAATCATTTGGATATCTATTTTTTAAGCATCCAATTAAAAAAAAAATTTTTTTTAGACTGTGCACCACACATACCAAACGATATCAAGACAAAAGAAGAATGACAAGATGACTCAGCAGAAAGAACAACTATTAAGAGCTTTTTGCTGGATGTCAAGGAGCAGTTTCATCCAAGGAGGATGAGAGGCCCAGTCCATAAACAAGGGGCCTGCCAATCCCCCTTCCACTCGGCTCTATGGACCGTCAACAGATGTAGGTCTCCGGAACGGGTAGGGCGAATGAAGTGACATTGAATTACCTTGTTTGTAAAACATTTGAGTGCAGGGCCATATATTCGAGATTTAATTAATCTTGAAGATCAGCCTTGGGTTGAATGGTGTAGCTTGTCTCAGATTAAAGTTTCCATTTCATTTAATGAAAACCAAAAATTAGAGAAACATTCGTTTTTTTATTCTGCTGCAGGTGTGCCAAATGATGTTTGGAGAGGCCACCTGAAAGGGCATTAACCTTGTCAGATTTTAAATAGATCATGTCCCTCTTGATTTACAGAGGTTAGGTCAGCTAATGATTACATGAGGGGCATGATTCACAAAGGTAAACTTAAGCTTTTGCGTAATAAAATAATTAAAAAAAATAATAATAATAAATAAAATAATTAATAATTTTCAGTATTCACAAACTACGACTGAATAGTAACTTTACGACGGCGGAGAGTCCTCAGTAGGGTGGAGAGTTCCACACATAAAAAGTGATTTTGGCAAGTTTAACAAGGAAGAGGCTGCATGCCTCAGGACCATTGAAGGTTGCTACTCCATAGAATTTTGCACTCAAGGCCTGAAGGATACCTACACTTTAGATAAAATCCTTCAGATGGGCTGATTTGAAGCAAGGCCTATTTATATACTGTCAGCCTGGAGACAGGGCAAAGCAGAACATTTCACAAGCAGACCAGGATGATATCTGAATTAAAGCCCAAGTAAAGTAAGCAGCTGCTGCATGACAAGGGTGAGAGGACCTGCTATCACTGTTGCCTTCTATTTCACCACATATGTGCAGAGACACATTTTAAATGTCGAGAAATGATAATGGTGAATTAACGTGCAAAGCAAATAATTTCTAAAAATGAGTGCTAAATAAAAAAGTAGTAGTAGGAAATCATACATATACATGCTAGGCCTGAAACACTGGAATACAGACAAGGTCATATTATAGTTATATAAACTGAAAGAATTGAAGACTGTACACGACGTGTTCTTGATCTTTTGAAAGATGTGTTTTTCACAGAAAATAGTTGTTGTGAAAACATTTTTTCGTCTTGTTTATACAGATGTTTCTACTTCTAAAAATACTAATGTTAGGTAATTAATCGATTGTTTGACTGAAGAATAAAGAAGCCATATGAATTTGAAACACTGATTTTGCAAGTAGGTTACGCTCATTCACTTAGCAATATCCTTTGACTTTGCTGTCCATACCATTTTACATGGAAGAGACTTTAATGAGTTTCTTGAATCTCTCTTTATGAGAAGTTCTGTTTCAATTGTTTATTGAATTATTGAATTACCCATTGATCCTGAAGCTTCATGCTTTATGACTTCGCTTGGATTCAGATCTCTTTATGGGTTTCTGAGCTTGAGTTCTTATTTCATTCTCATACCTTGAAAAGGGATTATTTCCTTTATTGAATGCTGTTAATGCATTCATTATGATTTATTGATTACTTATTCTGTTTATTGGATTGTTGACAAAACTAAAGATTAATATTGATGAATTTATATGATGATCCTCATACAGTTGACCTACTAAAAATAGTTTGTTAATAAAACCCTTTAACTCATACCAAAGTCTCATTATTGACTGAATTAGTCTGGAAGTTGCTATGGTAATTTAACATGATATACAGCTCCTGATTAATCTCAGTCAATGTCAAAGATCTGTTGACTTGAGACGAGCAAGGTGGCAGGGATAGCCCTAATGAACGTTATTCCCAAATCCTAATTCAAATGATCCCCGCGCCACCATGACAGTTCGTAGCAAGAGGACTGTTTACATTATGAGAAATGCCCCATAGTCCAAGGCCTGAATTTTGAAGACAGGTGTTAGTATCTCTTAGACCTGACAGCCTTAGGGTGGTCTTACTCCACACTTGTGCCTGCCTTCATTTTCTGACATTGTTTTGCTGGTTTTAGGGCTCTGTGGACTTTACCACTGCTAAGCAGTGCTAAAGTGCTTGGGCTCTCTCCCCTAAAACATGGTAATTGTGGGAAAGTGACACCCTGTTGCAGTACCACCTCCCCTAATTTTTGCCTGGTTTCTGGATGCAACTTGGACTTGAGTGTACTGTGATCCTGCTAACATAAAAATGCAAAGGTATGTATACACCTGGTAACACATTTAGCTGCTACTATAAGTCACTAGTAAATGGTACTTAGGTACCCAGGGCATGGGTTACTAAGGATAGTCCCCTGAGGTCAGCAGTACAAATTATGCCACCCTCAGGGACCATGCATTCAAGTACATCCAGCCCTGCCATTGCAGTCTGAGTGTCCTTGTGCAGTCCTAAAATCAAACTTGACATGGGATACAGCCTGTGTGCCCTGTCCACTAGACGCTGCATGTAATATAGATAAAACACTCCTTTGGCAGGCCTTCCAGCCCCAAGGCAAGGTGCACTGTAATGCATGTGTGGGCATAGTTACATGAACAATATGCCCCTACTGTGTCCTTGCAAACCTGATACATAGTAA